>NW_027181782.1:11897835-12297835 GCF_029961685.1 Aristolochia californica | reverse complement strand
AATACGTTGATAAAGGGCGACTAGTCTGTTTGGTGGAGAAAGCTCTCTGATTCAATGAAAATAATTGTGATTCATCTGACCCATCATAGAAAGCTTTTTCCAGAGCATTCCATATTTCGTGTGCGGTACGCAGCCGAATATAGCGCTTCATAATATCTGGTGACATAGAGGTTAACAACCACCCCTTGACTTTTTGATTTTCAGCATACCATTTCGCATAAGAGGCATCCGTTTCTTGTGGGAATGGTGTTTTTCCCATAATATATTCGAGTTTTTCTCCTCCTATAATTTGCATCTCCATGATCTGGGACCATACATCATAGTTGACTTCGGTAAGAGTGACGCTGGTTGTAAAACCAGAGTTTTCGGATTGCACATGAATAATCGGTGTTGATTCCTTCGACATGATGAAAAGAAGATCGGCGGGGACACCAAAAAAAAAAAATATTGGTCCGATCCGTAGACTGATTCGGTCTGGTCCGGTTCACGTTATTTTGCTGGGCTAATCTGGTCCGTCCGAGACCGGGTTGCTCGACAAATAAATAACCCGGACCTAAGTTTAAACGAACAAATAAAATTTACTGTACCTCTTCTTCGTCGAGACATTCGACAGTGCGTCTCTTCCCCTTCGCCGGCGTCGATTGGGCTGACGGTTTTCGGGAAAGCCGTCGTCGGTGCAAATTTTCTTCGTCGAGACGCACACTGGACCGGTGCCGGTGAGGCTTTTCTCCTTCTTTTTTTTTTCTTCTTCGTCGGTCGGCGAAGCTTTCTGATGGAAGGCCGAGCACTGGCTCGGCTATGATCGTTGGCGGCCTGCGGAACTTTCGAACAACTCCTTTTTTTTCGCGGCAATTCGTCGGTCGGCAAAGTTTTCTGATCGAAGGCCGAGCAGTGGCTCGGCTACGGTCATCGGCGTAAAGCTCTGTTTCACGACGAAACAGAGTCCGTCGACTGAGATTACGGAACAAAGCTTTCGCTCTGCTCTTCGGCGATGAGAAGGAGAAGGAGATGATTCTCCCTCTCTGATATCAACTCGAAAATAATACTTCACTTTCAATCTTAATTTCTCATTCACATCATCGGCTTAAATAGCCGTTTTACAGAATATACATGGAAGAATTATGAGTGATTAACGGGATTACACAATCACTGGATTTACAGAATATTTACATAATTTCTCCTTAAGGGAAGAAATCTCAGAGTAAATCTTAACAATTTTGATTGCTGTTTCCAAAACAGTGCTGCCCATACCAGCAATTCTGGCAGATGCCTTGAGAGCTTTAGGAGAAGAAGCTACTAATGAACAAACCAGAATCCTTGGTGCATTTCAATATGTCTACAGTGATATTTTCCTTCACCGTGGTACAATTTGATGCCTAAGAACCCTTTAGCATGGAGTGCCTGGAATTCTCTTGGAAACATAAGTAACAACGCACGCCTCACATATTGGCTCAATGTGATTCAGAATATTGATGACACTAGACTCCTTTTCCTTGTGTCTCTAAACCCACTTCATGAGCCTCGAAATATTGTGATCAAGTGGTCAACAAGCCATCCTGTTCTGTCAGTTGCAGCCTCCAAAGCCTTGCTTGAACTTGATGGCATTCAGGGAACAAGAGGAAGATGGTATTGCGGAGCATATCAAGGTTATGGGTTTGATGAAAACGGCTTCAAGGGTAGCATAGCGGCTGCAAATGGATATATCTCACAGTGGGACCAGTTTATGGCACCAGGGGAACCTATTGCTTCTGTTGTTCCATATATGACAGTGTGTGGTAAACATGAACGTGCCTGGCCAGGATCTGGTTCCTTCTATGGCACTATAGATTCTGGTGGAGAATGTGGTATTGTAGCAGAGATGATGTATTATGTTCCTGCTGAAAATAGGGCCAACTACTGGTACTCAACAGATTATGGATTGTTCCGCTTTTGTGTAGCTGATACTGAACATGATTGGAGGGAAGGGACCAAGCAGTATAATTTTTTTGACGAATGCTTTGCATCAGGAGACAGACATCACCTACCATGGCTTATCTTCCTTGTCCAAAGGATCACCCTCCAGCAACTCAGGCAGGATATGAAGTTGGATTCACTACTTATTGAACATAATACCTACCTTGGTGAGTGGGCTGTAATGGATAGAGAGCATTCAATGTCTATGGCTGGGGCTACTAACGCATGGGAAGCATGCACTCTCCACCTTCCTGTCACTGATGGGGTGAGGCCAGATGTACTGAGGGTGAAGGTTTCAATTAGTTCAGTTGTTCATGTTGTGCCGGCCATGGGTTCCTCAATGTATCATTTACTGTCAAGGGCAGAGGAGCTGAATTCTCTGTTGTCCTGTCACTGAAGAGTGTCCTGCTTGACGCATGTGGAGACCTATTAGCTTTCAACAACAGCAATGCCTGTAAAGGAAAGTAGCCTCAGAACTCACCTTATACAACTCCAAACAAGCGCTGCTTCATGGGCTCTATCTATCTCAGCCATCGAATATTTGTTTACCGGCCAGCGAAATGAAGAATGTCCACTAGAATTATTTATATTTTTTCACTCGACCTGAAAAAAAAAAAAAAAAACCCCTTGAATGCTTGCTCTAGCTTTGGGCGTCCAGAGAGCGCAAACGGCTATCGCGGATGCTACTCGGGCACCGGTGAAGACGTCGGCATACAGACACTACTTCTGAGCTTGAGTACATGCTCGTTCTTCTTGGGGGGTGTAATGTTATGCATGCGATAACATTATTATTTTAGTTGTTTTCTTTAATTTACTTTATTTTATTTCAATTTTAGGTCACAGGGGTATTTTTGGAATTATTTATTAATAGGAATATTTTTGGAATATTTTATTCATAGGGATATTTTTGTAATATTTTATTAAACCCTAATAGGGTGAACCCTATTTAAGGGGTAAGAGTAATGAGAAAAGGAAGGATTGAAGTATTGAGAATTAGGTTAAATCTAGCGTAAATAAGCTTGAGATCACCTTTTTGATCTCAAGGTTAGGGTTTTCCTCAAAAAACCATGTATTCTCTCATCCTCCATTGATCTTCGTCTTCCCCATGTCTTCCTACTATCCCTACAGTAATGCATGGAAGACCCGTAACCCGTGGCAGATCCCAGATCCTCCCAAAGAATCCTTGTGTCAGATCCGAGACCGTAATAGAAACTCCAGGAAGATCAATCCAATCCAATGCTAGCGAAGAGACGAGCCAGAGAAGGAAATGAGCCAGCTAAGAGAAGACCAGAGAACTTTCCATAAAAAAAAAATAGCAGTAACTTGGGATTATTCTCAGCAGAACAATCAAAAATAGTAAATTCGAGGTGGGTTGGATAGGCAACAATATTGTTCAGGATTGAAAATCATATATAAATCTTCCTTCCTATTTTTTCCACGGAGCAACAACAAGAGATGAGCCAAAAAGATCAGTCTCCAGAAACAGCAACAAAACTCCATGGAGAATCGACAGTAGTAACTTTCAAAAAACAATACAAGATGATCAGTAACATTTTTGAATTATAGTCTTTCGTGCTTGTCTCTCCATAGAGTGAGGATAGACAGAGTTATCTTTTGGATTAACAAAAATGTAGAACCTTCTAAGCCAGAGATCATCGAGTTGCTGAGTCTCTGTTATTGGCAAACCAGTAACAAGCAGTAGAGTGAGGATAGACAGAAAGATCCCCTTCTAGGAAATTTGATCTGGTTGCTAGCTAAGAACAATGAGATTAACATTGTTATCAATCAGCAACAAACAATGATGAACCAACATTAACGTAAAATTATTCTTTGGATTGATGGTAGAAATATGTGAGCAGAATCATCTAAGTAGAAGAAACCATATCAAATTGGAAACTTTCCAAACAGAATCGGGACGTAATGCCGTCAATTTAGCAATTTTCCAGCGTAGACCGTTCCACCGTTGTTGGATCCTTGAGTCAAATAAATTAGCATCTTAATGATGCTAACCAGTAGAGCAATCAGCAAGGTCTAGCAGAGTGACAAGCAAACAGAAAAATCACCGGGCTAAGATTACCATCCAACTGGGTTATGAAGCAACAGAAATTATGACAACAAGACAGTCTACGCCAACTCGGGAGGGTTTCCAATCTACAAAAGATACCAATCAGTGAGATATAGTAGCAACGGAAAATAAGGGATGCCAGCAAGTTGACTCCAACTCGAGCAAAACCTTTCAGAAATAAGGGAGATGCCAGTGGTAGAATCAAATGGCATCAAATTTACCAAGTAGAATCATCGGTTCTAGTTGATTATCTCCAAGAATGGCATCTTATTCTTGAATACTTCCAATAGGATACAATCTGGTGATACACAAAATGTGAAGTGGAGAATGGGAGACGAAGTGGCAACTGCTGCCTTCTAGGAGGAAACTTCTTGTAAATTGAAGGTATGTAGTTCGATCCGTCTGACTCCAGATGGTTGCATGTTCGATCATGCATAAGGACACCAAGAGGCAACTTCTTGTAGCAATAGGCAGCAAAGAGAACAAAATGGTTGAATATGATCTTTTACCTTGCAACAAATCTCAGCCGCAGTAATGGGGGTCTATTCCAAGCATATATGGCACGAACCACAATTGTCGTGTCGACTGACTCTCCTTTGTCAAGGGTTCTCTATCAAGGATGACTTCTGATTCATCCTTAGATGTCCCCGTAATGGAAACATGTAAAGTATGAAGTAATTGAAAAGACTAACATTGCCCTGCAGTCTGCAACAACTACTCATGTATGATGGTATAAATTGAGCAGCAGCTCCTCCGCGGCCTATTTATAGCCGAGTTGAGCTGAGTCAAGAGAACCGGGCTCAGAATTTGACTTGGTATTATGAAGCAACTTTCACCAAAATCACTTGAGGAAATAAAAAAAGATCAACTCGAAAGGAAAAAAATTCATCTACTACTTCTCTTATAGCAGCGTCCAAACTAATAAAAAAGATTCAAGAACCCACAATATGGGTAGAGCAACTCGGAATGGGCGGCAATAATAATCCAAGCAGATAGCAAGATCCGAATTCTAAAACACCATAACTACGAGTTCTGAAAATCAATGCTCTGATACCATGTTGATTTTCAAGACTCCATGGATTATACCATGGAGAAAAGGAGAGAAGGCCTGTTGGGGAGAAAATAGGAGGAAGAATGAAGTTATGGACTTATGTCCAAACCCTTCCCCTAAAACTCTATTTATAAATGAATAAAAGTAAAATAATAAAATTATGTCCTTCACCCTAGAAGAGTGAAGAAGAGACAAGAAACTTAAAATAATTACATCAATGCCACCCTCATTACATCATATCTTCTAACCGTTTGAAAATTTTAGTTAGGTTGTGGTATCTATGGGGTTCTCAAGGAGTCATTGTAGCCAGTTCTTTTTTGTGATGAAGAGGTCCTTTGGAATTGTGGTGTTTTTGGTTTATGTATTGTCAGGGAGTGATATTTCTATTATAGAGGATACCAAGTCTCATTTGTTTGTATATTTTCAAACTAAAGACTTGGGACTGTTGAAATACTTTATGGGCATTGAAGTGGCAAAACGTAAGTATGTTATTGAATTTATGGAAAAGAGAAATACTTCATTGACTTGATTGCAATCAGAGTACATGAACCTCTATTTATAATGGAGGAAGGTAGTAGAGTCCAATTACAATTAAACTACTTTTGTCCCAATTACACCCAAACTCTAACACTTAAATATAAGTTCTAGCATATTTAAATAACCCAATATAAATAGAAGACTAACATGACTAAAACACCTTTAAACTGAAACTCTTTTGTGAAACCTGCTTCCATAATAATTTTGGCTCTGTAAGACTTCTTATTGTGTAAGACTTCTCATGTCACCTCACGTGATCATGGTGGGTCCATATCTTATGGTTTGGGCCCATCTTCCAACACTCTTGAATATGTGGGCCTTCCTTGGTCGTGTGGGTTTGAGCCCATCTTCCAACACTCCCCCTCAAGCTGGGGGTGAGAGAACATCATAAACTCCCAGCTTGCTGCAAATGGTGTATTAGATCTTCGCATAAAAATGGCAGTCCTCCATATCTTCCAACACTCCCCTTCACACTAGTGGTCTCTTCCATGAGGCCTAGATGGCATAAGATAAGTGAAATTAAAATCACTCCAAGCCAATGGACTTAAAACACTCATATGTATACATGATGGACTTAAACTCCCAACCGAAGCAACACTCAAAAGGTTGGCCCAAAGATATTTGTGAGAGTCAAATAAAGGATGGTAGAAGAAAGGATAGTGAGGCCACCACTTTTTCAATAATAATGTCTCATCCAAAGAGAGATAATAGAAGCAGCTGAAATGGGTCTGGGCCCATATAACACAAACCAAAATAATACAAATCCTTGTAAAATAACCCATGAATAATCCGATGCAATATATTGATCAAGGAATATAATACGAATACCTCAAAATAATAATCCAATCAAAAAAATTACCGAGTTGCTCCGAGGCAAATAATAGATCAATATATCCAAGTCGTGGAATAAATATGTATAGCTGGGGACCCTAACATGTATACCAAGGTAAGAACATAAGTTGCCCGAGTCAGGTTGACCTGGACCGGGTTGAGCCAAGTTAACTCAGTAGATCTGAAATATCAAGTGGTCGTTGGTTCGTTGGGAACTCTGCTGGTCCGGGTTGCTAGGTAGGCACACGACACCGATTTAATAAGTTTCCTAACTTAGGAAACATAAATAAGGCAACAATGCCTTCTTCTTCCCTGATGTCGAAGGACTCTTAGCGGAAACATTCTTCGTCCAGAAACGACAACCAATATTCTCCATAGCCAGAGGATTTTCCAATAAGAACTACAACGAAGCTGGCGCAAGGAGAGGAGCCAGTGAAGGACTTTTCGAAATATCTTCCAACAGAGAACGTGCTGGCTGGAAGATAATAAGCAGCAGAAAAATAATTCTAGATGATGACTATTGATTTCTCTAATGATATTATGCTTGCTGGAATGAAGACGACTTTCCACCACATGATTGTCTTTAAATCGCATTTATCATCTTCCCCGAATAGCATGGGACAGCAAAGTCGTCCCACGGTGCTACCTCCCTAATAGTCAGTGAGAGATCTCGGACGGCAATTAGAACTTCCAAAAAAGTCTGAAATAGAGATAAGATCAATGAGCAGAAACAAAGACCTCTGCATAAGATCAAGGCATCACCGAAAACCAGCGAGAATTATGGCAAATCAGCCAAGTTGATTCATCATCCAGAAATGGCAACTCTGCCACAGAGAAGACAATAAATCAGCAACGTGAAGACAATAACGCAATCTCAAATTATTCTCCAAATGAGATTTTTGGCATCATATAATGTGGCATCATATAATGAGAGATCTAGTAAAATCCAATGGTGAAGTTGATTTTTTAAGTGTTGTCTTCTCTGGTAACAACAACGTGAATCAGAATGGTCTATTGATTGAGTGGCATAAATAAACTTCCAAAGATATGGTTGTTGTTGGCTCTTGATTCATGGAAATCAGATTGTCGTTGATTGAAGATGAGCCAGGAGATCACAAAGAACCAGAGAACGATGGCATCACCATTTTGGGTTGGTACAAGAATAGACTCGGCAGGCGCTCGACCCGACGCTCAATTAAATCAAGTTTTCTAACTTAGGAAACTTGATATTCAGCAAGAGTGTGGTCTTCCCCATGGCACCGAATGGAAAACCAGAAACTCCCGGAAATAGAAAAGCAGTATAGAGGTGAAAAATTTAAAACAAATAATGGGTGTAGGGACTGAAAAAGATAAACACAAACCTAAACTGCTAGAGATAATAAATTAGAAAAATTCACATTACCTCTGTGTGTTGACCGAGTCAACTCACAAAACCTGCTCTAATACCATGTTGAATTTATGGAAAAGAGAAATATTTCATTGACTTGATTTTAATCAGGGTACATGAACCTCTATTTATAATAGAGGAAGGTAGTAAAGTCCAATTACAATCAAACTACTTTTGACCAAGTATACCCAAAATCTAACACTTAATCATAAGTCCTAGCATAATTAAATAACCCAATATGAATAGAAGACTAACATGACTAAAACACCTTTAAACTGAAACTCTTTTGTGAGACTTGCTTCCATTATAATTCTGGCTTTGTAATACTTCTCATGCCACCTCACGTGATCATGGTGGGTCCATATCTAATGGGTTTGGGCACATCTTCCAACACTCTTGAATATGTGGGCCTTCCTTGATCGTGTGGACTTGGGTCCATCTTCCAACATATGTCACAGATATGCTTCAAGAGTATGGTTTGTTGGGAGCCAAGCCAGTTAATTTTAAATGAGTTGCTAGAGAGAGCAACAACGACCACCAAAGAAGGCTGACGGAACAGGCAAGAACAAGAGCTCCAAGCTCTGAGGTTTCTGTGAACAACAAGACGAGAGAGGTTGAAACAATGGGAATCCCCTTCCTCTTTCTTTCTCTTCTCTATTTAAACATAGGATTAGGTTTAGGTTAAACAAGATAGTCCATGGGCTTAATTACAATCTAACCCATATCACTTATTAACCTATATACATGTAAATATCTAAACAACCAACATTAATATAAATTCCAAAATATGGTAACATCCCCCCTCAAATTGATGCGGGTAAGTCAACCAGCAACAACTGACCAACCAGAAAATTATGCCGATGTTGAGTCATGGATTTGTTGAAGACATCAGCCACTTGGAGATTCGAAGAGATGTGAGGAAGAGATATCACTTGACACTCCAAGATGTCGTGGATAGAATGACAATCAACCTCAATGTGCTTGGTGCGTTCATGGAAACCAGGATTGTTAGCAATCTGAATAGCACTAGTGTTATCCGCATGGAGAGGTATCGAGGTGGTCTGAGAAAACTCAAGTTCCGCAAGGAGACCACGGAGCGATATAATTTCAAAACACGTAGTAGACATGTGTCAGATCCGGGACCATAACAACTGGTATTAGAGCGGGAACACAATGAGTGATTCTCCGTCCCAAGAAAAATGGATTGACATGCTAGATCAATTGGAAGAAATACGTGCATGGTGTTTAGCATTTGATGCAGCATGGCGTGCATTTTCCATTAAAATTTCTGCAAGGGAGAAAATCACTATCGTAGAAAAGGTCATACAACCTAAACTCGCTCGAGATGCTGTCTCGAACAGGCAAAAAGGCCAAGGGCCAAAAAATTCCACCATCTCCGAGCACAAAATATGAACTGAACGAAAGGCAGCAGATGCTATTTCAGACTGGAAGCAAGGCCAAAGGGCCAAAAAAATTCAAAGTCTTTCTAGTGGCGGGGACCCCGATTTTTGGAAATCGGAGGGGTATTCCACAACCCCCTTCTCGAGGGAAGCCATGCATCTTCCACAGGCAACACAAACAAATCTGAGACAACTCCATCTCAGAAAATCGCCAAGCGGAGAAGCCCCAAAGGGGTGTTCACTTTTAAAAACAGCCCAGTGGGCAACCAACCGCAATGCATTTCCGTCGGGGTCCATCATTCCTGTAGTTGGCAAGGCAAGGAGAAAATGGGAGAAAGGGAGACGAGACCAAGCGGAACCACAGTGGAAGACGAAATTTTGGGGTAAGCTTCTGAAACACCATCGATTTTTAGGTCAAAATGATTCTTCCATGGGGTTGATGGGGCTCCAAGGGACTGAGCGGCTGCAATGCTGCTCGAAATTTGGAGACAGAGGTTCTCTATTCCGTGAAACAGAGAAACATACCACATTTTCTGAAATTCTGGCTTGTGTGTCTGAATTACGAGTTGGAATGTTTTTAGGGATTCCGGGGGTGATAGAAAAAATTTTATGGGTGCTATTTTATTTTCTACTGCTGAGAACAGCAGCAGTGAGCCTGTTCTTGGTCAAATAGACAACGATCTGCTGCAATTGTTTGGCCCCATGTATGATGCTCAGGCCCTATTCGTAGAATTTTTTTTGTTCAGTGGGAGTTTTGAATACAAGATTGAAGTGTTTATTTTTTTGGATGATATGTATGATGCTCAGGCCCTATTCGTAGAAAATTTTCTTTTCGATAGGAGTTCTGAATATGAGAAGGGAGCCAACGTGGAAAAAAATGGAGATGAATTTTTTTTGGGTGTGCTAGGAATGGTTTTGTGGATGAATGATTTTTTTGTGGCTGGGTTGCCCAGTTTGACTCAATTTCCAATTTCTACTATTGTTGCATTCTTGGGTTGGACAGGAGAGCCATTTTCCATTTTTAAATTTGTTGCTGCTGTGGCATTGCAGAAATGGACTCAATAAAAAAAAATAAAACCGGTTAGAATGATGAAGATGAGCAGCACCTTAAATATGTAGAAAATGAAAATGAATCACAGGGTGCATCTATAGCTCATGAGAATTAGGGACATGCTGCAGTGATTACTACTGTTCAGATCTGTGAACACAAGTTGGAAAACAGAAAACTGATAGGTCCATCTTTAGGCCAGCAGCATAACAGTGTTTATTGGAAGAATGGAAGTTCCACCTATGTTTCCAGCTCAATCCAATGCATTTCTGGATTGTACGACGCTATTTTGACACTGTAGAATAGTGCTGCCAACAGTGCCACTGCTGAAAATAGTACTAATAATTCTGTGAGTAGTAGCAGCAGTGACTTATGACGCACAATTGTCTGTTGTTGTGGCACAACAAATACTCCTCTACAGGATGTAGCTAATTTTGGCCGGATAGGGATAGCAACAAAAATAATTTTTGTTCTTCTGCATGTACCATTAGTGGAGCTCCTGAGCCCAAGATGATGATGATATTTAATATTTTTGCTACTATTGCAGTGAAGATAAGGGCACCCCAGCAGAAACTACAAACTGCAAAATATAATGCAGTTGAGCACCACCTGGAAAATTCTGACTTTGACCAAATGAAACAAGACTTGAATGTGCTTGTGCATGGGAGGAACATAGATGCTGCTCGTGGTGTATTTAATGAATTGCCAGCCATTGATCTCATCTCAATTGAAATCATATTTGGTAGAGGGGTTGTCTTTGGTAAATATTGTCTTAATACCATTAATTTTGAGAAGTTGTTGGCAGATAAGGAGACTCTCAATGATGAAGGTTCTCTTGGCCATATTTTGAATGTTATGCTATGAGTATCAATGCTGCTGTTATTTTGACACTGCAGAACACAGTGCTACCAACAATGCCACTACTGAAAATAGTGCTACCAACAGTGTCACTGCTGAAAATCATGCTGATAGTCCTGAGAGTAGAACCAATAGTGTCTTATGAAGTCCATGATGTTTTCTATTTGGGAGAGGCTCATGGGTTCTTCCACCAAAAATAGTGTTGTTGTGCCAAGGACACCATCTTGCCAGGCAGCCAAGGACATAGTGCTGCTAAGGCAGTGCAGAACACAATGCTGCCCGACAGCCATGCAAACAGTGATGCAGTGGCAGTGCTAAATGAAATAGCCTTAGTGTTGGGGTTGGATTGTCCTGCATCTTTAGATGTCGCTGCTGGTTTTCCAATCCATGTTAGTATGCAGGTTTGCAGGATGCAAGCATGCTATGCTAGGTTTCTAGAAACTGTGCCAATCAGAACTATGAAACAACAAGATTCTTCTAGCCCTCAAGTTGTTACCATTGTTGCTGCCACTATACAAACTGGCTTTGGTGACATAAGACTTGGCATTGGATTAGATTTGATGACCGCAAATCCTATGACATGGGAAGGCTCAATCCACCCTAAGCTAAAGAATTTCCAGCAAGCTCCAGATTTTCTTCCTCAGGGTATTACTTCTGAATATGTTCCTCATTGAATTGGTGTCACCAGGCAAGATCAATAGCACTCTACTATTCTCTCCTATAACCAAGCTGATGCAGCAATTACATCAATGGCAACAAAGATCATTGATACTAAAAATCAGGAGGACAAAAATGTTGGGCTTTCTATGGATGATGGCTGCCTTCGTAATGCATTTGTGACCGACCGGGCTACGCGGATGATGGTTGTCAAGAAGGATGACACGATCACTGCTGGTAACTCGAGCCAAGTAGGTGATGGTGCTGATGCAATCCTCTTTATGAGAAGTTCAGTTGTAGAGCAGAAGGCATTACCATTTCTTGGTGTATTCAACAATTTTATTGCTATTGGTAGACCCTGCAGTAATGGGCATAGATCAACCTATTCCAATTTTTGTTGCGGTGAAGGCGCTGTCTGAGGAAGTAGTTCGTGCATTCCATGTCATGGTGCTTTACCGTATTGGGGTGTGCTACAACAAGTGATGCTGGCAGTGTCCAAAAAAAAAAAGCAAATCTCGGGTGTAATGCTCTAGTTTTGTCATCCAAAGGGCTGACACAGATACCATGGATACTACTTGGGAACAGGTGGAAATGTCGGCATGGGCAAGCAGACCCTACCTTCGAGCTTGAGGACAAGCTCTTTCCCCCGGGGCATGTAATGTTATGCACGCAATAACATTATTAAGAGTCTAAATAATTGTTTTTCTTTAATTTACTTTATTTTATTTCAGTTAAAGAATTAAAATGCCATAGGGGCATTTTTGTAATATTTTATCTATAGGAGTATTTTTGTAATATTTTATCTTAAACCTTGTAAGGGTGAACCCTATTTAAGGGGTAAGAGTAATGAGACAAGACAAGTATTGATTTAGAGTAAACAAGAGTTTTGAGTTCTCCTCAATGAGCTCAGGGGTGTGCATTCTCCTCAAAGAATCAAGGGTTTTCAAGCTTCCCTTTGGCTTGATTTTTGTCTTTCTCTTCTTCATCCCTACGAATCCATGTGTCAGATTCGGGACCATAACAGAAGATGCCGAGGAGAAAACATAAATTGACTGACCTGATGAACGACATAAGAGATATCTGGACGAGTCATGGTCAAGTAGATGAGACTCCCAACTAAACGCCGATAGAGAGTAGGATCAACAAGAAGGTCCCCTTTATCTTTTCGGTATTTCACATTCACCTCCATAGGAGTAGCAATAGAAGAAGTGTCCGCCCAACCAGCTAAGGTAATAATATCTTGGGTATACTTGTGATAATTTTGGAAAATACCTTTGGCCCGATGATGTATTTCCAGTCCTAAGAAGTAGATGAAGTCTCCTAGATCTTTCATATGGAAGGTCTAATGCATAAGATGGTGGAGTTTAGTAATCAAGTTAGAGTCAGTGCCAGTAAGGATAATATCATCCACATTGACCAAGAGCAGGACTATGCCCGATGCCGACTTGTGAAAGAATAAAGAAGAGTCATTCTGGCTTTGTGTAAAGTGGTGGAGAAGAAGTGACTGCAAAACTTCTCAAACAAGGCCCGGGGAGCTTGTTTAAGCCCATACAGAGGATAGTGTAGCTTGCAGACATCCTGAGGAGAAGAAGTATTCATACCAGAGGGAAGCTTCATGTAGATATCTTCTTGTAAATCACCATACAAAAATGTGTTCTTCACATCCAACTGATGCAGATGCCAGGGCAATAGCTAAAATAGTGCGAATCGTGGTCATCTTGACAACTGGAGCAAATGTATCCTCATAATCAATCCCATATTCCTATGTGTTTTCCAGAGCTATGAGGTGAGTTTTGTACCGATCCAAAGAACCATCTGATCAAAGCTTTATAGAGAAAACCCATTTACTCCTATTGGAAGATGGGCTCAAGCCCACAAGCTCAAGGCTAGAAGCCCACATGTCAAAGGAGTGGCAAAGTGGTTATTTATGGTATGTTCCATAAGGATGGCATGAAGATGTAAATACATTGTCTTAGTATGTCTTTTAATCTATTGAGTTGTAACCCTAAGGGCTTTGTAACACTATAAATAAGAGCATTGGCCAAGAGGTAAGGCATTCAAGCCTTTTCCTCTCTTTGAGAAATCGTCCAGCCACCCTCTCTTCTCCCTTGATGCATTCTCTCCTTCCCTTAATCCAAACTCTCCTCTCTAACTTCCTTCTCCTTTCTCCCTCTTCTCTCTCTTCTCTCCTTCTTCTTCCACGTTAACCTAGAGTCATTCTCATGGGGTCCTAACTTCTACATAGTATCAGAGCATGGAGGTTAGGATCCCTATTCAAGTAGTTATGTCATCCATTCAAGAAGTTATTTATAGAAGAAGGAGTTCTACCATGAAGAGATAGGTAAAATCTAATATTTTTTTTCATATTCTCTCTTTACGATTTCAAATTTTTTCCCTCTTCTTGAATTCTTGATTCACGTCAAGGCAAGATAATCTTCATAAACATTGTGAAGATCTATCTTATATGACTAAAAGAATGTTGTAGTCTTGATCGTGTTATAGAAAAATTACATGATTGATCAAAGGTTTTTTTTTTTCTATTTGTTATTTGGATTCAGTTACCTTTATGTAATAGGAATCAAACATTTTTGATATGGAATTCCAACATATGTTGTTGTCAATTCTATAATCTAACATTACTCGTGGGAGTGTGTTATGTTGATGGATGAACGTTATATGTTTGATGAAATTCTAGCACTCACTTATCCCTATTATTTTTGCGTTTGAACTTCAACAATTGAATCTTTTGTGCGTTGAAGTATTCCCATGAGTTGGAATTTATTTTCCCAAGAAATTTCTCTCGGTTTGCCGAGAAAGGCCTTGTCTAAAGTTGCACTCGGTTTTGAGGTTGAGTTTGGATTAAGGATAAGAGTTGCATCTCTTCTCTTCTCTCCATTTTTTGATAAATATAAGAGAAGTTGAGTAGTGGTTAGTTCTTATTATCAATTGACAAAACCACCAATGTTTCCATGATTTGGTGCTTATTCTCGTGAAAATATTCTCTACTTATTTTTTGTGGCTAATTTGGTCTACGGGTGCTTCAAATTATGTTGTCTAATTTTTATTTGAGCCCCTTTGACAATTGACCTCTCTAGTTAATTTACGTCAACATGGAGAGTGGACATATGAGTAATAAGAGTGTTAAGCACCTAGCCAATACTACCCAAAAGACCAGCCTGTTAGGAGCGAAAGACATAGGTACTTAACCCCAGGACCATAACAGTACACCCCGCCCTCCCGAGCTGACGACCATGGCGGCCTTAACACAGCAACGGGGACCGGGTCAGGAGCCCATACTCCCTTACGGCACCCTGCCAGGGGCATGCGGTCCACCTACGTACGGGGGGACTCGAAGTCAGGACGTAGCGCCTACTCTGATACCAAATGTTAAGCACCTAGTCAATACTACCCAAAAGACCGGCCTGTTAGGAGCGGAAGACATAGGTACTTAACCCCAGGACCATAACAAAAAGTTACATACTCCGAATTACTAAAATTCCACTATGAAGTCTTTCCAATTACCTCAGCTGGTCACAATCGATATGGAGGGTTCTCATTACTCGTGACCTTCTAAGTCATGTTATCAAAATCCCTCCTTCGATTGATGAAGAAGATGAAGTTTGCTGTAAATGCGTCAAAAACGATAACATGGTTATCAGTTAGCTTATTAACAACATGGAAGAGCATGTCGCTAATAATATGGTCCACTTGGAAACTTCCAAGGATATTTAGGACACAAGTGCTAAGCTCTATTCCAGTACTGCCTCCTTGCAAAGAGTATATAATGTTTTCCAAAGTATGTTGGCTACCAAACAAGGACATAATATTCATGAGTTTCTAACCCAATTTTGTAGCCTTCTCCAAGAATGGAAAATTGTTCAACCATACTCTACCGACATTTTTGTTCAAGAAAAACAGTGTGAGGCCTTGGCAACGGCTATTTGCCTTACCAATATTAAGTCGTATCTAGAGGTGGCTAAGACTCAGCTTCTTAGTTCCTCTACCCTTCCCTCTTTTGATGACATCAGTGCTACATTGTTACGGATTCTTGATCCATCTCCTCCTTCTCTGATTGATGCTCAATCAGCTATGTTCTCTGGTAATCGGGGTACATCATCCCCATTTTGAGGACGCGGCAGAAATACAAGAAGAGGCCGCAATAGAGGTGGTCGAACTGGTCCGACCCATTCCCGCACTGAGCCTCGATTGTGCACTTACTGTGGTGGTCAGAACCACCTTGTGGATTCATGCTAGAAACTCCATGGCAAGCCTGATTGGGCGACAGCCAATCCAGCCTAAGTTAATGTTGAGAAAAAGGAGGATATGACTTATTCTCAATCATGGAATGTGACTATTTTTGCAGAAGACTATGCTGCAATTCAGAAGTTAAATCCTTATTTGATCAGTCTTCTACTCTACTAGGCCCAACTGCTGCCACTACCATTGCCATAGATATGTTTTCTTGCTCTTCAATCCCTTCCTCTTTGTTGAATTTAGGATCCCTTTTCCAAAATTTTGAGCAAGAGAAAGAAGAAAGAAAAAGAAGAAAGAAAAAGAAGAAAAGGGAACAAGAGCTCTCGGGTAGAGAGAAGAAAAAGGAAAGAGAAAAAAGAGGTGTGCGCCAAGCAAAGAGAGAGAGAGATTAACTCAAGAAGGAGATGTGTAACTTAATTAATTCCGAATTACAACACTCTATTTAGAGTTGTTGGAAGATAAGCTCAATCCCACACGACCAAGGAAGGCCCACATATCTAAGATTATTATAAGATGGGTCACACGACCAAGGAAGGCCCACAAGATGGGCCTAAGCCCATAAGAAGTAGGACCCACAATGATTACCATGAGCTGGCATCCTTATCACATAAGTTGAAATATCAAGAAGGACTCACTAAAGTATCGTATCTTATGGTCATGTCAAAGAAGATTTTTAGTTTGAGTTATGTTTATCTTTTATCTATATTTAGTTATTTAATTATGTTAGGACTTATCTTTAAGTGTTAGAGTTTGGGTGAAATTGGGACAAGGGTAGTTTTATTTTAATTGGACTCTACTACCTTCCTCCATTATAAATAGAGGTTCATGTACTCTGATTACAACAAATTATTGATGTCAATGAAGTATTTTACTTTTCCATAAATTCAACATGGTATCAGAGTAGGTTCTATGAGTTGACTTGGTAAACTCATGGAAGTAATGTGATCCTTTTCTCTAAAACCTAAACCCTAAGTTTAGGTTCGTAGTTATTTTTTTCAGTCCCTATATGTTACGGTCCCGGATATGACACAAGGATTCTTTGGGAGGATCTGGGATCTGCCACGGGTTACGGATCTTCCACGCATTACTGTAGGGATAGTAGGAAGACATGGGGAAGACGAAGATCAATGGAGGATGAGAGAATACGTGGGTTTTTTAGGAAAACCCTAACCTCGAGCTCAAGAAGGTGATCTCAAGCCTGTTTACGCAAGATTTAACCTAATTCTCAATACTTCAATCCTTCCTTTTCTCATTACTCTTACAACTTAAATAGGGTTCACCCTGTTAGGGTTTAAAAAAATATTAAAAAATATCCCTATGAATAAAATATTCCAAAAATATCCCTATTAATAAATAATTCCAAAAATATCCCTATTAATAAATAATTCCAAAAATACCCCTATGACAAAAAACTGAAATAAAATAAAGTAAATTAAAGAAAACAACTAAAATAATAATGTTATCGCGTGCATAACATCACACCCCCCCGGAAGAACAAGCTTGTCCTCAAGCTCGGAAGTAGTGTCTGTATGCCGATGTCTTCACCGACGCTCGAGTAGCATCCGCAACAACCATTTGCACTCTCTGGACACCAAAAATTGGAGCAAGCATTCAAGGATTTTTTTTTCAGGTCGAGAGAAAAAATATTAATAATTCTCGTGGACATTCTTCATTTCGCTGGCCGGTAAACAAGTATTCAATGGCTGAGATAGATAGAGACCATGAAGCAGCGCTTGTTTTCAGTTGTATAAGGTGAGTTCTGAGGCTACATTCCTTTACAGGCATTGCTGTTGTTGAAGCTAATAGGTCACCACATGCATCAAGTAGGACACTCTCCAGTGCTACTACAGTAGCAAGTACCGACACCGGAGAATTCAGCTCCTCTACCCTTGACAGTAAATGATACATCGAGGAACCCATGGCTGGCACAACATGAACAGCTGAACTAATTGAAACTTTCACCATCAGTACATCTGGCCTTGCCCCATCAGTGACAAGAAGGTGGAGAGTGCATGCTTCCCATGCGTCAGTAGCCCCAGCCATAGACAATGAATGCTCTCTATCCATTACAGCCCACTCACCAAGGTAGGTAATATGTTCTATAAGTAGTGAATCCAACTTCATATCCTACCTGAGTTGCTGGAGGGTGATCCTATGGACAAGGAAGATAAGCCATGGCAGGTGACGTCTGTCTCCTGATGCAAAGCATTCGTCAATAAAATTATATTGCTTGGTCCCTTCCCTCCAATCATGTTCAGTATCAGCTACACAAAAATGGAACAGTCCCTAATCTGTTGAGTACCAATAGTTGGCCCTTTTTTCAGCAGGAACATAATACATCGTCTCTGCTACAACACCACATTCTCCACCAGAATCTGTAGTGCCATAGAAGGAACCTGGCGAGGCACGTTCAAGTTTACCACACGCTGTCATATATGGAACAACAGAAGCAATAGGTTCCCTTGGTGCCATAAACTGGTCCCACTGCAAGATATATCCATTTGCAGCCGCTATGCTAGCCTTGAAGCCGTTTTCATCAAACCCATAGCCTTGATATGCTCCGCAATACCATCTTCCTCTTGTTCCCTGAATGCGATCAAGCTCAAGCAAGGCTTTGGAGGCTGCAACTGACAGAACAAGATGGCTTGTTGACCACTTGATCACAATATTTCGAGGCTCATGAAGTGGGTTTAGAGACACAAGCAAAAGGAGTCCAGTGTCATCAATATTCTGAATCACATTGACCCAAAATGTGAGGAGTGCGTTGTTACTTATGTTTCCAAGAGAATTCCAGGCACTCCATGCAGAAGGGTTCTTAGGCATCAAATTTGTACCACGGTGAAGGAAATTATCATTGTAGACATATTGAAATGCACCAAGGATTCTGATTTGTTCTTTAGTAGCTTCTTCTCCTAAAGCTCTCAAGGCATCTGCCAGAATTGCTGGTATGGGCAGCACTGTTTTAGAAACAGCAATCAAAAGGACAATATCACGCAACTTCAAAATTTACAAGTGGTTCGGAAATCCCGAAATTGTATCACAATGATGGATAGAATCCCAAAGGAACATGAATTGTTTCAGATCTAATGTCTTCCCTGTAGGGACAGAGGCACAAGCAATGCCAATAGTGACAGTATGGAAGGACACTTCTGCGGAATTGCCTCCAAATTTTCCAAATTCAAAGACTGGGGCTGTGAAGAAAATTACCTCATAGGCCTTCTTGGTGAGCCTCTCAAGGAATGGAGATTTTCCCAACTGTTCCATGCTAGTCCCGGTAACGTAAAAGATGTCCTTCTGCCCTGGTTGCATTCTAGAAATGTACGGATCCCGGGGGTGCTAACTTCCCTTTATTGGTACTTTCAAATCGAAGAAGCTTTGCTAGACGGCTCGTGTTAGTTGCATCCTCGATGATGCCTAGTTTTATGGACTTGCCAAACTCTTTCCAAAACTTAGCATATGATCCTCTCTTCAACAACACTTCTCCAGTGTAAAACTCATTAGGAGCCTCATAAGCAATACGACGGATCATGTCCAGTGCCTTCCTGGTGAGTTGCTTCTTTATCGTCATCAAACTGCTATGTTGTTGAAGCCTTACTTGAGACACATTGAGTGGCAAGGTGTCAGAGTCAACAAGACCCGTCAAAAAGCTTAAATATGTTGGAAGAAGCTCATCCAATTCACCTTCAGTAGTGAAGTGACTCCAAGCCAATGGTTTTTCATCACCAAAGTCCTTTGCAAGAGAATGGTAAAATTTGTGGTACTCTTCATCAGTAACCTCTTCATTTGATTCATCATCCTCTGCTGAAACTGTTGACTCAACCACCTTGCTTGCCTAGAGATAGATGGGGAACTTGATGACTTCAAAGTATCTTTCAACCAATTCCTTCAATTTTTGTTGTTCCAAAGATTCACTAGCTTCATCCCTAAGATGTAATCTGATCTCGGTACCACGACCTAATGGTTCATTCCATGTGTCCTCTGAGATTGCAAAGGCTCCATCAGTGGTAGACTCCCCTACATACTATTTTTCATTGTTGTGTTTGCTGATAACTTCAACATAATCAGCAACCAAATATACCGAGTAGAAACCAAAATATTCAACGGCAAAATTTTCACTAGTCCCGACCAAAATATTCAGCAGTCTCCATAAAATTTTCAGTAGCTTCTTCGCTAAAATAAAACTGAAGAGGTGCAAGCGTGATGTCCCCCTAAAAATTTTTCTATGAATTCCGGCATCCCCAGAAAAATTACATGGCAAAATTCATACACACAAACCCTAATTCCACCAATTAAGCATTGTTGCTTTGCAACAGAGTACAAAAAACCTTTGTCCACATTTTTTTAGCAGTGTTGCTGCTGCTTAGCCTCTTGGAGGCCCTTCAACCGCATGGAACCACCGATTTGACCTAAAAATAGATGACGATTCAGAAGCTTACCCCCAATTTCGTTGAAGATGGTTCCCGCTGGGCTTCCGAGGGCGAGGTTGACGCTGAGAATGAGAATCCAGAAGCCAAAGCCCACCGGATTTGTTTCCGACGGTGCTTCCTCTTTTTTCGATGGACTCTTGTTTCTGTCGGTGCTTGTAGATTGTCGAAGACAGAGGAGGGATGGCCTAAATGATTCGCCATGACCGAGTTAGATCGGAATGCTTTCGTCTGTTGTGCAGAAAAATTTGTTGTTGGCCGTGAGAAGGGAATTTGTAAGGTTGAACCCAAATCAGCCTGTACCAAGGAGATTTTGGCAGAAAACCCTTCCGATTTCCCCAACTCTTCATCGTTGTTGTTCGGCTTTGGATTTTCTTGCGCGAAAATCTTGAATTTTTCTGAAGCCTGGCCATTCCGCCCGTTCGAAGTTGAGGTTGCCCCCACATGGACTTCGGCCGATAAACGGGACGAAATTTTCAATTTTTCTGGCTCGTCGTCTGTTTTCAATTTTTCTGTTGCTTTTCCTTCATTGTGTACCTCTTGCTCGGAAATTTCAGGTCTTGTGACCTTTTTTGCGAAAGCACGTGGCTCCCTTGTACAACATTCCATGAAAATTTCATACAATGCTCATGCTTCTCCTAATTCTTTGCATAATTTTTCCACCGAAACATGTATCTTTTCCATTGAAATGCGTACCTTTTCCATGTGATCTTGTACCTCGTGCAATTTTTGTTATACATAACCCATTGTGATACGTAACACTATACGAGTAGTTTTCTTTTAATTTTTTACCTCTACAAGTAGTTTTCATATTACAAATTATATATTTACAGAAATATATTTGAGTCTTCTTTCCAAATAAAAATGATTTTTTTCCAATCATATTTATCTACAGAGAGATATCGATATTTGAATGAGCCAAGGTCAGATTGCAAAAAGGTTCGAGCAGCAGCAGCAACAATCTTCAGATTTCGAGGTATTTTTTGCTATCAAGAACTAAAATTTATATGGAGAAATATATATCAAAAGTAAGAACTAGAATCTATATTTGAAGAACTAGAATCTACAAGTCTATTCTTTGACCTATTCAAATAATTTTTTATCTGATTTATCTACAAAGAGAAATCGATATTTGAAGCACCAAAGGTCAGATTGAAAAAGAGGTTCGAGCAGCAGCAGAAAGCCTCAACTTCCGAAGTATTTTATGCTATCAAGAAAGAGACTTTATATGGAGAATTATATATAAAAATAAATATACATAAGTATATTTTCTTACCTATTCAACCAATTCTTGGTATGATTTTTTTAAGTATAATTTAATAATAAAAAATTTTCATGTTAATCTAATCTATATTTAAAGAAATATTCGCATTGGAAGAATCAAAGGTCATGCTGGTATTCTGTTACATTGAAAATCCGAATTTAAGCCAATTGTTTTGTGTCACTTTTTGAGTTGATATATCAGGAAAATATCTCAATTATCCCTTGTTTGAGGGCTTATTCATACATCTCTGTTATTTTGGCATATTGTTACATCTATGATATTTGGTTCAAGCTGGGATCACTACCATTAGCTCTCAACTTGAGGGGGAGAAGTACAAGAAGTACAAGAAAGAGGTATTTTATTTCATATAATGTGAATAAGTTTATGTGACCAAAATATTCAAGAAAGGGGAGCTCAAAATATGGAGCTTGTGCATCTAAGAATAAATTTTTATATCGAATTATTTCATGGGTTCTTTTACAAAGTTTATTATTTGGTTCGTGTTATATGTGTTGGAAGATAGTCGTGTTATTATACAGTTGCTGCTATTATGTCTCTTTGGGGACATTATTATTGACGAAGAGGTGGCCTCATATCATCATTTATTTTACCCCGTCAAAAAATATCACGATTGGGAAACCATTATGGGCCCTATCAAAAAATAATATCACGGTTGGGAAACCATTACCGAGGATACCCTCTCAAAAAATATCACAGTTGGGAAACTATGACGGAGGAATTTATTATTACATCTATGTTATACCCCCTGTAATGGCTTTTATGACTCCTACCACTTGAGAGTCGTTGTCATGTGGAGGGAAATGGTGGTGGACACTTCAGAGCAATGCCGATAGACACTACCGATAGAAGACGGAGTGTGCCCTACATCCAGCATTAGGACTGGAGTATGAAGAAATGGCTTACTGGCTAGGAGTGATTTTTACTCTCACTTATATTATGCCAGCAAGGCCTCATGGAAGGACGCAACAGCGTGAGGGGGAATGTTGGCAGATGAAGGCATATCGGAAGATGTGCCATTTTATACAAAAATATTTTATACATCATTTGCAACAAGCTGGGAGTTCATGTTGTGGTCTCACCCCCAGCTTTAGGAGAAGTTTTGGAAGATAAGCTCAAGCCCACATGACCAAGGAAGGCCCACATATCTAAGATTATTATAGGATGGGCCACACGACCAAGGAAGGCCCACAAGATGGGCCCAAACCTATAAGAAGTAGGACCCACAATGATTACCTTGAGATGGCATCCTTATCACATCAGTTGGAAGATCAAGTAGGACTCAAAAAAGTATCTTATCTTATGGTTACGTCAAAGAAGAGTTTTAGTTTGAGTTATGTTTGTCTTTTATCTATATTGAGTTATTTAATTATGTTTCGACTTATCTTTAAGTGTTAGATTTTGGGTGAAATTGGGACAAGGGTAGTGATTGGACTCTACTACCTGCCTCTATTATAAATAGAGGTTAATGTATTCTGATTACAACAAGTTATTGATGTCAATGAAGTATTTTACTTTTCTATAAATTCAACAATAGTAGAGGAAGAGGTAGAGTCCTTATACAACTAGCCTTTCAATCTCCTAATTACACTCCAACTCTAAGTCTCTAAGATAAGTCTATCAACACAATCTACTAAAAGACTAATATGAGTTGAACTAGAACTCTTTCTTCAATCACGTGAATGTAAAGGAGGAGACCAGCTCGTGGCCCTATCCTTGTGGGTCCCACATGATCTTCCAACTCATATTGATAAGGTTGCCAGCTCATGGTATCTTTGTGGCTCCTACATGATCTTCAAGTCTTCTAACTCATTTCAGCTTGTGCTTCTTAACTTCTTAACTCGTGCTAGCTTGGGTGAGGACTCTTCTTGGTGTCCCTCATCCTCATGGTGGGTCCCACCAGCTCATGCACCATGGTGGGTTCCACATTGTAACACTCTTGGATCATTGACTCTTGGGCTTCCAAACACTTGTCAGTAACAAACACATGCTTCATTTATTGTCTCCATATCTTCCTCATAAATTTGTCACTATTGCTAATGGTTCCCAAACCAAGGTGCTTGGCAAGGGATCCTCCTCTCTTAACGCGTCTATTCCTTTCCAAGATGTGTTATTTGTTCCTCAATTTTCGTTAAATTTTCTCTTTGTTAGTCAATTAACCAAATAATTGAACTATTCTATCACCTTCTCACCATCTTCATGTATATTTCAGGATCTAACTACGAAACAGGTGATTGGTGGTAGCCATGAAAAAGGGGTTTATACTATTTTACTCTTCCACCAGTAGCTGCTATTTCATCCACTACATCTAAGGCTCAACTCTGGCACAACCGGCTTGGTCATCCATCTACCTCATCACTTTGTTTTTTAGTTCTATCTCTTAAATCTTTGTCTAATTTCAATTGAAAGGCATGTCAATTAAGTAAGCATGTTAGGAGTACATATTCTCCTTGTCTTACAACTACTAGTACTGTTCCATTTGCATTACATTCTGATGTATGGGGCCCTTTAAAGGTCTTTAACATTTCTCAGGTTCAATATTTTGTTACTTTTGTGGACGATTTTACTCAAGTGACTTGGTTGTTTTTGTTCAAAGAACAATCAAAAATTCTTTCTATTTTTAAAAACTTTCAAGCAATGGTTCTAGTGCAATTTGGAAAAAAAATCAAATCCATAAATCCGATAATGCTAAGGAATATTTGTCTAATGAGTTTAAATCTTTTTGTGAGGGTAATGGGCTTCTTCATCAAACATCATGTGCCTATACCCCTCAATAAAATGGTGTTGCTGAAAGAAAGAATCGTCACCTCCTTGAAGTTGCTCGGGGCCTCCTCTACTCCATGAAGGTATCCTACTTTTATTGACCTCATGCTATTCTTACAGCATGCTTTCTCATCAATAGGTTACCTTCATCAGTACTTAGAAATCAAACTCCGTATTCTATTTTGTTTCATGGTGAAGATCTGGTTTTTTTCTTCCTCTTAAAGTATTCGGTTGCACATATTTGTTCATGATACTTCACCACATAAAAGTAAACTTGAT
This sequence comes from Aristolochia californica, assembly GCF_029961685.1. Classification (NCBI taxonomy): domain Eukaryota; kingdom Viridiplantae; phylum Streptophyta; class Magnoliopsida; order Piperales; family Aristolochiaceae; genus Aristolochia; species Aristolochia californica. The sequence goes on along the minus strand of NW_027181782.1, from coordinate 12,273,046 downwards.
CCTCGGTCTCTAAGGTGTATTTTTTTGGGATATTCTCGAACTCAAAAAGGATATATTTGTTATAATCCTACACTTCGGAGGTTGATGGTATCTCGTGATGTGACTTTCTTTGAAGACACTTCCTTCTACTCCTCACATGAGGCTTCTCTAGGGTTTACATTTCCTCCTCCTATGTTTGGGCCTGAATTTGATACACGGCCTATTGCATTATAAAAGGAAACCTGTTCTTGTACTATGTCTCATCCAATTGCCAATTTTATGTCTTCTCATCGCTTATCTTCTGAGTGTGTTCAATTTCTTGCTTCTCTTTCGTCTATTTCCATACCACAATTCTATCAGGAGGCCCTGAAGCATCTAGGATGGAAGGCGGCAATGGATGAAGAAATGCATGCATTATATGAAAATCAAACATGGACATTGGCATCACTCCCAAAACGAAAAAGACCAGTTTGTTGCAGATGGATTTTTTTTAGGTGAAAAACAACCCAGATGGGTCGGTTGCTCGCCTTAAAGCATGCCTTGTTGCAAAAGGTTATACTCAATGCTATGGGATAGATTATGAAGAGAATTTCTCTCCGATTGCAAAACTGAACTTGGTACGTATCATCCTCTCTATTGCTGATAACTCATCCTGGCCAGTATATTAGCTTGATATAAAAAATACATTTTTAAACGGTGATATACGTGAAGAAATTTATATGGTCCAACCACTAGGATATGTGGTTGAGGGGGAGTCCATATGCTGGTTAAATAAATCTTTATATGGGATTAAACATTCCCCTCGGACCTGGTTTGACAAATTCAATCAAGCCCTTCTACGATTTGGCTTGCATACGTTCTCGGTTGATCACTCAGTATATGTTAAAGATACTATCACAAGGAAGATATTATTGGCCGTGTATGTTGATGATATTATCTTGACTGGGAATGATGCTCATAGTATACAAGAAGTGAAGAATATGATATGTCAAGAGTTCCAGACTAAAGATATGGGTAAGCTAAAATATATTTTGGGTAAAGAAGTCCTTAAGTCAAACCATGGAATAGTATTGCCTCAAAGAAAATACGTCTTGGATCTTCTTGAAGAAATAGGAATGAAGGGTTGTAGACCAGTTGATACACTTATGGATGCGAATGAAAAATTGTGTGTCACAACTGGAGAAGATGTTGACACTAGAAAATATCAAAGACTTTTTGGAAATTGATCTATCTCACTGTAACTAGGCCAGATATGTCATATGTTGTGAGCGTGGTAAATCAATTCATGCACAAACCACAAATTACGCACTGGCAAGTGTTGGAGAGAATACTACGATACTTAAAAGATGCTTCAGGAAGAGTATTGCTATATAAACAACATGGTCACTTTAATATAGAAGGCTTCTCAGATGCAGATTGGGCTGGATTGGGTTGGATCACCTGATTATAGAAAATCTACGTTTGGGTATTGTACCCTTTTTGGAGGGATCTTGGTCACATGGAAAAACAAAAAGCAAAACGTGGTTGCAAGATCTAGTACTGAAGTAGAATACCGAGCTATGGCCCACACTATAAGTGAACTTTTATGGATAAAGACTCTTCTTACCAAATAGGGATTTTATAAACAAGGCTCTATGGGCCTACATTGTGATAATCAAGCAACTATTCACATTACGTCAAATCCAGTCTTCTGTGAAAGAACTTAACATATTGAAGTGGATTGTCATTTTAAACGAGAAAAGTTTCAAGCAGGAATAATTTCTCTTAAGTATGTTTCATCTCAAGATCAATTAGCTGATATCCTCACCAAATCAGTTACATCCAAAATTCTATCCTATATAGGTGGCAAGCTGGGTATTTATGATGTATTTTCTCCTCCAACTTGAGGGGGAGTGTTGGAAGATGGGCTCAAGCCCACAAGCTCAAGGCTAGAAGCCCACACATCAAAGGAGTGGCAAAGTGGTTATTTATGGTATGTTCCATAAGGATGGTATTAAGATGTAAATACATTGTCGTAGTATGTCTTTTAATCTATTGAGTTGTAGCCCTAAGGGCTTTGTAACACTATAAATAAGAGCATTGCCTAAGAGGTAAGGCATTCAAGCATTCTCCTCTCTTTGAGAAATCGTCCAGCCACCCTCCCTTCTCCCTTGATGCATTCTCTCCTTCCCTTAATCCAAACTCTCCTCTCTAACGTCCTTCTCCTTTCTCGCTTCTCTCCTTCTTCTTCCACATTAACCTAGAGTCATTCTCATGGGGTCCTAACTTCTAGCACTCCCAAGAGGCTTAATAGTAGGGGGCAAGTAACAACATCCCAAGTGTGATTCTCTTCAAGAGCTTGAAGTTCTGTTTGCATTGCCTTTTGCCAACACTCATGTGTCATTACCTGTTTGTAGCAAGAGGGAATCTAAATAGATGATAAAGTAGCCACAAGAGAGATAGTGGAGGAAAAAGCATACATATCAGGGGGTGAGAAGTGCGAGTAGACCGGCGAAGAGTGATGGAAGCAGAAGCAGGATGAGGATCAGGAGCAGGCGCCAGGTCAAGATCATGAGGGGGCACAAATGAAGTGGGACTGGGCTCATAAAAGCTAGGCAGAATAGATAAAGATGCATATGGTAGCCCAACATGAGAGGGAAATAAATATTGATTTTCAAAGAAAACCACATTCCGAGAAACACGTATACAACGAGCATGGGGATCATAGCAAACATAGCCTTTTTGCGATATAGCATAACCAAGAAAAGCACACTTAATGAATTGGGTTATAAGTTTATGTCATTCATGAGCAGGTAGATGCACAAAACAAACATAATCGAATGTCCGAAGATCCACATATGAAGGACAAGGACCAAATAACTTTAAAAAGTGGAGAAACATGATGCAACGTAGGAGAAGGCAGGTGGTTGACACACCAAAAACAAGGAGGAACAGATGAATCAAGTAAAAGAGTTCGTACCACATCAAGAAGATGATGATTTTTTCTCTCCGCAACTCCATTTTATTGCAGTGTCGAAGGACACAAATACTGAGAGATGATACCTTTGCTTTGAAGAAAATCCTAAAACTCATTAGACATGTATCCGCCGCCAGAATCAAAGTGCAATACCTTAATGTTGGCAAAGAATTGAGTCTCAAGAAGCAAAAGAAAGCGTTTAAATACGACAAAAAATTCAAACTTAGCTCAAAGGAAGTAGACCCAAGTAAAACGGCTAAAGTCATCGATAAAAGTAACAAAGTACTTATAATGCGAATGAGAAACAACAGAAGCAATTCCCCAAACATCACTATGAATAATATCAAAACAGTATGTGGCATGAGATCCATGATGAGGAAAAGGGAGAATTTTACTTTTTCCAAGTTTGCATGATGAACAATCAAATGAAAGATCAAGAGAAGAACATGTTGTACATTTTAATGAACCAGAATTAAACATGGTACGAAGTACATCAAAGTTTGGGTGGCCGAGACGTCTATGTCATATCTTAGTTCCAGAGCTAACAACATTACATGCAAAGGAAAGTAAAGGAGCACGAAGAATAGTGGTAGAGGGTAAAACTTGAATGGGAAAGAGTCATCCCACTTTAGGCCCCTTCGCTATCATCTTCCCTAATGTTTGATCCTACACAACACAACCAGATCGAGAGAACTGAACATTACAATTATTATCAACCAACTGACCAATAGATATAAGATTTGTGGAGAGACCAGGGAACACAAAAACATCAGCTAAGGTAGGAGAAAGATCACCAATAGCACTGATAGGCAGAGAGTTGCCATCAGCAGTGTTAACTTTCAGATTTCCATCATACATTGTAAAGAGAAATAGCAATGTTGGTCATATGGTTAGAAGCTCCGGAGTCAACATACCATGGCCGTGTAAAAACTTTATTCTTACCTGAGAGCCCAAAAGTAGAAAGGGCAAAAATGATAATCTGTTGTACCATTTCAAGAGTGAGTGCACTCGGACTTGTTGAGACTATAGAAACAGTAATAGGGGTAACCGGCACGGTAGGAGGCAAGGCAGTAGAACTTGAAGCACCTGTGGAGGCACGATAAGCAGTGCCCTTCTTCCTTGTTGGGTAAATAGGACAAACAGCGAGGAGATGACCCATTTTCTTACAGTACCTACAGAACTTCTTAGTGCAATCCCAAGCAAAATGACCAAATTCTTTATAGTTGAAGCACTGAACGGACTTCATGCCCCTACCCTGATTTCTCCCTTGTGCGGCATAAGCCACAAGAACAGAGGCATCAGTATTAGTCTGATGTTCCATGCTAGCCTGAGTGGCAATACATTGTTCCTCCCTTAGAAGTTCACTCAAACATATATCCAGAGGTGGTACAGGATGACGATTCATCAGATTGGAATGTGCAATTTCAAACTCGGAATGGAACTTCATCAGAAATTGATCTCTCTTGCTTGTCTCATGCACGGCTTGAATAGTAGAGAGAGCAAGAACTGGAACATTCTCATAAACAATCTTAGCATAGTCGGCCCACTAGAATAGTATTCTTCAATGGAGATGCTTCCCTGTGTGAAATTAACCATCTCATAGTCCAATTGAAACTGCCAAGCCATGATGTTTTGGTTGTAAATCTTGTGGACGTAATTCCACATATCAGCTACATTTCTATAGGGCTGCAGACTAAGAACAAAGTGTGGCTCAATAGAGCCAAGTATCCAGGTCATTACCCTAGCATCCATGGTTGTCCACTTTGACAAAGTTGCGGCCTCTCGAGGTGCCGAATCACTTCCATCTATATGACCCCATAGCTCTTTTCCCATAACAAATACACAAAATTGAAATTCCCATGTAGTGTAGTTCTTACCCGTGAAACGAATAGGTAAAAAATCTAACTTGTCAGATGACATGATGAAATACAGCAAGCCACACAGAGACACAGCAATTCGAGGGCAAACCTTGCTAAAGTGCAAGCCTTGAGTCACCAAACTCTTTGAAAAGAAACTAAAACCCCCCTTTGCTAAAAACGCCAACTCAGAACTCTAACTCTCTTTTTTTTCGGAACACTGGTACAGAAGCTCAGGTTGCTTGATAACTCGGCCAGTCCGAGTTGAACAAGCACGGGCTGGCTGGTCCGAGTTGAATAGGCAAGGGCCGGCGCTCGATTAGACTTTCCTAACTTAGGAAAACACTAATTTTTCAACAATGTCATTGTCCTCCTTACGCCGAACATAAACTTGGTTTTTTTATATAGAATTCTGGGAGAACCAGCGAATTAGGAAAATGTCTCCTTCTTCCCTAGCAACGATGCCAAACAACTCGGGACAACCATCGTCCTCCTCATGCTGAACCAAGTTCAAACTTGGTTTTTATAGGAGTCTTTATAAACCAAGAGATCATCTTTGGAAAACAACAGCAAAACAATCTAATAAAGAAATCTTGAAGACGGAAAGTTTCTGAAATCTGCTGTTAACCAGCAAAGCAGCAGGCACTTCCAGAAAAAGCAATGAGATATTATTTTCTTCGGTTTGACAAGAATTGGGACCTTCCGAAAACAAATGGAGCGTCATCAGATGGCAACCTTCTAGATAGAGGTAGCATCGAGCCGAGCTGAGCCTGAACCTTCCTATGTTCAAGACGAGTTTGATTTAAATATTTTGAACTCAAGCTCGAGCCTAAAATTGTTATCGAACTCGAGCCCAATAATTTTAACCGAGTTCGAGCAGAGCTCAAGCTTCAACATTCATTTAAAACTTTTCAAAAAATACATGTCTCGAGTTCGAGCTCCAACATACATTTAAAACTTTTCAAAAAATACATGTCAAATAAATTCTATATAAAATTATGTATATAGTTTACATAAAATTGGGCATGACCTCTACTTAAAATTTGGCATAAGGGTGGGATCGAATCTAGCTGAGTCCGAACCTTATTCGAGCCAAGCTTGATTTAAATATTTTGAACTCGAGCTCGAGCCAACCCTAGCCTCGAGCATAAAATTATAATTGAGCTTGAGCCTAATAATTTTAACCGAGTTCAAGCTTGAGCTCTAGACAAGTTCAAGCTTAACCTACATTTAATACTCTACATAAAATATATGTCAAATAAATTATATATAAAATTATGCATAAATTTTAAAAAAAGAATGATAGGGGAGGTTCGGGATTGAATCTCGATAATGGATTAGAATGCATCAATATTAATCTTTTTTACCCCAATTGTTGTCTAGCTTATTTTATAATTTTTGAATCTGACCATAAATTTACTATGGCCTCCTTAGTGCCCCTGGTTGAAAATTTATATTCTAGGAAAAACTAGAAATGTTTTTCCAATGATACATATTTCCAAAAAAACCTTTAAAGAAAATCCTATTACTATTAGTGACTTACTAGAAAATTACAAGAAATATTTTAAAATTTTCTTAGGAAAGTTAAATGGACCTCTTATTGCCTCTTCTAGGGAAATAAATAAAAATTAATAATCAATCTAATATATTACTATACTTATCAATAAAATTTTAATCACATAAAATGTCAAACACAAAATTGCTATGAAAATTGCTTCATGCTAAAAGTATTACAGCATCAACTATCAAATACTTATTCAAAAAATTTCTATACGGTTTTCTAGCCCATCTTGGCAGGAAAATCTTACTTAGAAAATTATATGATTTTTTTAATAAGAATTTTCAATTAGAAAAATGTTTACGAAAAATATTAGGCACTAATAGTCCCTAGAAACATATTTCTACTGAAATGTCTTTTCAATTTCTTAAAGAGAGGAAGGGACAACCGGAATTTAAGAATTTTTTTTTTATTTGTTTATGATTTCGCACGTGCAAAATCGTCTTCGCGCACAGGGAGAAGGGGGGGCTCCCCTGAACTTAGGTATCTCTGGTTTTCGTCGAGACGACAAGGAGGGAAGGGGGTTAGAGGGCGCCAGCGAGGACCTGTCGTCGGGGATGACGGCGGCTACGGAAGCGGCGGTGACGAAAGCAACGGTAACGAAAACAGAGGTGAAGGCAGACGAGGGGAGGAAGAAATCAAACCGACTGCAACAGAGGCGGCCGATGAGCAGCTGTCAACGGCGACAACAGCGGACGAGAGGGGCTCGGTGGTGACGAGGGGAGGAAAAATCCCCCCCCCCCCCCCTCCCCGCTCTCCCTCTTGATACCATCTTTCGAGCCCGTTAACGAGCCGGCTCGCAAGCTTTCGAACCGAACCATGATTCGATCGAGCTCGGCTCGTTAACACAAATGATTCTTATCTGGATTTTGAACTTGGTTCGAGATCCATATAAATCGAGCCGAAACAGAGCCGAGCTCGAGCCGCTCGCGAACCACCTTGATTCGATGCCACCCCTACTTCCAGACACCAGAAGTTGATTATGGGTAGAAGGACCCTCGGCGGAACCAAGAACTAAAAGTTGATTCTGGGTAGAACCAGAAGACGAAGGCAGAGGAAATGTTCACAACAGAGGAAACACTCACGATAGAGGAAGAAGGGTTTTGGGAGAACCAGAAGACACTAGCTCTGATACCCTGTTAAATGAGTTGCTAGAGAGAGCAACAATGATCAGCAAAGAAGGCTGATGGAACAGCCAAGAATGAGAGCTCCAAGCTCTAAGGTTTCTGTGAATCCCCTTCCCCTTTCTTTCTCTTCTCTATTTAAACATAGGATTAGGTTTAGGTTTAGGTTAAACAAGACAGCCCGTGGACTTAATTAAAATCTAACTCATATAACTTATTAACCTATATACATGTAAATATCTAAACAACTAACATTAATATAAATTCCAAACTATGGTAACAGTTAATACCCCAATGGAAGTGGGACATGATCTCCATGATGAGCAGAGTGGTGAATTAAATGATAGAACACAATATCAGAATATTAATTTATGCAACAATTACTAGACTTGACATTTCTTTTGCGATAAGTGTAGTGAGCCAAGTTACGAATGTCCTCGGAAAGTATACTTAGAAGCTTCACAAAGAATTTTGAGGTATTTGAAAGGAGCACCGGGAAAAGGTCTTTTCTTTAGACCTAACAATCATATGAAGATAGAGACTTTCTCTAATGCAGACTATTGAAACTTAGGATTCATAATCATGGTAGAAGAGGATTAGAAGAAGAAGAAGAGTTGTGGAGAGAAGGTTTAGGAGGAGAAGAGGAAGAGTGACGAATTTGGAGAAAAGAGGAGGAAGAATAGGGTAATGGACTTGGTCCAAACCCTCCCCCTTAAACTATATTTATAGAAGTTAAAGGTAATAATGTTACAATTATACCCTTCACCCTAGTAAGAGTGAAGAAAAGACATAAAATATAAACTAATTACATTGATGACACTCCAACCTATTTATATCTTCCAAAACTCCCCCTCAAGCTAGGAGGTAATGGTAGCGATCCCAACTTGAAACAAGTAACATTGATGTAGTAATAATCTCCTCCATCACGATGTCCCAAAGATAAGTACGAAATTGGGCATAGACTCTCAAAGGGCAGAAATGGGTTATAAAATATAAGTCAAAACCAACCTCAAATAATTTTGAACAAATATAGTGATAATAATCACTAAAGTAGGTAATGTTTGTCATTCACAAGATAACAGTAAAAAATCCAAGGGTACCAATAAAAAGTCTCAATGGACTTAAAACCACCCATATATATAAAAGAGACCAACCAAAGCAACGCACCATAAAGGTTTGTCAAATGAGGTCAACGAGAATCAAATAAAGGATGGGCAGGAGCAAGGCTGCCAAATAATAAGAGGGTAATGGGGAATCAAGAGGAAGATGAGATGAAGAATATGGGGCCATCATGTGCTTTATTTTCTAAAGTAATTCAAATTCTTCATCATATGAACCAATGACGACAACAATCAGCAAATAATGAACCCAAGGCAAACAACCAAGGAGTTCTTCTTCAATAATAATGTCTCAATCAAAGAAATACAATAGTAATTGTGATTATGAGCCAATGCCCAAATAGCACATACCAAATATGTTGTTATATAGCAATGGATAACTAGTAAATAGTGAAAATCCTTAAGAATAATAAGGACACATGAGATAGTCTGCAGTAAGTCCATCCTTGAATAAGAAAGATGTGCACAAAATAATAAGCTGAAACCGAGTAATATGCTGCCAATAAGTTGAACCAAATGTTGTTAATCTTCTAAAAAAGAATAACTGAACTGAGTGTTGCTAGTTTCGAGAGCGGCTGCAAGGTCTTCTCAAAAACAAAGAAGAGTAAATAAAACAGTAATGGATGTTGTTTCCACACTTACTACATCAGTGAATAATTCAGACACTAAACCGAGAGCTAGCCATATTAAACCAACTAACCAGCAACCAATGACATAAGTGTCTTGTTTCTTAATATAATCCATGCTTAGGATATAATTATTCAATGAAAGGGATTCTAAAAAGCAAGATAAAAAACCGTAGGCAAAGCTTGAGGCTAGCCCAATTATAGCTTGAAAGGATTTCACCAACTGATAGGTTGAGAGAGGTTGCTCACTTCATAAGGGGATAATTCATCGAGTGTTGCTCCAATATGTTGTTAATATGTTGCAAGGATTTCTCATAACTAGAAAAGAAACACATGTTTTGAATATGATCCTAGGTCATAATATCCTTAAGTAAATACTTATGTAATTTACAGCATTAAATCAAGTAACTACTTTTTTTGGAAGTTGCCATAATTCAGAATAGGAAAATTGAGGAAAGTTTCTGAAAATAAGATAATCTTCTAAAGATTCTTTCCAAATATTGTTAGTTAACAAACAAAAACTTTCCAAGCATGGATCATGAGATACTTTCCTGATATTTTTTTATCAATAACAATAACTCAAAAAGTGAAGCAAAAATTTGACTTAAATTCGGATCTTGGCATGCAACAGAATACCAACATGACCTTTGATTCTTCCAATGTGAATATCTCCTTAAATATAGATCAGATTAATATGAAATTTTCTTTCTATAAAATTAGACTTAAATAAATTTCATCCAAGTGTAATTTCTATTCATAAAATACAGTTTTGTTAAGATAAATAATCTGATAGATTTCAGTCTCTGTAACCAAGTCCAACTGAGTACTCTTTCTTCTTTGACCAACATGACCATTGACTCTTCCAAGATCGATATCTCCATCTAAAAAATAATATTGATAATTGGTTGAATAGGTAAGAAAATAGAGTTACATATCTTTCTTTTGATATATAATTCTCCATATAAAGTCTCACTTTTTATGGCATAAAACGGCTCAAAAGTTGACGCTTTCTATTGCTGCATGAAACTTTTTTGCTACTTGACCTTTGCTGCTTCAAATGTCAATTTCTCTTTCCAAAAAAATCTGATTTCTATTCTTTCTGATTTGAAAAATATGCTTAAAGATCTTTCTAACAGTATATAAATTGTTATATAAAAAATACAGTAAGAGTTTTAAAACGTCTAATGAAAAACAGGAATGGGGAAAGAAAGACTTAAGGAAAAATGAGAAACTCCTTTTTTTTCTCTCTTTTTCTTGTTATTTTTGTTCCTCCCTTTCTTCTCCATCTTCTTCTCCTTTTCCATCTCATATATTTTCTTGCTCTGATACCATGTTGAAACTTCCATGATGTATAAGCATGGCAAAAGAGGATTAAGGGTGAGAAGAAGAAGAGTTGTGGAGAGAAGGTTTTAGGAGGAGAAGAGGAAAAGTGATGAATTTGGAGAAAAGAGGACCAAAAATATGGTAATGGACTTAGTCCAAACCCTCCCCCTTAAGCTATATTTATAGATGCTAAAGATAACAATGTTACAATTATACTCTTCACCCTAGTAAGAGTGAAGAAGAGGCAAAAAATATAAACTAATTACATCAACGATACTCCAACATATTCATATCTTCCAACACAAACTATGCAGGGTCCAAACTGGACAAAAAATCTACCTCTACATATTTGTCTTCCTAGGAGAAAATTTGGTGTGTTGACAAAGTAAAAAGCAGAATGTCATAGCCCCATCTAGTGCAGAAGCTGAATACAGGGCAATAGCTCACACAGTGAGCGAGTTTATGTTGGTTAGGTCAATCTCACAAGAGTTGGGTGTCAACCAAGATAAGTCAATGAGCATGTTTTGTGATAATCAGGTTGTGATCTTTATTACAAGTAACCCAATTTTCCATGAGATGACTAAACTTATAGAAGTGGATTGCCACTTCATTCAAGATGCGGTGATGAAAAAGGAGGTATTGACTTCGTTTGTTCAGTTTAGAGATCAGTTGGGAGATGTAATGACCAAAGCCCTTGGCAAGCGAGAATTTATATAATTCTGCAACAAGCTAGGACTTCTGGATATATACACTCTAGTTTGAGGGGGAGTATTAAAAAATACATCCAGGGGTATTTTGTTCATTTTAACACTTCAATGGTTAATTTTCTTTATGTAATCTTGTTCTGCATGTTAAATTATATCAGTGGTTAAATTTTCATGTACATAGTATGTGTAGTTAGAGAGATATAAGGATTTTAAAGTTTATTAAGTGTATAGGGCCAATTATGTAATTTATGACTCAAAACACCTATTTAAGTTTAGGAATTTGTGCACAGTTCCCAACAAAGCCTTTTTGGCTTTTCAAAAATTTCTTCTTCTCTTTTCTCCTTTTTCTATCAATTTTCTCTTCTTCCTTCACCAAAATCTGGATTTTTACATTAGTTATTCTTTTGATTAACGTGTACCATTCAGCCCAATCAGTCTCTCTTAGTAGTCCTCACATATTTATGTGAGTTGAGTCAAATCTATTCATGGTAATTCTTCAAATTTTCCACTGAGTTGTTTCTTGTTAATGCTTAGTTATTTCATCACTTGGAAATGGAAGTAATATCGTAGTAGCACTTTGATGTTGTAGAAAGAGTACGTCTAATTAGAGTTGATGAATATGACTTTCTTCCTTGGTTTCTGTTTTTGCCATTTCAAAGTGTTATGGCAAGTTGGAAAATAAGTAAATGGTTGAATTCTTGTGACAATACTTGGTAGATGACAATTTTATTGGATTATAGACTTTTATAGTGTGACTGAGGCAATGACCAAACTAGGTCTCTTTGAGTCACAGCTCCCCAGCCTCGGAGAAAAGTATAAAATACTATTGCAGTGATTGAAGCTTTTGAAGAAGCCGGTCCAGGAATTTCTAACAATGGTAGTGTAGTGATTGATCAAAGTTGTAAAATGGAGGATGAAGAATCTGTGTTTCAGACTCAAAAGTGAAGCAATCGTTGCAAAACAAGCTCAAGTGAAGACTTAAGGAGCTGAATATTTTAGGTGTTTGAAAATTTAAGTGAAAATATTTTTCTATTTTTTATTTTGATAAGTTAAATTTATAAATTCTAACTTGAGGGGGAGTGTTAGAAGATGTAATTTCTATAAATTTAGGTTTCTAGGAATAATAGAAATTTGTTCTAATGGTGCAAAGTGAACAGAGACATTAGTGTCTTTTTTTATCATCTTTTTTATGTTATAAATAAAGTGAAGAGGGAACTATAATTAGTCCTTTTTCTAAATGTACATGAATTGGTCTCTTTGGCCTCTCTCTTCTCCTATTATCTGTCACTCATCATTTCTTACATTTAAAAGTTTTTAAAATTCCAATAAAAAACTATGGAAAAAATAACCTAAGAAATACTTAAGTAGTTCTCAATTATAATTTGATTCCCAACAAAGTACCATTAAATCCTATGAGCCCTTACAATATTTAATGAGGTAAAGTTTTTAGTCTCCTCAACTATATCTTGATTCCCATCGAAATGCCCTTAAATCATATGTGCCTTACAATATCAAAGGAGGGTAAAATTGCAAATTCCCTCGGAGATAGCTTGATTCCAATTGAAATGCCCTCACAATTAGGGGTGGCATCGAGCCGAGCCGAGCCCGAACCTACCTATGCTCGAGCCGAGTTTGATTTAAATATTTTGAGCAGAGCTTCAAGCCGAACCTCGTCTCGAGCCTAAAATTGTTATCGAGCTCGAGCCCAAAAATTTTAACCGAGTTCGAGCCGAGTTCGAGCTTCAACATACATTTAAAATTTTTCAAAAAATATATATATATAATAAATTATATATAAAATTATGCATATATTTTACATAAAATTAGGCATGGCCTCTACATAAAATTGGGTGTAACCTATATATATAATACATGTATAAGATTGGGCATGACCTCTACTTAAAATTGAGCATAATCTATGTATAAAATACTTATATAAAATTCGGTATGACCTCTACTTAAAATTGGGCATAATCTATATACATAATACCTGCATAAACACTCCATAAACACTCCATAAAATTGTCTATATATTCCATAAACACTCCATGAAATTGTTTAAACACTCCATACATTGCATAACATTATGAATAAACTCCATACAATAATCAAACACAACAAAATTAAATGAAATATTACTATTAATTTACAATCACCCAAATAAAACTATAAATCCTTTAAATAAAATCCTATTACTATTAAAGACTTACTAGAAAATTACAAGAAATATTTTAAATTTTTCTTAGGAAGTTAAATGGACCTCTTATTGCCTTTTCTAAGGAAATAAATAAATATTAATAATTAATCTAATATATTATTATACTTATCGATAAATTTTTAATCAAATAAAATGTCAAACACAAAATTGCTATGAAAGTTGCCTCATGCTAAAAGTATTATATCATCAACTATCAAATACATATTCAAAAATTTTCAATTAGAAAAATATTTTAAAAAAGCATAAGACACTAATAGTTCATAGAAACTTATTTCTATAAAATGTATTTTTAATTTTTTCAAAAGCTATGAGGAAGGAGAGTTTAAGGAATTTTTTTTTCTTTTATGATCTCGCATGTGCGAAATCATTTTTGTGTGGGGGAGGGGGGAGATTATTTCTCCCCTAATTTCTCCCCTGATTCTGGTTTTTCGTCGAGACGAGGAGGGAAGGGGGTTACGGCGCCGGGGAGGACCTGTCGTCGGGGATGACGGCTGTGAAGGAGGCGGCGGCGACGAAAGTGGCGGTGACGGAAATGGCGGCGACGGAAACAAAGGCTACGTCGAGGAGAGAAAGAAATCGGAGGAAGAAATCAAACGAACGGCCACAGAGGCGGCCGGCGGGCAGCTGTCGACGGCAGTAGAGGCGGCAACGAAAATAGAGGCTATGACGAGGAGAGGAAGAAATCGAACAGAGAGCCACAAAGGCGGCCCACGAGCAGCTGTCGACGGCAGTAGAGGCGGCGACAACAGCCGACGGGAGGGGCTCGACGGTGACGAGGGGAGGAAAAATTCCCCCCACCCCCCTCGCTCTCGCTCCCACTCCCGCTCCCGATCCCGACTCACTTCGAGCCGGCTCGCGAGCCGACGAACCGAACTTGGCTTCGGTCAAGCTCGACTCTTTAATTTAAACGAGCCAATTTCGGAACTCGAGCTCGAAAGATAACGAATCGAATCGAGCCGACGCCGAGCCGAACTTGAGCCGCTCGTGAGCTGGCTCGGTTTGAAGCCACCCCTACTTACAATATATGGGTAAATTTCTCTTGGATTCATTGCTATTCCAATCCAAATTTTGAGATATATTTATACCAAGGCCCTTTAGAACTTAGCCAACCAGTATAAGCATTCTCCAAATTTGAAATAAACCTAGTAAATACATAATAAAAAAACAAATAACTAAATAATTTTTCAGGCTCCTTTTTCCTCTTCATAAACAACCTTTTATTCAACTTGGACCATTGAAGTGTTAACTTCACTCTTTGAGAATTAGTAAATTTCCTCATTTCTTAAGACCAAAAATCAATTGATCATGTCTGATTACAATCATTTATCCGTTGGTAGCAATTTCAAGTCATGCTTTGTCATCATCGAAATTTGAGGGCCCTTGATATCTAACGTTGGCCTAACAGAAAACTGGCCTGATTTTTGGAAACAAAATTGGCTGAATAAAATTTGGAAGTATCTGTGTCATCAACTCCTCCAATAGTAGTCATACTTCAACACCAGAATACAAAAGAATATCACATAGAACTTTACACCTTGGAAGTTGACTAAAACAGCAAGAGGATGTAACTCCATTTATATGGTTTAGACACATGCATGTGTATATAAAAGACTCAAAAGAATGCTTTCCAGTCTGAAACATACAACGAGTGCATGCTTTGCACACAACACCTGAAAAAGAATTAAGTTCCATCAGCCTCCAGAGAAGAGTGGAACAGAAAGCACAAACAGAGTCACCACCCTTCCAAGCTCATCCCAAATTTAATCGTATGCTGATATCTGAGTTGCACTAACAGGGCCACTCTTTTTCTTCTTTTTATTCTTTTTTCTATATACATAAAGAAAGGTAGAAACTAAACTGAATTTGTGAAAGAGAAGCAATTTGTCACAGGAACTAGCAGTCAATACCACATTGGCCTGCCGCAGTTTTTTGGGTAGAAGAGGTGAAAGGATCAATACGGACCCACAGGAGGGAGAAGATGGAAGCAAGGAGGATTGACCAGACAATTACAATTGTTGGGGTCCGGTTTTGGCGGCCCAGTAAACCTTTGAGGAAAGGATAGAGATGGACAATGACCCAAAAGGCAAAGAAAATCCTTCCAAATAGAGGACCCCAGGACTGGTAACCACTGTTAATTGCATATGACACACCGGCCACAATGCCCACCATGTTCACAACAAGAACAGTGGTGGGAGGTATCAAAAGGCTCGTCCACTTGAACACATATAGCTCAAAAAATTCCCCATCATCATCAGAGGCCTTGGATGTGACCGTGAAGTTGGTGTCAATCCCTCCAAGTACTTTCAGGAGACCTTGGAACACAGCAAAAAGATGAGCTGAGGTGCCACCAATGACCCAAAATTGTTCATTCCTCCACCAATCCTCAATGCCAACTCCACTCCACCGAAGTTCCAGGATTCCAGTTGCAAAAATGGAAATAAAAAGCAGAATAAACCACATGCTTGCAAAGTTGCTTATCTGCATGTACACCAGTGCACAATATTTCAGAAAATAATGCAAGAATAAGAAAAGCATTGGAAAACATTCATAAAGGCAAAAATATGTGACTGATGAGGATATACATCCAACCAATGTACATACATATGACACAAAAAAAAAAAATTAACACGCAAACAAACAAATCCAACCATTTATTAAATGCCAAAGAGAGAGAAAATCAAAGGCATACAGAAAGTTATGGCTTGTATGGTAACATAACAGAACATTTTTTCTCCAATAGAATTTTTTTTTTTTTGAAGTAATCCAGAGGTCCAGCCAGAAGTTTTAGCTCATTTACAAGTGAATTTACATAAGTATAAAAGAACTGATTTGACCTGGAAACTCCAACGGCAATTGCTAAGCAGTCAAGACTTACATGCAGCATCTGACCGTTAAAGTAACTGATGACTAACATTCATTACCATGAAATGGTGATAAGAATATAAAGCACCAAGGGTAGGACTCATGTTTTTTCAATTTCACCAATTTCCACAACATAGATGTACTCTTGGACACATGCAAGCTTTGTGGGGCAACACCAACGCTGCCTACCACACTAACTACAGCATGCAGTTGATATCACTCATTTAGGAGTGGTTTTTTAGTTGAACTGCACTATAAGGCTGATCCTTTTTGCCATATATACCTCTCCTAACAAAAATATGCCAGAAAGAGATCCCATGTGTCAAATACGCTCTTAATGGCAATGGGGAATGTTAATAGTTACAATTTTATAATAAGAGTGAGAGAGAGGAGAGAGAAAAAGAGAGCCCTCTAAGGCTGTTAAAGACTCACAGGAGGTAATTAGCACTGGTTTCCATCTATTTATTTTTTAAAAATTTAGTTGCATGGTTTTAAGCACTGGTATTGGATGATATCAGACACCTGACACTCAATATGGAATGGCTGGTCTGAGACAGCTCATACACGGTATTATTATTCTTACCAACATTGATACCTATTGCTTGATACACAATGCATAGTGATGACACAGAAAATATAGGTTACTCATGTAGCATTGGCCTACAAGTTTTTATATGGAGAATAAACCAAATGCCCTGATGGCTTGGATGATTTCAGCGATAGTTATTATGCATATGGATGAGTGCACCTGACTTTTTGTGCATGTACAACTAAGCAAATGTATAAACAAAACTATGCAACATAACAAATTTAAAATAAGAGAGAAAATTAGAAGGATGCTGACCTCGGGAATGATAAATTTTCCTGTGAGAAGGCAAACAGCTGGTAGTACACAGTATGCAAGAAGTGGGATGGAGGTCAGAGGATAAACAATGGTGTTGATGTAGGCGAGCCTCTCCAGTAACTTCAACCTTCCGCTGTAACCATACCATATTGGGCAATGCCTGCTCAACAAAATCTCAACTGATCCAAGGGCCCACCGAAGCACTTGATTCAGACGATCAGAGAGATTTATGGGGGCAGAACCTTTGAAAGCTGGACGAGGAGGCATGCAATAGATTGAAATCCATCCTCGAGCATGCATTTTGAAACCAGTGAGAATATCTTCAGTCACAGACCCATAGATCCACCCAATCTAGGTACAGGAAAAATGCTTAGTGAAATGTGATTAAAGAGTCACAAGCTTGTTCTTGGGTGACAAGAGATTTGTCTCACCTCTTTGCCCCATTCTGATTTGTCCTCGTAACCACAACTAATGACATGGATGGCCTCCTTCAGAAGTGTGGCTGGATTTGTAGAAGGTGGTATTCCACCCTGCTCCGTAAAGGTGGATGCAATGAAAACAGGTGACTGCCCAAAGCGCTTCTCTAATCTCTTTTGGGACAAAAGTAATGATCTTTCATCATCGTACTCTACAAATATTAGAGCCAGTAAGAACCTTCTACTGCTTTTACTAATACCATCTTTGCTCAAAAAGAGCTTGCATAATCCAAAAAGCATCTGACCACGTCAAGTGCATGAAATAACCACAATAAAAGAAAGCCGAATGTCCTCTAGCACAAGAACAGATCAAGCCCTTGAAGCAGATATTCTGGGTGTGGTGTTTTTTTAGTAATGAGGAAAGAGCAGAAATCTGGCACATGGAAATTGATGTAGATCTGAAACCTTCCAGGAACACTAGAGCCGAAGAAAACAATTTCATAGGTAGCATGAGTTAAAATTGGTATAATGTTCAATATCGATCCAGTTCAACAGAACAGAAGAGCATATCTTTTATTTATTGTCATAAAGCTCCATGCCATGTCACAGACAATGGCATCTCCCACCTTTGTCCGTTATAACCATTACAAATTAACAACATGAAGCCATGAATTCTGATTATTAAAGAATCTCAACATTGTAGTAGTAACTAAAGCAATTCAGTAGATTGGTCACTGACCAAATATGAAAAGGAAAATTGGAGAGCTCTTGCATCTAGCACTCCCCATAAGCCCATTTCCCTAATGACCAGGACAACTCCTCCAATTGGTGTCCTCAAACCTTATTTTGATAGCAGCTTTCTTGGGAACCCGGAGGTGTAATCTAAGACCATACCAGCCAAATCCTTCTTTCATTTTCTGGTCCCCTTTTATTGCTGATTATACCACTATAGAAGTCCATGGCCTCTTCAATGGTTTGAAGATCTACCTAAGACATGTCTCGGATCCGATGATTGTGGTGGAGATTCAACAACTGCCATACTTTGGGCCAAAGGGGAAGAGCAAATATGGCTAGGGATATGACCAACAATTTATCCAGATTGAGGACATTGCCAAGAAAATACTGATTGAGTGGTGTCACCTCCCCCATGAGGCAAACTGTGCTGCTGATCATGATGCTAAGTTGGGAAACTTCTGGCAGGAGTTAGTGGTTTCTCTTAGGTTGGGTTAATTTTGTTGTATACTTCTTGCTTTGTTGGGTGATTTCAATTTCTAGCTAGTCCACTTCTTGCCCTGGTTGTTCCTTTTTCTTGTTAATAAAATCTTTTAGCCTTTTTTCAAAAGAAAAAAAAACTGTCACAAATGAATAATTAAATTTTAAATATGATCAGTTTGACGGAGCAGCCCTACTTCAAAAGATGGTCAAGAATAACCTTCGTTCTTCTTGTCCAAAATGAAATGGCAAGAGGATTGTCTTACATACCTTCAACCCTCTCTTCGGTGTCTTCTGTATTGAAGATAGGAATGGTAGATTCAGTTCTTTTAATTGCCCCCTTCTTATCAATGTAATCTTTGTTCCCACTCCTCCCCTTTTTCCGAGAACCACAACAGCTCTTCATTATAATGTTTGGTTCCAGGTCAGCTTCCGTTAGTACTGGATCATACCCATATAATGCTTGCCTGTTGAAACAACAACCTGTCCCCACGTATACCGGACCTTGGATGCCATCAAGCCCTTTCAAGTTGATCTGCAGAAGAAGTCATTTTATGAGGAAGAGCTAGCCATTAAATGAGGATAACAATATGAAGTGATTCAAGTAAACATCATACATCAAAGAAGACAACATTCCGATTAGCATATCGATCATGCAGATCAATCCCATCAAATCTCTGAGGGAACTGGATATAACATGTCTTCTTTCCAAGACTTGGGTCCATCATGAAGCACATCGCTTCCCGAAGAGCTTTGCTGTTATTGAAGTAGTGATCACAATCGACATTAAGAAGATACGCACCATTGGTGAGAACTGCAGATACCCTAATCTGCATAACACCATCATTGTAATAAACATACATGTTAGTACTCATCTTAAACAGGAAAACAGTGCTAGAGTAAAAGATCACTAACCAGTGCATTCATAGCTCCTGCTTTCTTATGGTGCTGGAAGCCAGGGCGCTTTTCACGTGAAACATAAACCAGACGAGGTAATTCATTGCCATCAGTATCTAGTCCACCACTGTGGCCTAAAAAGACCTGCAGTTTCAGAACATGAGTCATGTAAGAGTAAAGACAGATTAACCAGTTTAAGAAAAAAATTGAGGATCAGGAGAGAGTGAATAGACCTGGATCATTCCCGGGTGGTCCCTTGGATTATTTCCAGGCCATGAGGTCCCATCCTGCATTGTCCAGCCCTCCTCAGGGGTTTTCTGTGCTTTGGCAACAAGTGCATTGATTCGTACTTTGAATTCTTCGTACTCCCTCTATTATACAAGTTGGTAAATTTGAAATTAGTGACCACATAAGCTCATCAAAATTCACTGTTGCATCTCTTAAAAGTCATTATTTAACTCTGAGAATGATCTATTTTTTTTCTCTGTAGGGCTTTCGAGAAGAAAACTCAATAACATTAGCTACATCCCCCCCCCCAAAAAAAAAAAAACGAAAAACGAACAAATGCAATATTACAGTCAGTCACTTTTAACAATAGTTATTACTCTCAACCCCCTGATCTTGAAATTTAATTACACTCACCTCATCTCCTTTAAGCCTATAAAAAAGGACATAAATTGACCTTAGCTTTAATTATAAATTTTTTTCTTAAAAGAAGGGAGTCTAATATTCCTTTTTCCCTTCCTACCACGGGGAGAGAGAGGGAAGAGGTGGGCCCTCCTTTCATTTCAACCCCCTTCTCTTGCTGGCCTCATCTCTTTTATGCAGATAAAATGGGGAAGAGCTAAAGGAGGGGAGGCACACCACTTTGCTCCTCTCTCCTATCAGCAAGAAGAGGGGAAGAAATGGGCCTTTTAAAAAAAATGACAATAGCAAGTGGGCCTTTTTTTCAAAAGAAGAATTATTTTTATAAATTATTCTTCATTAAAATTATAATTCAAGGCATTTTTCTTCAGCAGGACCAACTCAAAAGTTGCCTGAGAATTATTACCTCCATTTATAACCACATTTAAACTGACCTTCATTGCCCTCCGCTCCTTCACAAATGTAGGTTGTACTTTGTCCTTCAAGTAATCTATTTTTTGAGCGAAATAAAACTCAGGAGCCCTAGGCTCAATGTTATACTTCTTGCAGAAAGGAACCCACTTCCTAGCAAACTCTGAAGTCTCTGACAGTGCCTCAAAGGTCAGCATGGCTGAACCATCATCTGAAACATAACAAGAAACTTTGTCCACCGGATAATCCACTGCAAGTATGGACAACACAGTGTTGGCTGTCACAAGAGGGGGTTCTTTTAGGGGATCCACAGTACTAACAAAGATATCCACAGGTGCTAACAGTGAAGGCTCCCCCTCTCTGTCATATCTACAATTACAAAATTTCATTAAACAGGTAGTGAATCTGATGTACCTAGATCTAAACAGATGAGATTAGCAATATAACTAACCTCAGAGCAAGCCTATCCAGGAATGTCTCACGGTTGATAGGATACCATTTTGGGAACTGATCAAGAATCCAAGATAGAGCAAACCAGATCTCACAAATAACAGATACTAGCCACAAGGGGTAAGCATCATTTACTGGGTGTGTCACTCGATATTGGAGGAAGAACCCTAAGATGATAAGTCGAAGTATGATGACAACACGGTAAGGGGTAAGGTGAGAGGACGGAATAGGCACTACTCGATTCAAAGGTTGACGAGCATCATCAGCCCTGCAATGGTGATAGTTCAACAAGATTCATTGAGAAATATTCAAGAAAACAAAAGAACGTATAGACGACACGAAAAAATTCATTACAAAGGTACACAATTAGGTGTCTGCTTACATCGGAATATCTTCACCATTTGAACCAGTTCCTTCCAAATCTCCTTTCTCTTCAGTGTATCTGCTTGTCATGTGCATCAAATTTTTCTCCTGTTTAAGTTTCCAACCTTCGACTCTTTCCTTCCAGTCAACATTACCAAGCCCATATGAGTTCAAGTCCTTGGACGGATCAACAATCCTCACTGGAACTGTATCATGGAATAATCATCCACTACTTAGACAAACTGCCAGCTTGCGAATGGAAAGAGGAAACAGACAAAAGTTAAAAATAACCAAATTATGGCACAAACAAAATAATACCTGGCTGGCTTGGATCAACATAAGGAAGTGAAGTAACACGTTTTTCAGTGGAGCCCAGTGGACCAGATTGCGTAGTATGGATAGACCGATTGTCAGGTGTTGCATTGGGCATTTCACCAGACACCTAAGAT
This sequence comes from Aristolochia californica, assembly GCF_029961685.1. Classification (NCBI taxonomy): domain Eukaryota; kingdom Viridiplantae; phylum Streptophyta; class Magnoliopsida; order Piperales; family Aristolochiaceae; genus Aristolochia; species Aristolochia californica. The sequence goes on along the minus strand of NW_027181782.1, from coordinate 12,251,032 downwards.
GATAGAAGAGTAAATGAGAACATACCAAAAAGAAAGCTTCTAATAAGTTTTTTTTTTCTTTTTTTTTTTTTTGAAAATCATAAAAATTTCATTAAGAAGGAGAGAACAAGAATTTACAAGAGGCAGGAAAAGAGTGCCAAGGACCTCAGACACAGAAACAAAATTAAAAACAAAGAAAAAACTAAAAAACTCTATGAACATGTTAGAAAACAAGAACACAAGTCTTTTTTTCTCTTTTTTTCTCTTTTTTTGTCAAAAAACCGAGCCATATAATTTAAATTTCTTGATAGAACTCATCACACTAACCATCTTCTAAGTCAAGCCACATTGGTGGCTCCTTGTTTTGAAAACCTTTCACTTTCAGAACTCAACAAGCTTGAGTTCAAGATATCCCAATTTCAGTAAATAAGAGTTTTTTGTTGGAAGATGGGCCCAAGCCAACACGACCGAGGAAGACCCACAAGTCCAAGTATGTTAGAAGATGAGCTCAAGCTCACAAGACCAAGGAAAACCCACATATCCAAGAGAGGTGGAAGATGGGCTCAAGGCCCATAGACCAAGGAGAAAGGCCTACAAGCCCACAAGTGATGGCATGATGGCAAACAAAGAGCCGTCTCATAAAGAATGCACTGATGTTATTAGTTTAAGTTTCAGGGGCATAAGTGTAATATTTTAGAATTATTAATCCATAAATTGAGCTTCGGGGGAAGGGTTAGGACACAAGTTCATAATCTCTTTCTTCTTTTTGTTTTCTCCCAACATGTCGTCTCCCTTTTTCTTCATGAGCTAAATTCATGGAGTCCTAAAAATCAAAACTTCTAACTGCACATTGAATAGGAAGGGACTTGCATTCGGCAGGGGGGACCCGCTTTCTCCCTTACTCTTCAAAGTAGTGGTGGAGTATCTATCTCGATTAGTTCGCACCACTAAATCGGCTGGATGGCTCCAACCCATCTCCTCCCAGGCTGACCTTGACATCCCCCTGTTGCAATTTGCGGATGATACCATCTTGTTTGGCATTGGCACAGCTGAAGAAGCACAGCGTATTAAATCCTTTCTCGGGCTTTTTGAGCCGACATCGAGTCAGAAAATCAGCTAGAGAAAACTTCTTTATTCAGCTTCAATATTCATGAGAGCACCCTCCATAGTATGATCGAGTTTTTTGGATGTCAAATTGGGACTCTTCCCACTCACACTCGGGACTTCCCCTCTTCATTGGAAGACCGATCAAGCAACTCTGGAATCCAATAATAGAAAAACTGGAACAACGGCTGGCTACTTGGCGGGGTCGCTTTCTTTCTTCTGCAGGGAGGCTCACCCTCCTTCGGGCCACTACTGATGGAATTCCTATTTTCTTCCTCTCACGTGGAAATTTGCAACCATATTGATCAAATCCGTAGGAGGTTCCTTTGGCATGGCATCAGTGATATGTTCAAGTACCACCTAGTCAATTAGGAGGATGTCTGTCAACCCAAAGCTTTGGGAGGGCTTGGTTTGCGTGTAACTAGAGACACGAATTCGGCCTGCCTTTTGAAATGGTTCTGGAACTTCAATGTCTATCCAAATACAATTTGGAGACCTCTGGTGGCTATGAATCTTCGCTTAGATGGAAGATGGTGGATCACTAGTGGAGACCAATGCCGTCTCTCACTTCTTTGTCGCTCCCTCTATCCCTTGATTACTTCCTTTCGTACCAGAATCAACTTCTATGCTGGCAATGGTAATTCATTTTTGGTCAGATTGTTGGTGCAACGGTTTGGATCTAGGCAGATCCTTTGCCCCTCTACTCCCCATTTGCTCCTCTTAGAATGTCATGGTTGCTGATTTATGGACCTGTCCTGGGTGCAGGAATTTCTATTTCCGGCATGACCTTACTGATTCGGAGGCTATATTAGCCTCTCAGCTTTTATCAGATATGCAAGATGTTGACATTCGGCCCACCACTTTGGACAAGCTTATCTAGGCTCCTGGCCCCAATGGAATTTTTTTGGTCTCCTCTGATTATCTGCTCATCACCGGCAGACTTGAACCGCGGCCTCCTCACATCAGCTCTACAGCCTGGAAGATTATAGATCTTCCAAAGATTCGATTATTTTTGTGGAGCACCCTCCACGGTATGATCCTCACGGTAGACAATCTTAGAAGAAGAGGAAAAGCCACTCTCTGCAGGCTTTGTCACCTATGCTCCCAAAAGGACGAAACTATCCAGCACCTACTACTACATTGCCATTTCTCTTGGAGAATCTGGTTCCTGATCCTTCGACGCATCGGCATCACATTTTGTATGCCTCAGCACTTATCAGAAGTTTGTCAATTCCTCCAACACATTCCCATGTCCAAATTGGCTCGTATGATGGCCTTTGCTTGCCTCGGGTACATCCCTTGGCTGATTTGGTAGGAGAGGAATAGTAGACGATTTGATTCAAAATTCCTCTCAACCAAAGAAATCACTGACTTGATTATGGGACACATCTCTACGTGGCTACACACCAAGGATGCCTTCAGCGCATTCAGTGGCTCCTCTCTGAGAACTAATTAGTGGTGCATCATGCAAATGGCTGGAAACCAGCGCCCGCGGGGGGGGGGGGGGGGGGGTGTCCTTTCCTACATGACTGGGGTCTTGGTTCCACACCGTGTCTTTGCAATATTACTCCAATTATCGCGGATAGATGAACAAGCAAAGGAGGAGAAATGCTTCTTAGTAAGGAGCCATGTTGAGATCTGGCTCACCACACGATCAGCGACCTTTACTGCGGAATCACTTCTAGCATCAAAAAGCTTGCGGTTACGCTGATTCCAAAGCCCCCATGGAATGAAACCAGTGCAAGCGGATATCATAAGCTTTCCAAGCCCAGGAAGGGGAGAACCAATGGCCATCTTGTTGAAAGAAATCAAATCAGCGGCATACAGAATTGCAACCCAGTCTTAGAGAGGATGGAAGTCCACATAGTCCTCGAGAAAGAGCATTGGAGCAGGATGTGATTGGCTGTTTCGACCTTAGAGTTGCAGAGAGGGGAAAGAGTTTAAAATAGAAGACATATTCTTCTTCTAAAAGTAATTTTCGCATCATAAAATTTGAAAGCATGCCACCTGCCATCCAAGGTTGCACATTCTTACGTGACTGGGATCTTGGTTCCACACCGTGTCTTTGCAATATTACTCCAATTATCGCGGATAGATGAACAAGCAAAGGAGGAGAAATGGTTCTTAGTAAGGAGCCATGCTGAGATCTGGCTCAACACACGATCAGCGACCTTTACCGCGGAATCACTTCTAGCATCAAAAAGCTTGCGGTTACGCTGATTCCAAAGCCCCCATGGAATGAAACCAGTGCAAGCGGATATCATAAGCTTTCCAAGCCCAGGAAGGGGAGAACCAATGACCATCTTGTTGAAAGAAATCAAATCAGCGGCATACACAATTGCAACCCAGTCTTAGAGAGGATGGAAGTCCACATAGTCCTCGAGAAAGAGCATTGGAGCAGGATGTGATTGGCTGTTTCGACCTTAGAGTTGCAGAGAGGGGAAAGAGTTTAAAATAGAAGACATATTCTTCTTCTAAAAGTAATTTTCGCATCATAAAATTTGTAAGCATGCCACCTGCCATCCAAGGTTGCACAAAGCTTTGCAAGCAATTGCCTATCACTATGCTGAATGAGAGAAGTCCTTCGCACTAAATTTTTGGGACCTGTCTATCGGTCTTTCCTGAGCAATCCATGATGTTTACCAGGGGGAACCCCGGTTCTTCTTTCTAAAAGTAACTTTTATATTGAAAGCATGTCACCTGCCATCTAGGGTTGTACTGGGATTTGTAGGACATTGCCAACCACCACGCCAGAATGGAAAAGTCCTTCATGCAAAATTTATGGGTGCTTCCGGTGCAATCCGTGATATTTCCCACGGTAACACCTATTCTGCCATTTGAGAAGCACCTGGCTAGTCCCCAGAGTTTCTTGTTGGAGAACTAGACACTACAATGAGTTTAAATTAGAAGATCTATTCTTCTTCTGACCCTTTATCCAATTTTTTTTTAAAATCAGCCACATGAAACTAATCCTAAGGTACTGGCTGTACTATGGGAGGTAACTGCACAGAGCCTCTGAAATAGGTACATAAGTACAGGGCACTTAAATACAAACAATTGTGCCCCTTGAGTCTACTTCAGTTATCTAATTCATCCTACACCATGGCAAAATAAAAAATAATAATAAAAAAAAAACTGCAATATAACTTGAACACCTCTTATATGACATCGACCTGCAATTTCAATGAACATCCATCTGATGTGCAACACACCAGGCAGGCCCTACATTTAAATGGAGGGCCTATAATGGCATAGCAGTCTTGAGTCAGACGATCGGGCCCAATAGAGTTGGGCCCACAAGCCCATGAGAGGGGAATCCTTCTCTTCTTTTATGTCATGATTCAACAACTAACTAAGGAGAGCAAACTGCAAGGAGATGTGCTTAATTTTCTTAATTTCTCCAAGGAAGGAAGCTTTCTAGTTGATTGTGGTGAATTTTAGGTCATATGACATATCCAACTCTTCACGTAGAAATGAATGTGCAGCATTCGTTAAGATGATGAGCAAAGCCTTACATAGCCTAGAAATAATGTGTCACACTTATGTAGTTAAGAAGTGCTGCCAATCACATATGAGGTCATAAATAAGGGAGGAAAAGAAAAGAGTTTAGGTATTTGCCAAAGGATTCCAATAATACCAGATGTTCATTTGTAAGAAGCGGAACAGGTTCGTGTCTCGAGGAAGCTGAGAAAGCAGTATCTTCTCCTTGTCCTAGTGTTTGCCGTTGAAGACTGGGCTTTTCATTAGCATGATCGTAGCTGAACTCATTCTCAAGGTCATCCACATCAACTTCATCATCATCTCCCTCCACTCTAGGACTCCCTGAAAGTGCACCAGAATGATTAGATGTCTCCAAACCCCATTCAGACTCTGGCTAATATCACTAAAGGTAGAAAATAGAAGCTAAAAGTCAATTGACTAACCTTTATGCCGTTTGTACCTAGTTTTGCACTGAGGGCAAACCTGGTTTCCTTCTCTTCGCTCGTACTCATAGCAAGGACGGCAAACTGGGAAGGCACATTCATTGCATGCAACAAAGACATCACTAGCAGCTGTCAGCCCTACAGTATCACCACAGATCTGACAATTTTGGCCACTTAAGTGTTTCAGGGGTTTAGGCTGCAATGCATGCAAGAAAAGGTACATGTTAACCATAATCCTGAAGTCAATTATAAAAGTCTTAAAAGCTAATAGCTGCACTAACTGAAACCTGCAAATTCAGCAATAATACCATCACATGTCAATTTAGCACATTACCAAAAAGAAAATACCCCAGATATACATGTCAACAGAAATTACATAATATAGATACAGACAAAGAATCTTGTGAAGCACCAGCCACAATAGTATCAGCTTAAAATGAACATGTATAGAACAGAATTAAATTTTTTGGATGAAGTGTCCAATGAATGACTGCTAAAAAATCTAAATGCAGATGAGGAAGTAAGGATGCCACATATTCATCAAATTGATGGACCGCAAATTACTTTTAACAATAACATACACAAATATGGAAAATTATGAAGAAAATCCATTGGATCTATATTTTTCACTCATGAGATAAAGAAGCAAGCAAATTATATTGCTCAAACTAAAAGACAGTTTATATGGCTAAATATAACCATCTCTCCACTTTAAAGCCAACTTCAGATCCTATTAGATAAACAAGTATTCAAACTACATTGCTTGAAGTAAAGACAGAGGATTTGGTCAAATGTAACCATTTCTCTCCAGTAAAAGCTAATGTCAGATACTGAGACCCAGACATGATACAGAAATGCCACAATCAGAAATTAGCCTGAGACATTCACAGGGATCACCAGCAAAATTTCAGACGATTAAAACCTTCTGATCAGCCATCAAAATGAATTTATAGCCAGGTCAATGAGCAAAAAAGCATACAGTTATATCACACAAACTGCAGTTGCACACAAACATGCGCCTTTACGACTGCAGCAAGAACGGAAATTATCTACATTTGACATAATATAGCTACTATGCAGGAAGAAAAGTGAAAGAGATGATCCCCAAGTCAGATACGGAACTTAGACCAGATCCAAAGATCACACTAACAAAAGCACAGTCCTAATCAGTTCTCAGCAAATTCAGTTGTCGTCCAGATTGTAGTACTAAGAAGCTGCAAAATTCGTTATAAACAATGGAAGCTCATGAAGCAACAAACATCAAGAACCATGGCCAACGAAATTTAAAGTAAAGCCCAATCACAATACAGAAAAAGAACAAAATCACAAACCCCATTTTCTCCATCGTGCCGAATCCTCACGAGCTCGTTCTGCTTGTGAGAACCAGCGACCATTCCAGCATTTGCCTCCATTCTTTCAGTGGGTCACCAAAAACAACACAGAAGAAGGAAAAACAGAAAAGGCTGCCCTCTTCTTGCACTTTGCCTGTCAAATGAAAGTTATGAAGCTGAACATCATACCAGTTCCATCCCGCAAGCGGAAATCTTCGTGGACAATTTACTGAATTCAGAAGTGAACAGACCACCTCTTTGTGCTTTCATGAACACTACGCCCACCAATCCATCATTTTCTCAGCGCCTCATTCACACTTTTTATCAGTTTCTACCTCTCTTACATATATGTATATAATTACAGTCTCAACCGGATCCTCTGTCTGCTGTCTCATCGCTTTCCAAACTCTACCAATCTCTGTCACGCATAAATTTTCAATTGAAAAAATCGAAAACCAGATGATTATTAAACCATGATTAGATGGCTTGGCGTCTTTTTCTTTTCCTTAAATTAGCTGCTCTGTGACAAACCAATTTTGCACATTACATGAATAAACTATGTGGGTTAAAGACAGAAATCAGTACCTAAATACATAAACATCTCTGGGTTTTAAAGTAGAGCTTATAAACTCTTACAACACCAACTAAATTATATATATGAAATAAAATGACCTTGAATACTTTCATATTAACACTGTCTCCTGTCGTTCACAGCCTCAAATTTGGAGCCGTTCAATGCGGCAAATCAATCGATTGTTAAGTTCTATTGAACTCTCTCTGTCTAAAAATTATTTACGTATAAAATGAGTAAACAACAATCACTCTAAAAAATCTTTCTATAAAAAAAGGCTTTCCTTAATAAAGAGTGATAAAAAATTTGCCACCTCTGTACAGCACAACTAAAAAGCTTCCAAGGATGCTCATCTGCTGGGAACGCAAGTCTATCGCTGGAAAATGGCAGTTGTTGATAGAGACTCTTATTTATGGTTGACTAAAGGAAGAGTTGTTCCAGTGGGTTTAGCAAATTGTGATTTGCACATCCCACCAATCGATTATCTTGTATTCTTTGTCGTGACAAGATGTGAGGATGGAATCATTAATTTCTTTTATAAAATTAACGTGAGTGGAAAAAGAAAACCACAACAACTGCTTTCTGTCTTGCCCTAATGACATTTGGTGCAGCCCCATGGTTTGGATTACGAGAAATTGATGGTTACCAAACAATAGATTCACGCCAAGCTTGTGTAAATCCTTTTCCTTCCAACAGCAACCTTTCTGGTTAGGCGGCTCGGTATCTCGTCTGCATCTCATTAAAGCTTTCTGCCATTTCTCTTCTTCATATCATCAAAGACCTTCGACTCTGCTCCAGGATTCTACCCATTTAGGTGACTAGGACTAACTCAACTTGGATCAACTGGATTTAGCTATACGTTGACCCAATAATGCATATTCCATCGCATCGGCATTCACACCCCCCCAAATTTGTTTTCGATCAGCATCAAGCAGTGCAACCTGTTTCTACGCCCCGTTTTTTTATTTCATCCCTAACCTAAAACTTCTCGGCTTTTAGTGTTTGTACCCATCCCTCTGTCCTGATCAGAGGGATAGGGAACAACCAGACCAGCCAAACCTTTTTCTTTCCTTCTCCCAGGGCCTTTAATTATTGAATTAATAGGGATGTGCCGAGTTGTGGTCCAATGACAGAAAAGGAGGGCGGGCGAATTAGATTCATAAAAAATAAAAAATAAAAAAGGGAAGCTTTAAGGGGGTAAAGAGCTATTTTTTACTTTTTGGGGGTCAAGGCTAACTTAAACATTATGTTTTACTATAAATTTTTACTTTTATTTATTTTTTTATATTTATAAAACAGATAATAAAATTAAGTCAGAGAAAATTTTACCAAAGTACAAAATATCTATTAATTTTCAGGCCTCCATGGATTATCTCAGGTAAAGGAGAGAACACACGTTAGGGAGAAAATTAGAGAAAAAATAGGGTTATCGACTTGATCCAAATCCTCCCCCTTAAGTTCTATTTATAAATGATAAATGTATAATAATATAATTATACCCTTCACCCTAATAAGAGTGAAGAAAAGATAAAACATAAACTAATTACATTAATGACATTCTAATTACATCATATATTCAAACAGTTCCCCTCAAACTAGGAGGTAATGGCAGTGATCTTAGCTTGAAACAAATAACATAGTCGTAGTACTAAGCTCCTCCATCACAGTATCCCAAGGATAAGTACGACACCAGGCACAAACTCTCAAAGGGTATAAAATGGTGATAGAATATAAGTTAAAACCAACATCAAATAATTTCGAACAAATATAGTGATAATAATCACTAAAATGGGTAATGTCTGTTATCACAAGATAACGATAAAAGACCCAAGGGTACCAATAAAAAGTCTAAATATATTTAAAAACACCCAAGAGACACAATAGCAGTAGTAGTACGTACCAAATAGAAAGGGAATTATAAAATATTACCCGATTATTTAAAAATAATAACACATACCCAACTTTGACTAGTCAAGTGCACATGTGTATAGTCAAAGGTGACATATAAGCTTTAATCGCTTACATGGTGTCATGTCATCATGCAACATCAGCACCTGAAAAGTCTAACACCATGCTACCCACCATGTCATTAGTAAGCCACATCATCCTCCATGTAGGATGACACATATTTGCCCACATCATTGAATACTTTGTCACCATTCATGTTTGATGACATGTCATCATGCCTTCATCACGCACCACGTACGCCCTCTTTCAACCCTCTTATTTTTTTTTGTTTGCTCCCTCTCACCAGTAGTTCTCACTCGACGCTCTTCTCGCCCTCGGTGTCCTCCCTTTTCAACCTCCCTCTCTTCCTCTCAACCCAGTCTTGGTCTCAGCCACGCCTCTCACCCTTCTTCTCCTTTCCCCTTTGTTCATCCTCTTGTTGCCCCCACTCTCAAAATTGAACCCTATCATTTCCTCTCGGGGCCCCCTCTTAATACCCTATCATTTCATCCTCTCGCCTCACCCTCTCTCAAAACTGAAGTCGTACTCTCCTTCCAAACCCGAATTTCAAAAGCTGATTTAGTAGAGTAATTTTTTAGGGTTTTTTTAAATTGAATCTAATTACTATATTTAATTATCATATTGATTTTAATTTAGGTATTTATTTAATGTATTGGTTTTTCATGTGATTTACTGTTTAATTTTTGAATTTATGTTAATGAAATTTCTGTCAAGTACTGATAAATTAAACTATGATTGAAATTAAAGTTATCGCTAAGTTTAATTGAAACTTGATTGAATTGATCTTTGCATTTATTAATTTTCTATATTTAGTTTATGGATTTCTATTGTATTTGATTTCGGTAATTTTAGCAAATTATTCAGTAATGATGATTTTGAATGTAAAGGCTCTATGCCCTAAACCCTCAACCCTATGCCTTATGCCCTAAACCCTCAACCTATGCCCAATGCCCTAACCATATGTCCTCTGCCGGTTCCATATTTATGAAATTGTTGTGAAGTCATATGGGTCTCTACTAGGGGTATTCGGTGAATTTGGACTTAGGTGTGCTTTTGCATTGTTAGTACTAGTCATCTGTTATAGAATTGTTTTGATTAATTTTTAAATGTTATAGAATTTTGTTGAATAATTTTAAAGTGTTATGGAATGATCTTGCCATGTGGTGAGGAGATTCGGGTATTATAAATATCTACCATATGCTTTTTTTTTTGTCTTTGTTTTATTGTGTTTCCATGTGTCCCTAATTACCAGGATGAGTAAAGAGCCTGATTAAGAGTAGGTTGAGTAATGGAGGGTGGGTTGAGTCCAATTCAAACTAGGCTGAGTTGGCTGCATTGGCTTCCATTTGCTAACAAAACCCGACTCCCATCATTGACGAAGTACGGTTCGTAGTGATTGCAAATCTGATGGGGCTTTACTAGGGGTGTACGGTGAATTTGGAATTAGGTGTCTTTTTGCATTGTTAGGACTAGTCATAAATGTTGATTTTCAAGACTCCATGAATTTAGCTCATGGAGAAAAAAAGAGAGAGACCCATTGGGAGAAAATAGGAGGAAGAAGGGTTATGGATTTGATGTCCTAACCCTCCCCCTAAAGCTCAATTTATAGATTAATGAAACTATTATATTATAATAATACCCTTGAACTTAGGGTTTTAACCCTGGAACTTTAACCTAACCCTTTATTTACCATCCTGCCATCATTGTATGTGGGTCTATAGGTCTTCTCCTTGATCTGTGGGCCTTGATCCCTTCTTCTATATCTTTTGGATGTATGGGCCTTCCTTGGTCTTATGGGCTTGGGTCCATCTTCCAACACACTTGGATATGTAGACCTTACTTGGTCATGTGGGCTTAGGCTCTATCTTCCAACACTCCCTCTCAAGTTGGGTGTGAGAGAACAACATGAACTCCCATCTTGCTGCAAATGATGTATAAAATATTTTTTTGTATAAAATGACACATCTTCCAATATACCTTCACCTTCTAAGACTCCCCATCACGTTGGTGCTCCTGTTCATGAGGCCCAGTTGGCATAAGATAAGTGAGAGTAAAATCACTCCTAGTCGTTAAGGCATTGTTCCATACTCCAATTCTCATGCTGGACGTTGGGCTTACTCCTATCTTCTGATAGGTAGTTGGTTATAGGCATTGCTCTGACGTGTAATAAAAATTAATAATCACTCCTAACTACTAAGACATTGCTCCATACTTCACTCCTCAAGCTGGATGTTGGGCACACTTTGTCTTTTGTTAGTAGTGTGTCTATCGGCATTGCTATGAAGTGTAATAATAAAAAAAAAAACTCCTCCATCACGGTGTCCCTCCATAGGACAACGATTCTCAAGTGGTAGGAGTAATAAATGACATTAATGGGGGAAAGTGGGATATTTATCATGGTGTCCCAACCGTAATATTTTTGAGAGTTAAATAAATGATGGTGTCCCAATTTGGGAACTGACTCTCATGGTGTCCCAATCGTGGTATTTTTGAGAGTCAAATAAATTATGGTATGAGAAAAGGTATTCAGGCCACCTCTTCTTTAATAATAATGTCTCATCCAAAGAGACACAATAGTAGCAACTAAAATGGGTTTGGGCCCATATAACATGAACCAAAATAATCTTTGTAAACATTACCTATAAAATAATCCAATGCAAGTATTTGTACAAATAATATGCTGACCAAGGAATAATCTGTCAAGACTTCAAAATAATAATTCATTTGGAAAAAAATTTACCGAGTCGCGCCAAGTCAAATAGTAGACCAATATATTCAAGTCGCTGCAAAAATATGTATAAGCTTTGGTCTGGACATGTATACCGAGGCAGAAAATAAGTGGACCAAGTCAGATTGACCCAAACCCGAGTTGGTATAGGTTGACTAGATCCGAGTTGGTCTAAGTTGACTCGGTCTGGCTGGTGTAGAAGCAATAAGTGCCCTCGGGTTCCTGGGTTGTTGGGTTGACCCTGTTTGGTCCGGGTTGAAGCAGGCACTCGACTTGGATTTAATACATTTCCTAACTTAGGAAACATTAAAGCTTTCATCAGTATCTTCTTCTTCCTCTCAGCAGAACATAGCAAAAAACCAGAGCTCTTAAGGAGGAAACTTCTTGATAGCAACACTCTTTCGAACAGAGAGGACTTTCCGAAAATACTTCACCCCAAAAGAGAACTTCCTGAAATATCATCTTCCCCGCATACAACAATAGTATCATCTTCCCCGTGGCCGAACAGAGCGGAACAACTACGTCTTCGAAAGGAAACTTTCCAGAACACTAGCAAAGAGATTGGAATATATATCTGAGAACTAGAGAACTTTCCAAAATAAGTGACATCACCGGGAAACAAGCAGAACGTGATATCATGAACATGATTGCCCAACAACGTCGAAGGTAAGATTTTGACGATGTCAGCAACTTTCAAAAACCAGCAACGCAGAACCTTCCGAACACAGATGACAACCAACCCGACAAACCAAAGAATAGAAACGAAGAGATACTCCTGAAGGGTCGACAAATTTAATAAAATGGAAACAAAGTCTTCTTCTTCCCCATGGCGCCGAACAAAGGCAAATTAAACTTTCTTTCTCTCCCCATAGTGGAACCTGTAATGGACAGCAACTCAGTAACTCGATGGAGACTGGGGCAGTCAAAAGTCTGCCAAACAAAGTCAAGAACAAAATATGACTCCCGACGACAACAATATTTTTTCTTCTCTGCACTAGAAACAAACACCAGAGTCTTCTCCGATGATGTAGATCAATACGACTTCCAGAAATAAATGATGACTCACTACGTCTCAATCTGCGAGAATGATGGGCCTCCTTGTGAAGCAAACAGGCTGGGATTTTATCAAGAAACAACAACGATGTGCTTTATGTTTTTCCAAAGGATTGTCGAGCAAAGATGGTAGGAAAAAAATTTCAGAGAAAAAATTGAACCTACTTGAAAAATCAAAGGCTATAGTTCAGGGAAGAAAATAACATCAAAATAAAAAAAAAAAATTTGGAATTCTAAAAAGAAACCATAACTACTAGTCCTGAAAATCAAAGCTCTGATACCAAGTTGATGTTCAGGACTCCATGAATTTAGCTCATGGAGAAAAAGGGAGAGAGACCCATTGGGAGAAAACAGGAGGAAGAAGGGTTATGGACTTGATATCCTAACGCCTCCCCTGAAGCTCAATTTACAGATTAATGAAACTACTATATTATAATAATATCCCTGAACTTTGGGTTTAGGGTTTAGGGTTTTAACCCTGGAACTTTAACCTAATTACATCAATGCCGTCTCTATGAGATGACCATTTATTTACCATCCTACCATCATTGTTATGGGCCTTCTCCTTGATCTATGGGCTTTGAACCTATCTTTTATATCTCTTGAATGTATGGGCCTTCCTTGGTCTTATGGGCTTGGGCCCATCTTCCAACACACTTGGATATGTGGGCCTTCTTTGGTCATGTGGGCTTGGGTCCTATCTTCCAACAATAAAAATTAGGACTTAGATAGTTTTGTGCATAAAGAGATTATTACTAATGTATGTAGATATTGTATATAATATGACTTCAATTGTTGGATTTTTTTGTTGATACAATGGAAAATTGAAGGAGAATATTTTGATAGTTATAACGGAGGTCAATCACGAATCAAAAGGATTGCAGTTTCGACAAATTTTAGTGAAGTGTAGAGGTTGCAAGAATAAAACAGGCATTATACAAGTATGAAGGATTTTTGGATTTTTTTTTTATATATTTCATGCTCGGGAATGCTCTAGTAACCTTAATTGTGATGTTGATGTTAAGAGTCTTTAGTGTAGGCGAATTCTTAATTTTTCTTTTATTCTACTGCTTTGGGAAGTTCCGAGGTTTCATGTTGCAGGCGGTTGGGAGTTGGAATCTGGAAGTGTGCTTTTGAAGCACTAAGGAAAAGGATAACAAAGGGAATTTTTATTTATGGTTTGTGAATCTAGGGAAAAAAAGTGGGCACAAATGAGCGAACTTAGTGTATCTTTGGGATAAGGTGCTTTTTGAGCACCCTCATTATTTGTTTTTGAATTACTAAAAGTTGAAACAACCATGAAAGTATTTGTAATCAAGGTGAAATTTATAAAATGCCGCACTAAAGCTTATTTATTTTTCAAAGTTTTTTATGTGAGTCATATGTTTCATGTTAGGCAGTGTATGCATCTGCAAAAATGTGGATGTAAGGAAATGGATGAAATAAGTCTTGTACTCCATGTGCTCTTATAATATTCTATTATATAGATTTAATTTGAAGAAGAAATTTTTTATGGTTGGTTAGATGGAGTAATCAAATTAAAGGTGCTAATTAAATTTTTTAAAAATTAATATATAAAATATATATTTAATTATAATAATTAGAAGTAATAAACTTGTACTGATAATTAAGATTTTTAAAAAATAAATTATTTTTTTCAAATATTTTAACTTTTTAAAATATATTAAATCAATAATGAAATGTATTGAATTGATTAAAATATTTTTATTAGTAAATATATACTTTATAATTTATTAAAATAAATAGAAGGTCATAAAATAAGTATCAACAAATAAGATTTTTAAAAACTTAAATAAAATTTTCTAAAATTTTAAAATTTAAAAAAATATATTTTTTCAATATATGATGATAATATTTTTTTATTAGTTAATATATTAAATTAATATTTTATTAAAATAAATAAAATAAAATAAAACATTTACCGATAAATAAGATTATTAAAAACTAAGATAAATTTTATAAATATTTTTAAAATTTGTAAATACCTTAAATCGATAATCATATGAGTTAATCAGATTTGAAGATTTTTTAATAATTAATATTGAAATTTTATATTTTATTTTAATAAAATAAATTAATGAAATGTGTCTAGCAAAAAAAAATTGAAAACTAAAAAATTTTTACTAATTAATTTTTAAATTATAAAATATATTAAATCGATAATAAAATATGTTCAACATATTAGAAGTAGTTTGTTTAATGAATTAATATACTTATTTTATATTTTATTATATTAAATATTAGGTAATAAAACGTGTATCTGTAAATTAGATTTTTAAACTCTAAAATATTTTTTTCAATATTATTTCAATTAATAAATATTTTAAATATTTTAAAAAATATTTTAAATACGTAAGTGTTGGATTTTTTTAATTATTTAATATAATTATTTTATATTTTATGATTGTTAATCTAAGGTAATAAAACATGTGCTGATAAATTAATTTTTAAACTCTAAAAAAATTTCAAATAATTTTTTCTATTAAAAATAATTTAAATCAATAATATAAGGTGTGAAAATGTAAGAGTAAAATTTTTAATTAATTAATAGACGAATTTTATCTTTTTTATGATAAAAAGAAGGTAGAAATTTTGTACCAACAAATAAGAATTTTTAAAACTAAATTATTTTTTTACAAAATATTGTAATTAAATTATATCTTATTGTAAATAATTACATTAAGGTATTAAGGTATTAAGGTATTAATAAGTTATTAAGTAAAATAAGGTCTAATTATTCTAAATTATTTAATAACCAAAATTTTATTTTTTATTATATTAAAGTGAAAGGTATTGAAATGAAATGTGTAAGATTTTATAAAACCAGGAACTAATATTTTTAAAACATTTTTAATTAAAAAATAACCTAAATCAATCATGAAAAGAAAATGGGACAAAAAAAAAAAGGCAAACTAAAGTGGAGGGCTTACTTGGCAGATTGTCATCCTTAATAGAGGATGATGTGGGTTACTGATGACATGGTGGGTTGACATGGCATAAAACTCTTCGGGTGCTGATGTGGTGTGATATTGTGGCACCACGTAAGTAGTTAAAGTTTATGTGTTAAATTTGACTGTACACATGTGCAGTTGACTGGTCAAAGTTGGGTATTTGTGCAATTAAGTTCAAAAGATAGTTATTTGTGTTATTACTTTTTTAAAAAAATTGGGTAGTATACTAAAATTCCCAATATGCAATTATATAGCAATGGATAACTGGTAAATAATAAAAGTCCTTAAGAATAACAAGAACACATGAAATAATCTACATCAAGTACATCATTGAATAAGGAATATGTACACCAAATAATAACCTGGAACTAATTAATAAGCTACCAATAATCCAAGATAATAATCAAGTGAAGTTGGGGGATCCGAGTCAAAAGTGAGTGAACCTAGTTTAAAAAAACTGTTGAATTTAGGACCCCATTACTGAAATCTCGAGCATGGTGAGAGAGGGAGAAAGAAAAAGAAAGAGAGAGATTTCTCAGGTAGAGAGGAGAGAAGAGAAAAAAAAGGAAAAATAGTTTAGGCTAGAGAGGAAGTCTTCACGAGAGAGAAGTGGAGAATTACTTCACTTTCTTATATTATTAATTTGAGTATAAGCACCTCTATTATAAATAGAGGAAAGCAGTAGAGTCCTAGTACAATTAAACTATCATTCTCTTAATTACATCCAAACTATAACTCTTAAAGATAAGTCTATCATAATAAAATAACTCAGCATAATTAGAAGACTAACATAACTAAAACTAAAACTCTTCTATGAGGATGTGATCATATAATAAAGATGCCATCTCGTGGTTATCATTGTGGGTCCCACTTGATCTTCAAATCTTCCAACTCATTCTAGCTCGTGTTTCACATCTTCCAACTCATGCCAGCTCATGTGATGACTCATCATGTTATCTCATGTTCTCATGGTGGGTCCCACCAGCTCGTGCAACCATGGTAGGTCCCACATTGTAACACTCCCCCTCAAGCTGGGAGTGAGAAAATATCGTAAACGCCCAGCTTGCTGCAGATGGTGGACAAGATCTTATGAGTGACTAGTTTGGTGAGAATGTCTGCAACTTGGCTTTGTGAAGATATATGTCTGAGAGATAATATGTCGGTTTGGAATTTTTCTTGTATGAAATGGCAGTCTACTTCAATGTGCTTTGTTTTCTCATGGTAGACCGGATTTGATGTGATATGTACTGCTGTGTGATTATCACAATATATATCCACAGGAAATTCTTTATAGAATCCCAGTTTAGTGAGAAGGGATTTGGTCCATAGAAGCTCACTAATTGTGTGTGCTATGGCTCTGTATTCTCCTTTTGCACTAGACCTCGCAACTACATTTTGCTTCTTGCTTCTCCATATAACCAATTTCCTCCAAACATTGTACAATGTCCCAAAGTAGATTTTCTATCATTCGGGGATCCAACCTAGTCTGCATCTAAGACCCTTCTATATTGAAGTGACCATAGTTCTTATAGAGAATACCTCTTCCTAGAGCTCCTTTCAAATATTGCAATATCCTTTCTAGTACTTGCCAGTGACTGAGTTGTGGCTTGTGCATGTATTGACTCACCACACTTACTGCATATGATATATCCTATTTTTTTACACAAAGATAAATAAGTTTCCCACAAGTCTTTGATATTTTCCAATATCCACATCTTCTCTAGTACCTGCAGATAATTTTGTATTTGAGTCCATAGGGGTTTTTGCTGGTGTACATCCATCATGTCTATCTCCTCTATTAGATCAAGGACATACTTCATTTGAGATAGTGCAATCCCATGTTTGGACTGTAGTACTTCAATACCCATGAAATATTTAAATAGTCCAATATCTTTTGTCTTGAATTATGCACATATCTTTTCCTTGGTTTCCTGAATGCCCTCGGAATCACTAGCGGTTAAGACAATATCATCAACATATACTGCCAAAATCACCTTGCCTTTAGTGTGTCTTTAATAAATACGGAGTGATCTACAGAACATCTGTGAAATCTTGCCCGTATGAGTGCTTGGCTAAATTTATCAAACCATGCACAAGGAGTCTGTTTCAGACCATAAAGAGATTTCTTCAATCGACATACCAACTCCCCCTTAACCACAAATCCAGGTGGTTGTTGCATATAAATTTATTGCTTGATATCCCTATTAAGAAAAATATTTTTCACATCAAACTGATATACCTGCTAGGAAGAATTAGCAGCCAGAGATAATAAAACTACATACCGAGTTCATTTTGGCCACTGGAGAGAATGTTTACTCATAATCAATTCCATAGCATTATGTTTAACCTTTAGCAACGAGGTGAGACTTAAGGAGAGCAACAGACCCATCTGGATTATGTTTCACAGTAAAACCCACTTACAATTAACAAGTTTCTTATTTGATGGAAGAGGAACAAGAGCCCCTGTCTGATTTTCATAGAATGCATGCATATCTTCGTCCATTGCTGCCTTTCACCTTGGATGTTTGAGAGCCTCCTGATAGGACCGTTGGACTGATATGGAGGAGATAGATGAAATAAATTGACAACATAAAGGAGATAAATGATAGTGAGACACAAAATTTGATATGGGGTAAGAAGTAGAGGGCCTAGTGCAAGTTCTAGTTTCTTTTTGCAAGGCAATGGGACGAGTATCATATTGTGGGCCAAAAACAACAGGAGAAGATGGACTTACCTCGGTGGGATCTGTAAACTTAGTAGATGTGGGGTCAACCAGTGTGTCTAGGGGTTGCATAGCACGGGGCACAACCGGTCGAGCAGAAGTTGGTACTAAAGATAGACCTCGAGGAGCATTGTCAGAGTAATATGACGAGTCTTCAAAAAAAGTTACATCCCTAGACACAAGTAATCTTTGGAGAGTGGGATTATAAAAAATATAACCCTTCTGTGTGTGAGAGTATCATAAGAAGATACACTTGACAGATTTGGGACCAAGTTTACTGTGTTGTGGGGAGGTAATATGAACAAAACATTGACAACTGAAGACTTTCAAGGGAATTGAAAAATGATCATCATCTGGCAACAATAAGGGGTATGGGGATTTATGACCAAGAATAGAAGAGGGTAGCCTATTTATAAGAAATCATGTAGTAAGGATGGCATGCAGCCAATAAAAAGTATGAGACTTTCATGGTATACAATAAACTGCTAGCTACCTCTAGAAGATGACGGTTCTTCCATTCTGCTGCACCATTTTGTTGAGGGGTGTAGGCACATGTTGTTTGATGGATAATGTTATTCTCTTGACAAAAGGAGTCAAGGTCTCTAGAAGTATATTCTTTATCATTATCAGACCTAAGTGCTATTATTTTCTGACCAAACTAAGTGAGTACCATAACATGAAAGGATTTAAATATGGATAGTATTTCAGAACATTCTTTAAAGAGAAATAACCATGTGGTACGAGTTAAATCATCAATAAATGTAATAAAGTACTTGACTCAAGAAATATTTGAGATGCTCAAGGGTCCCCATACATCTGTATGAATTAATGAAAAAGGAGCAACACTTTTATGTTTTGTACAAGGTCAGTATGTAGTCCTCTGGTGTTTGCTCAGTTGACAAACTTCACAATTTAACTCTGACCTTTCTTTGAGAGTAGGAAAAAGACGATGAAGAGATTGTGCAGATGGATGTCCCAACCGATGTGCCATAGACTTTTTTAAATTTTTTCTGGTTGAAACGATATTTATTTTAGGCACGTCCAGGTAGTAGAGCCCCCCTTGTTCACAACCTCCACTAATCACCTGCTTTGTTATAAGATCCTGAAACACACAAGAAGTGGGTGAGAAGGTGATGGAGCAATTAAAATATTTTGTGAGCTGACTAACAGATAAAAGAGTCAAGGGAAAAGTAGGAACAAAAAGAATATATGTGAGTGGAATCAATGGTGTAACAAAAATGGATCTTTTCGCGAGAACTTTAGTTTGAGAGCCGTCAGCTATGGTAACAAGTTTATGTGGGAGACAAGGAGAAATTGAGTGTAGTAGATTTTTGTTACCTGTGAGATGCTCAGAGGCCCCTGAATCAATTATCCAGGATGAAGAGGAGGCAGATAGCATACCTGAAGTGGCGGTGGCAACAGTAGTTGAGGAGGAACTTGGAGAAGAAACCATCAATGTTTTCATTTTTTGGAATAAGTCATACTCATTATCAGTAAGGGTTTTCTTTTCTGTTGATGTGGTAGACTGGTGTTGGAAGATGGGCTCAAGGCTTGTAAGCCCACATGTCTAAGTGGTGGCATATGGGTAAAATAGGATTCTTTCCATAAAAATGGCATAAAGATGTAAATACATGTTCCTTTTATGTCTTTTCTTTTATCAAGTTGTAGCCCTAAGGGCATTGTAAAACTATAAATTAATGCATTGGCTAAGAGGTAGAGCATTGAAGCTCTCCCCTCTTTTTCCAGAAATTCATCCAGCCTCTCTCTCCTTGGTCGACGCTCTCTCTTCTCTCCTTAATCCAAACTCTCTCCATCTAGGTTCTTCTCCTTCTCCTCTCTTTTCTCTCTTCTTCTTCTTCTTCTTCTTCTTCTTCTTCTTCTTCTTCTTCTTCTTTGATCTAATTTTCTTCACATGGGATCCTAAATTCTACATGGTATCAGAGCAAGGAGTTTAGGATCCACCTTGATGAAGTATATAAAGAAGTATTTATGAAGTCTGTCCAAAACTTTGTTCATGAAAGGAGTCCAGCCATGAAGAGATAAATCAATTCTGGCCTTTATTTACATACTCTTTCTTTAATTGTTGAATTCTTGATTTCTTAATCACATCAAGTCAAGATAATCTTGATATGAGAGGTAGTGAAGATTTATCTCTTATGACTAAGATTATGTTATAGTCTTGATCTTCTTGTAGCTAAATTACAAGCTTGATCAAGATTAGTTGCTGCTAGTGTCTTATCAAGATTGATAAATTGATGATTTGTGATTCGGTTACCTTTATGTAACTTGGATCAATTTTCTTTGAGATGGAATTCCAACAAATGTTGCTATAAATTCTCTCACGCGATGCTGCTCATGGGATCTTGTTATGTTGTTGGATGACCGTTATATGGTTAAAATTCCAACACTTATCTCTATTACTTTGCTCTTAAACTTCAATGATTGCCATTTCTTTTACGTTGGAGTGCTCCCATGAGCTGAGAAAAATTTGTTTTCAAGAGTCCTGATTTGCCTTTAAGTTTCTCTAAAAAGTTTGCTCTTGTTTTGTGTTGGCGTTTGGATTAAGACATAAGAGTTTGCATCTATCCCCTCCTCTTTGTTTTTCTATAAGAATATAAAAGGAATTAAGTGATGGCTAGATCTTGTCCCACTTGACAAAAACACAAATTCCTTGATGATTTGGTGCTTGCTCTCGTGAAAAATTTTATTCCCTCTATTGTTGATGACTCATTTGGTCCACGATTTCTTCAAATTGCATTGAGTAATTGTTATTTGAAGAAGGCCCTTGCAATTGACCTCAACATTTGAATTGCTTCATGATGGAGAGTGGACATACAAGTAATAAGAGTGATATACTCCGCATTACTATAATTCCTTTAAGAGGTCTCTCCAATTACCTTAGCTAGTCACAATCGGTACGGCGGGTTCTCATTATTTGTGACCTTCCCGGTCACATTATCAAACTCCCTCCTTCGATTGATGAAGAAGATGTAGCCTACCACAAGTGGGTTAAAAATGATAACATGATTATTAGTTGGCTCATTAATAGCATGGAAAAGCATGTAGCTAACAATGTTATCCACTTGGAAACAACCAAGGACATTTGGGACACATGTGCTAAGTTATACTCCAGTACTACCTCCTTACAAAAATTATTTGATGTCTTACAAAGTATGTTGAATACTAAACAAGGAGATAACATTCATAAGTTTTTGGCCCAGTTTCGGGCCTTATCCAATAATGGAAAATAGCTCAGCCATATTCCACAGACATTGCAGTTCAATAAAGGCAACGGGAGGCCTTGCCAATAACTATTTACTTGACAATATATCAAGCCTTACCTTGAGGTTGCTAAGACCCAACTTCTTAACCTCTCCACTCTTGCATCCTTCGATGACATTAGTGCCACGTTGCTACAGATCTCTGATCCATCTCCTACTTCCCCTATTGATTCTACATCTACTATGTACTCCGACAATAGGGGTACATCATCCTCATATAGAGGACACAACATAAATATGAAAGGGGGTCGCAATAGGTGGTCAAATGTGTCCAACCCATTCCCACACTGAGCCTCGCCTTTGTACTTACTGTGGTGGTCAAAACCACCTTGTGGAAACCTGTTGGAAATTACATGACAAGCTTGATTGGGCCACGATTAACCCAACTTCCGTTAATGTTGTTATACGGGAAGAAAAAGCTGACTCACACTTCGGGATCGTTACTCTCACTGCTGAAGACTATTCCGCATTTAAGAAGAAGAAGTCTCTAATGGAGTCCTCCATTCCTCCTTTACCTACTGCTGCTACCACTATTGCCTCAGGTATGCTTTCTTCCTCTTCATCCATTTCCTCTTCCTCTTGGATCATCGACTCCGGGGCCTCTGAACATTTGTTAGGAAACAAACACATGCTTCATTCCTTATCTCCATGTCTTCCTACGAAATTTGTTACTATTGCTAATGGTACCCAAACCATTGTACTTGGCAATGGTTCCTCCTCCCTTACATCTTCTATTCCTCTTCAAGATGTTTTGTTTGTCCCTCAATTTCCTTTAAATTTTCTTTCAGTTAGTCAAATAACTCGGATGTGTCCGTTGCTCATCTTCATGCCCGACTCATTGCTAAAGGTTACACTCAAATCTATGGGATAGATTATGAGGAGACCTTCTCTCCTATTGCCAAATTAAATTTAGTACATATCATCTTATCTCTTGCTACTAACTCATCATGGCCCGTATACCAACTCGATGTCAAGGATGCCTTCTTAAATGATGATATACACGAGGAAATTTATATGGTTCAACCCCTAAGTTATGTGGTTGAGGGGGAGTCGGTATGCCGGTTACAAAAATCATTATATGGGCTTAAATAGTCCCATTGGGCTTGGTTTAATAAATTTAACCAAGCGCTTCTACGATTTGGTTTTCATCGGTGCTCGGTAGATCATTTGGTGTATTTTACCATCCAAGGAAAAATATTATTAGTTGTATATGTTGATGATATTATCTTAACCGATGATGATGCCTATAACATACAGGAAGTGAAACATATGATATGTCAGGAATTCAAAACCAAAGATTTGGGACTACTTAAATATTTTTTGGGCATAGAAGTTCTCAAATCCAAACATGGGATAATATTGTCTCAGCGAAAGTATATCTTGGACCTCCTCGAAGAAACTGGAATGAAGGGGTGTCGACCAGTCGACACACCTATGGATACAAATGTAATAATTATGTGCAACAACTGGAGAATATATTGATATTGGCAAATATCAAAGACTTGTGGTAAAATTGATCTATCTCACGGTAACTAGGCCAGACATATCATATGTTGTAAGCGTGGTGAGTCAATTCATGCACAAACCACAACTTACCCACTGGCAAGCCTTAGAGAGAATATTATAATACCTAAAAGGAGCTCCGGGAGGAGGATTGCTTTATAAAAAACATGGGCACTTCAACATAGAAGGCTTATCAAATGTAGATTGAGCTGGATCACCTGATGATAGGAAATTTTTGTTTGGATAGTGCACTCTTGTTGGAGGGAACTTGGGTTACATGGAAAAGTAAGAAGCAAAATGTGGTTGCAAGATCTAGAGCTGAAGTAGAATACAGAGCTATGGCCCACACATTTAGTGAACTCTTATGGATCAAGACCCTTCTTACCGAATTAGGATTTTATAAAGGAAGTCCCATGGGTCTACATTGTGATAACCAAGTAGCCATTCATATTACTTCAAATCCAATCTTCCATGAAAGGATTAAATACATTGAGATGGATTGTCACTTTATACGGGAGAAGTTTCAAGCAGGAATAATCTCCCTCAAACATGTTCATCTCAAGAGCAAGTAGCTGATATCCTCACTAAACTAGTTACATCTAAAATCATATCCTTTATGTGGCAAGATGGGTATCTATGATGTCTTTTCTCCTCCAGCTTAAGGGGGAGTGTTGGAAGATGGGCTCAAACCCACAAGCTCAAGGGTAGTAAGCCCACACGTTGATGAGAATGCAAAATGTCATATTTTTCTCCCTTAATTATTAGGATTTTATAATTATATCCGCCCTAAATATAATTATTATTCTTATATTTTGATTTAGGATGAAAATGGAGGCGTTAAGTGCAAAATGAAGTTAATTGGGCGATTCTGGACAGTTTTGACATTGCTTTATAATCTGGACGTAACTCTCTCATCCGAGCTCTAATTACGATGATTAAAGATGATAAGGAATGCCAATAAAACGTTATAAAACTTTTATGTTTTGAATTTTGAGAGAGACTAGCTGAATCTAGGTCGAAACTGGGCTTAAAATCGCAACACGTGCACTATGACCCAGATCGGATGCATGAACAGAAAAACCCTAAACCGGGAGAAATAAGGGGAATAAAAAGGAGGCACAAGGAAAGTTCGTGAGGACACACCCTCTTGGTCTCTTCTCCATATTTTAATCCTTTTTTCTCTAGTTTTTTCCTCATCTTTCTTCATGGCCCTACGTGGCTAAACTTTTGGACTTGGTCAAAAGAAATTGAAGCCATCTGAATCAATACAACTGTGAGATCTGATTTGTTTTCATCGTTCAAATTTTATTTTGAGTATTTGATGTTCTTATATAATTTTCTTTCATGATTGTCTCGTTTAATCACTAGGAGGCCTATTAGTTTATTACTCGTTGCAATCTACTGCTAGGTCAGATATAAAATCCTTAATTGTTTGATCCCTCTAACCTGTGAAGCAATCGAGATTTGATGATTTACTGTGTCAAGAATTATTAGATCTTGAGAATGTTGGACTAAATTAAATGTAGCCACTAGTGCTTGTGTTTTTTATCTTCATCGATCTCTCTAATTCTTAAGGTTGTTGCTAGATTAAACCTTTAGCGCTTGTCTTGGGTTGTTTAGTAGTTAGGGTTAATTGGATCGCTTGTTTTCTAATTAACTAAGAAAGGAGAGATAGGAAGATAGTTCCGATGGTGAATACTCAAGTGGGAATTGATATATGCTTGCATCGATTATCATTTGTGAAATTCCGATGGTGGATGATGACTTAGACCAAGGTTTGTTCTTTTGATTGATTTTGATTATTTTAAATTGTTTTTAAGTTGTTTTTCTTAGAATTTTTTTCGTTATACTCAACCCCCCCACCTCACATCCTTGTTCATGGAGCATAAAAGTAGACTAATCACTCTTCGTGGGATCGATCCTTACTTGCACTACTACATATATTTTTAGGAGTATAGGTTTTATTTTTGGTTGCTAGTGACAACACACCAAATTTTGGCGCTGTTGTGAGGGAGTGATTCTAGTTGATTTTTGTGCTTCTTGTGATCATTATTTTGTTCTTGAAATTTTTGAAAAAAAAATCATTAGTTTTTCCTTGTTACGGTTTTGGCAGAATTCTGACTCCGAAGCCAAATTCCATTATTTTCTATGGTTTTTAGAATTTTTTTTTTTTATTCTGGATTTTTTCTGATTTGTTTTTCATGTTTTATTAGAGTTCCCTTGATTGTTTATGACTGTAAATTGATCTTCTAATCAAGGTGGTTTGTAGTGTGATCTAGAAATAGAGAGAACTTTGCGCAGGTTAAGGAGATAAGTTGTTAAGTTCTCACGCCATGGATCGAGTCACCCGGGGATCTCCTCTGGCTTCCAGATTGGCTGACAAAGAAGGGAAGGCTTTGGGGGTTTTAGAACGCCCAATGGTGTAGGAACGTGAGCTTTTGAAGGAGCTCCACCCTTAGGTCTCTTTGGAGAGAGTACCCGATCTCGTCTATACTAATTGATAAATGCTTCCCTCCTGATGCCCTAAATACATTAGGGAAAACGTCAAAGGTTCCATAATTATAATTAGACCCTTATTGAACTTCAAATTACAATTAAACCCCTAAGATATTGAAATACAAGTATACTCCATCTATCCTCTTCTCTGGTTTGCCGCTCTTGATCCTATGGAGTCCATAACATCACCCCCTCCTGAAGAAAGAGCTTGTCCTCAAGCTCGAAAGTGGCGTATAGAGCCCGGAAGGACTCGAGTGTCTCCCAAGAGGCTTCCACCAATTCTGCGTCAGTCCACTGAATGAGCACCTCCCATGAGTTGTTAACACGCCTGGCTTGAAGGATCTATGCTGGAGTGGGCATAGACCAGCCATCTTTGAGTGGAGGTAGAGGGGTATGCAGCAGGGGAGAGTCTCCCTTGAACGGCTTGAGGAGGGAGACGTGGAAGACGTCATGTAGCTTGGCATCTGGTGTAAGCTTCAAGTGATAAGCCACAATGCCAATACGATGAAGAACCTGGATTGGCCCATAAAATTTTGGAGAGAGCTTATGGCGTTTGATGGCTGGAAGAGAGAGTTGGTGGTATGGTTGAAGTTTGAGCCAAACAAATTCTCCGGTTGCAAAGGAAAGGGGACGATGCCCTTTGTCATAAGTTTGCTTCATAGTGGCTTGTGAACGCTGTAACTGAAGGCGGACCTGAGCAAGTATCTCATCTCTGTCAGCTAAAGCTTGGTCCAGTGCTGCTACCAGAGAAGATCCTGGGTTTATAAGATAGTAGACGCGGGGGGTCTATTCCATAAACGACTCGAAAGGGGCTAGTACCTAGTGTGGTGTGGTAGGACGTGTTAGAACAATACTCTGCCCATGCTAACCAACGAACCCACTATCGGGGAGTGTCCCCCACAAAGCACCTCACATACATCTCTAGTGTGCGTGTTACCACCTTTGTCTGGCCGTCTGTCTGAGGGTGGTAAGAGAAGGCTAACTTGGAGCCGTGGAGCTTAAATAGTTCCCCCCAGAATTTACTGGTGAATATAGTATCACGGTCGCTAGAGATGGTCTCTGGAAGGCCATGGAGCCAGACCATATGATCCATGAAGAGTTGAGCGACTTGTGTGGCTGTATAAGGATGGTTGAGGGCCATAAAGTGTGCATATTTCGAGAACCAGTCTACCACAACAAGAATAATAGATTTCCTTGCAAAAGGAGGAAGCCCATTGATAAAATCCATTGAGAGATCTGCCCATACCTGTGAAGGAAGTTGAAGGGACTGGAGCAAGCCGGCAGGTTGTAAAGATTCAGATTTGTTCCGTTGACAGACCTAGCATGCGACAACATAATCAACAATGAACCACTTCATACCCCTCCAATAAAACTCTCGGCTAAGGCGGAAGTATGTCTTCTGTTGGCCCTCATGTGTACTGTCATGAAAGGAGGCAATAATGTTGGGAAGGAGTTCCGAAGAAGGATGAAGATATATGCATCCTTTATAGAGAATGACACCTTCCTGTAGTGTCCAGTTAGTGTCCTTGGAATGGTTCTCGATTTGAGCTTGTAAGGCAAGGAGAGCTGGATGATGGCGAGTATCCTGATGGATGGTGTCCAACAATAGGGACCTGGGGTGGCTCAGTGCGTGCAGGTGTGAATCCCCTAGTTCTCTGCCTGACAAGGCGTCTGCCCCACAGTTGAGATAACCTGGTTTGTTTTCCACCTGAAAATCGAATCCCATTAATTTGCTAAGCCAATGTTGTTGTGGGGAGGTAGTAAGGCGCTGCTCCAATAAGTATTTGAGGCTACAGTGGTTTGTCTGGATCATAAAAGGTCTGCCCCACAGATACGGCCTCCAATGCTGCACGGCTTTGGCCAAGCCGATGAGTTCCCTTCCGTAAGTGGCTAACTTGTGATGGTGGGGAGCGAGGTGGCGGCTGAAATAAGCGATGGGGTGTCCCTGTTGCTGCAAGACAGCACCTATGCTTCCCATGGATGCATCACATTATATTATGAAAACTTTTGCAAAGTTGGGCAATTGAAGAACTGGAGTTGACGCTAATGCTTGTTTCAATTGGTGAAACGATGAGTCCGCCAACTGAGATCACTGAAAGGCATGCTTCTTCAATAAATTGTGCAACAGTGCTACCAGCTGACCATATTCTTTTATAAATTTTCTATAATACCCTGCGAGACCAAGGAACCCTTTCAAAGTTGTGACGGAGTGAGGTGTGGGCCATTCCATGACAACCTGTATCTTGCTGAAATCTGGTTTCACCCCAGAGGCAGAGATCACATGCCCCAAATAAGCTACTTCGGAAGTGGCGAAGTCACACTTGGCTCTATTGAGAAATAAATGGTGTGCTCGGAGAAGTGTGAAAACCTGTCTCAATTGGTTCAAATGTGCTTCCCAAGTTTTGGTATAAACCAGTATATCATAAAAAAAAACTAAGACATGCTTTCGTAAGAAAGGGCGAAATACCTCGTTCATAAGCGCTTGAAAGGTGGACGGGGCATTGGATAACCCAAATGGCATCACTAGGAATTCGTAGTGACCATGGTGGGTGCAGAAGGCAGTTTTTTCGACATCCTCCGAGTAAACCCGAATCTGATGGTACCTAGATTTCAAGTCCAACTTGGTAAATAATTGAAATATGTGTAGCTAGTCCAATAATTCATCAACCACCGGAATTGGAAATTTATCTTTGATGGTGAGAGCATTGAGTTCATGATAATCCACACAAAAGCGCCAAGATTTATCTACTTTTTCACCAGCAATACCGGGGATGAGAAGGGAGAATGGCTAGGTTGAATAATACCCTGTTGGAGGATTTGCTGACATTGCCTTTCTATCTCATCTTTTTGCACATGTGGATAGCGGTAGGGACGCACTACCACTGGTTCTGTGCGCATCTTCAAATGAATTCTGTGATCACAAGCTCGTATAGGAGGAAGGGCTGCAGGTTCCTGAAATAAATTGACATATTCGGCCAACAATGAAACTAAGTTATCCAACCCACGGAAAGTGTCTGGATGGTGCATGGGCGCTGGGCGTTAGTGCCCTGGAGGGTGAACTGATGGCTGTCCTGTGTAAAACTCATGGTAAGGGATTGGAAATCCCATAAGACCAGACCCAATCGCTGCAGCCATTTAATGCCCAATACCAGGTCAAAACCAGCCAGTGGTATGACCAAAAAATCCTCCACAAAGGAGTGACCCTCAATAGTAAAGGGCACTGCTGAACAGAAGCCGACAGTGGTGACCTTGTCACCATTAGCCACTGAGACTGATATTCCTGATTTTTGCTGGAGTGATAAACCCAACTGTTGTGCTGCTTGGCTGCTGATAAAATTATGGGTGCTGCCTGAGTCCACCAGTGCTAGCAGAATAAGATGATTGATGGTGGCGTGGACCTGCATGGTATTTTTACTGTGCAGGCCTGTCATTGCGTGGAGGGAGATTGCTGGTTCCTCCTCCTCGGTGTGGTCCACATCCTCCGGAAAGTCATCCTCTGTTGGGTCTTCTATTTTTACCCAAAAGAGTCTTTTGCATTGATGGCCCCTTATGTATTTTTCATCACAATTGAAACATAGTCCCTGAGCCCTTCTCTGATCAATTTCTACTTTAGTAAGACGTTTGATAAATCCAGGTGGTGGTGGTGGTGCAGAGGGGGTGTGGGGGTGAGGCCGTGGGGGAGTGGAAAAAGGGGCATTGGCCTGTGGCCGAGGTTGCCATGGGGGATGTTTGTTTAATGAATCTCGGAAGAGGCGCTGTTTGGTGTCCAATGCTCTTGCCAAATTCATGGCGTGGGCTAGGGAGGTGGGGGCTTCCAATTCCACCTCTAGGAGAAGTGGTTCCACAAGGCCAGCAAGTGAACAAACTTACAATAGTTCAGGGCGCACCAAATGACTTGCACGGGCAAGCTTTTCCTGGAACAATTTTTGATATTGTTCTATAGTTCCAAGGTGCTTTAAATTAACCAAATCACCAACTGGGTTGCTGCGAATCGGAGGACCAAACCGTAGCATGCAATTCTCCTTGAAAAATTCCCAATCATAGACCACAAACTCGTTTTTGAATTGATGAAACCACATAAGTGCTTCATCGAGCATGTGGAAGGCAGCTAATTAAACCTTGCCCTCAGGCAGAGTTCCTTGATTGAAAAAGAAATGATCACACTTGTGTAACCAAATTAAAGGGTCGGAAGACCCATCATACGTTGGAAAATCAAGCTTTGTGTACTTGGGCACTGTCGGAGGTGCTGTATTGATGCCCCCACGAGGTGGAGGTGCTTGGTGCAGGGGAGGAGGTGGTGGTGGGGGCTGAGGGTGGGGATGTTCTACCGTTCGTGATGAAGAAGCCATCTGGGCGGAAAGCTGAGCAAAACCCTTCTCCACTCGGGACATCAACATCTGGAATTTTCCGTCAAGGCCATTGATTTGAGATTGTAGATCAGCATGGTTCTCTTCCATAAAATTCCGAATTTCTACAGGGGAAGAGGAATCGCCTATGGTGGTCTTTGATACCAAATGTTAAGTACCTAGCCAATACTACCCAAAAGACCGTCCTGTTAGGAGCGGAAGACATAGGTACTCAACCCTTAGACCAGGACCACCAGGGCCCCAAGGTGTCCCATAACACCCAGTGGACCCCCTAGGGTGTCCCATAACACCTTGGGTTGGGTGTAACGCCCATAACATTACACCCCCCTCCCCTCCCCTTCGCGTGCCAACGCCCATGGCGGCCCACTCACGGCTGCCCACTCATCCACGACTGCCCACTCTTCCATGGCGGCCCACTAGGACTTAATACCTGTCGCCCCTTCCGTGTGGTCGCGCCTTTCTGTGTGGTCGCTCCTTTTCACAAGCGTGCCTCTATGGGGAATCGAGCTTACGACCGAGGGTTAGCTCCGATACCACGATGTTAGGTTCTCGCGCCATGGATCGAGTCACTCGGCGATCTCCTCTGGCTTCCAGATTGGTTGACGAAGAAGGGAAGGCTTTGGGGGTTTTAGAACACCCAATGGTATAGGAACGTGAGCTTTTGAAGGAGCTCCACCCTTAGGCCTCTTTGGAGAGAATACCCGATCTCGTCTATACTAATTAACAAATGCTTCCCTCTCTTCATTCACCTGACGCCGTAAATAGATTAGGGAAAATGTCAAAGGTTCCATAATTACAATTAGACCCTTATTGAACTTCAAATTACAATTAAACCCCTAAGATATTGAAATACAAGTTTACTCCATCTATCCTCTTCTCCGGTTCGCTACTCTTGATGCTATGGAGTCCATAACATAAGCTCAGAGGAATTCTGAAGAGAACGATCTAGCTCTTGATTCCCCATTTGATAGCGAATTTGATTTAGAGGATGAGCAAGTCATGTCTGGAAATTGAACTTTGAAAGTGCTTGCAACCCTTGATTTGAATCAACAACACTTATTCATAACGTTCCCTACTTTAGATGCTACTACTACATTTGACTTAAAAATTGGACTAATACATCTCTTGCCCACTTTTCATGGTTTTGCAGGTGAAGATCCTCACAAGCATCTAAAGGAGTTTTATGTGGTATGCACGAGTATGAGCCCCACGGGGGTGACTGAAGAGTAAATTGAATTATGAGCCTTTTTGTTTTCTTTGAAGGATTCAGCTAAGGATTTTCTCTATTACAACATGGAATGAGATAAAGGGATTATTTTTGGAGAAATATTTCCCAGCTTCAAGGGTGGCCAACATTCAAAAAGAAATTTGTGGGGTAATGCAGCATAATGTAGAGTCCCTACATGAATACTGGGAACGTTTCAAGAAATTATGTTCAAGCTGCCCCCATAATTAGATTAGGGAGCAACTTCTTATCCATTATTTCTATGAGGGCTTTCTACCCACTGATTGGAGCATGATTGATGCTGCAAGTGGAGGAGCTTTGGTGGATAACTCTTGAGGCCACGAAAAACTTGATTGCAAAAATGGCGGCCAATTCTCAAAAAATTGGCACAAGACTTGGCCTTCCATCTAAGAATGTTAAAGAGGTAAATATTTCCTCCCCTGAACAACAAATTGCGAGTCTAACTTCTCCTGTTCGTCAAATGGCTGTAGCTAATACGCAAATAGCGAAGGCTTGTGGGATTTGTTCAGTAGTAGGGCATCCAACTGATATGTGCCCAGCTCTTCAAGAGGAGCCCACTGAGCAAGTGAATGCGACGGGTGGTTTTCCTGGACAACCGCAAAGTATGATCGTTATTCGAACACTTATAACATAGGATGGAGGGATCATCCCAACCTTAGCTATGGGAATCCACAAGTTACTTAGCCCATGACTGAAAATCATCCAATTTACCAGTAATATAAGCAACCATATCCCCCTAGCCCCTAGACAACAACCAGGCCAAACTTCCATTTTTGGTATGCCTTTAGAAGATATTGTTAAGTCTCTTGCCACTAATACTTTGCAATTTCAACTAGAGATGAAAAAATTTCAACAAGAGGCAAGGGCCAGTATTCAAAGTTTGGGGAAATTACCCTCTCAAATGGTAGTAAATCCAAGAGAAAATGCAAGTGCAATCTTTTTGAGAAGTGGTAAAGAGGTTGAGATTTCGGTAAAGGCAGCCCCTGCATTGTCGGAGCAAGAAAAAGAGAAAAATGTATTTGCAGACAGGAACATTCCCAATGATGATGACGTACCTAAGCGTAAGTTTCCACCTCTTTCTGATTTTAAACCAGTTCCTCCTTTTCCTCAGGCTTTGGTAGATTCTAAAAAAAGATGAGCAAATTAAAGATTTATATGAGACTTTCCGTAGATGTGAGGTAAATATTTCACTTTTAGATGCTATTAAATAAGTTCCTCGTTATGCTAAATTCCTGAAAGAACTGTGTAGAATTAAAAGGAAACAAAAATTTAAAGGATGTGAGAGGGTGAGAGTAGGGGAGAATGTTTCTGCAATTATTCAAAGAAAACTCCCTGTGAAGTGCAAAGATCCAGGTAAGTTTACTATCCCTTGTATGTTAGGTAACATCAGATTTGAGAAGGCCATGATAGATTTAGGAGCTTCGATTAATGTCATGCCATATTCTATATATGCTTCTTTGAAACTTGGACCTTGAATAAAACTGGTGTTGTGATTCAATTGGTTGATAGATCGAATGGTTATCCTAAGGGTACCGTTGAGGATGTTCTTGTGCAAGTTAATGATTTGATTTTCCCTACTGATTTCTATGTGCTTGATATGGAAAATGGTGACCAAACTGCTCCTATTTTGTTAGAAAGACCATTCTTAAAGGCATCCAAGACTAAGATAGATGTTCATAGTGGCACACTTACCATGGAATTTGATGGTGAAATTGTTAAGTTTAATATTTAAGATGCCATAAAATATCCTGGTGATGATAATCCTGTTTATTCTATTGATGTGCTTGATCTTTTCACACAGGAAAATTTTGAACTTGATAGAAAAGATGAATTGGAATTTTCCATTAGTAAGCATCTTGAGAAAGAGGATGAGGAGTTAGCCTTGAGTTCTGATTTGCAGGAAACTGTTGCAGCATTGAATGATATTCCACAATTACAATAGTCAGGTAAAGTTCTTTATATTGAGTTCTAGTTTCTAACGAGAAGCCTTTACCCTTTGTTTTGCAGGCTCCCACTCCAAATTTGAAGCCTCTCCACAGTCACCTCAATTACGTGTTCCTTGGAGATGGAGGAACATTACCAGTGATCATCTTCAGTAGACTTAGTGCACCGCAAGAAGAAAAGCATGTGTAGGGTGAGCTTCATTTGTAGGAAATGCTCCTTGATGAGCAATTGCTTGCCGCGAGTGTGACTTTACCTTGGTATGCGAATATTGTAAATTATTTGGTTACTAATATGTTACCTCTTGGTTTGTCTAGGGCTCAAAGAGGTCAGGTCAAGAGTGATGCCACATACTATGTGTGGGATGAATCATAATTATGGAAGCATTAAGTCGAGCCAATGACAATAAACAAAGGCGCTACTTGGGTGGCAACCCAAGGGGAGTTCGTTCCTATTTCTTTTTATTTTCGCATTTATATTTTGGTCATTTGAGCATTCTCTTTAAATTTCACCTTACATTGGGGACAATGTAAGTTCTAAGTGTGGGGGAGGGGATTCAGGTTGTGTTTCAATTCTCTTTAAAAAAATTCTTTGTTTTTTTGTGGTTTTTAATGATTTAGGTTGTGTATGTCATGAGAAAGATTAAATTAGGCTCTTGAAAGATTCATAACATGATTGAATAAGTAATCTTCCAACTGAGAATTAATTAGTCTAGTTATTTTCTTTGAGGATGGTAGTGACAAAATTTGGTAGACAAAAGCCAGTGAGATTTTGACCCTTTAGACTGACACATCTATATTAGTCTCACTATTTTCTTTCATGACAGATATTCTCCCATGGATTTGTTTCTCTAGAACTTGCCTTGATTCTCTTTGAGGTCACGTTGACACATGCATGCATGAACATGATTAAGGCCCTCTTTGTTATAAGATATATAAGCCAAATAGCCTACCATGTAATTAATTTTTTTCCCTTTTATTGAACCCCTTTGAGCTTCATTTTTTTGTGAACCCACGTTACAAGCTTTAAACCTGAAAGAAAAAAAACCTTTACCCAAGTTGTAGAGCTAGTGGAACATTGTTCATCATTATGATTTGTGTGGGTGTGCAAGAAATAAGTGTGAGGGTGTCTGGATTTTTGGTATGGCTATGACAGGTGAAATGGAACATGTGTTCATCCTCAATTCATGAGTTCCATTGTTGAGTAAAAAAAAAAGAGAGAAGAGAAAAAGAAAAGAAGAAAGGAAGTGATGGAGGGAATGTCTTTTAAAGTTACAAACTGTCCGTGTTCATAATTCCTCCTAAAATTCCAAGAAAGGGGTCTATTTGTATGACATAGATTCAAATTGAAGAAGTTGTTGAGTGGAGTGATTGATTTTACATGTCTTATATATTCGAGCTTAAGTTGATTCATTTTTGCTTCACTAGTTTCGGTGGCTTTTGAGCTACATTCCCAAATATTTTCCACCTTGATCCTAAACCTTGTTACAACCCTTGAAAAGTCCTTATGATTTGTGTTATGCATGTGATATAGGTGGTGGAGAATCAGAAGATATGCAAGCCTATGGTAGATCATTTTCATTGGAATGTGTTGAATTTTATGGAAAAGTGAAATACTTCATTGACATCAATAACTTGTTGTAATCAAAGTACATGAACCTCTATTTATAGTAGAGGAAGGTAGTAGAGTCCAATTACAATAAAACTACCCTTGTCCCAATTACACCCAAACTCTAACACTTAAGGTAAGTCCTAACATAATTAGGTAACTCAATATTGATAAAAGACAAATATAGCTTAAACTAAAACTCTTCTTGGTCGTGACCCTAAGATAAAGATACTTTTGTGAGTCCTTCTTGATCTTCTAATTGATGTGATAAGGATGCCAACTCTTCGTAATCATTGTGGGTCCTACTTCTTATGGGCTGGGCCCATCTTGTGGGCCTTCCTTGGTCATGTGTCCCATCTTATAATAATGTTACATATGTGGGCATTCCTTGGTCGTTTGGGCTTAATCTTATCTTCCAAAGGAATGAATTTGAGAGAAACACATACCCTTCAAACACATGAGAATCAAGTGCTTATTTCTGTGAGGATCTACTTATTCAGTTTACTCCATCTTTGAATGAAAATGTTTAATAAGTAATTGTAAGTTGTTTAAGAATGTTTGTTCACGATATGTTATGAGTTTTGAGGAGCTTGGTTGTTCTTTGTTGATGGCATCACAACCTTGGTGATTTTGGGAAATTGAATTTGAGTTTTGCCCGAGGATGAGCAAAAGCTAAGTGTGGGGGAATTTGATGAGAATGAAAAATGTCATATTTTTATCCTTTAATGTTGTTTAGACTTTTATTATTGTTTGGGCCTAAATATACTCATTATTCTTATATTTTGATTTAGGATGCAAATGGGGGCATTAAGTACAAAACGAAGTTAATTGGGTGATTCTGGACAATTTTGACATTGCTTCATTAATCTGAGCATAACTCTCTCATCAGAGCTCTGATTGAGATGATTCAAGATGATATATAACGCCAAGAAAACTTTAAAAAACTTTGGTGTTACGAATTTTGAGAGATACTAGTTGAATACATGTCGAAACTGGGCTTGAAGTCTCGGTACGTGCATTGTAACCTAGATCAGACGCACGAAAAGAAAAACCCTAAACTGAGAGAAAGAAGGGGAATAAAAATGAGGCACAAGGAGAGTTCAGGAGGATGCCCCCTCTTGGTCTCCTCTCCACATTTTCATCCTATTTTCTCTAGTTTTTCCCTTAGCTTTCTTCATGGCTCTGCGTGGCTAAAGTTTTAGACTTGGTAAAAGGAAATTGAAGCCATCAGAATCAATACAACTGTGAGATCTGACTTGTTTTCATCGTTCAAATTATGTTTTGAGTATCTATTGTTCTTCTGTAATTTTCTTTCATGATTGTCTCATTTAATCACTAGGAGGCCTAGTAGTTTATTCCTCATTGCAATTTACTGCTAGGTTAGATATCAAATCCGTAATTGTTGATCCCTCTAACTTGTGAAGCAATCAAGATATGATGATTTACTGCGTTAGGAATTATTAGATCTTGAGAAGAATGCTGGACTAAATTAAATGCAGCCGCTTGTGCTTGTGCTGTTTAGCTTCATCGATCTCTCTAATTCTTAAGGTTGCTGCTAGATTAAGCCTTTAGCGCTTGTCTTAGGTTGTTTAGTTGTTAGGGTTAATTGGATCGCTTGTTTTCTAATTAATTACGAAAGGAGAGATAGAAAGATATTTCCAATGGTGAATACTCAAGTGCAAATTGATATATGCTTGCATCGATGATCAGTTGTGAAATTCCGATGGTGGATGTTGACGTAGACCAAGGTTTGTTCTTTTGATTGATTTCGATTCTTTTAAATTGTTTCTAAGTTGTTTTTCTTAAAAGTGTTTGCATTATACTCAAAAGCGTCCCCCTCCCCTGTCCTTGTTCACGACCTCAATATATGTTACATCACCATGACAGAGGAGTTTATTACTACATCCACTGACATCTATGTTATTTCACCGTGATGGAAGAGTTTATTACTAACTATATGGTATAACCCCATGAATTGGCATTTATTACTCATACCACTTGAGAGTCGTTGTCTTGTGGAGGGACACGGTGATGGAGGAGTTTTTTTATTACACTTTTGAACAGTGTATAAACCCACTACCTACATTATTAGGAGTGACACTACCTACAGAAGATAGAAGTGTGCCGAACATCCAACATGAGTTATTTGACTAGATTATGGAGCAATATCATACGACTTGAAGGGATTTTACTCTCACTTATCTTATGCCAGTTGGGCCTCATGAATGAGAGCACTATCGTGAGGGGGAGTGTTGGAAGATATGGAGGATTGCCATTTTATACAAAAAAATTCTATACATCATTTGCAACAAGCTGGGAGTTCATGATGTTCTCTCACCCCCAGCTTGAAGGGGAGTGTTAGTAGATGGGCCCAAGCCCACACGACCAAGGAAGACCTACTTATCTAAGAGTGTTGGAAGATGGGTCCAAGCCCATAAGATATGGATCCATAGAAGATGGGTTCAAGCCCACACGACCAAGGAAGGCCCACATACCTAAGAATGTTTGAAGATGGGCCCAAGCCCCTAATATATGGACCCACATAAGAGTTTTAGTTTAAAGGTATTCTAGTCATATTAATATTCTATTTATTTTTTATTATTTAATTATGCTAGGACTTATTTTAAGTTAATTGGGACAAAGGTAGTTTTATTGTAATTGGATTCTACTACCTTCCTCTATTATAAATAGAAGTTCATGTACTCTGATTATAATAAGTTAATGAAGTATTTCTCTTTTTCATAAATTCAACAAAAATATTAACACGTAGCTTTTGGCCACATAAACGACAA
This sequence comes from Aristolochia californica, assembly GCF_029961685.1. NCBI lineage: Eukaryota > Viridiplantae > Streptophyta > Magnoliopsida > Piperales > Aristolochiaceae > Aristolochia > Aristolochia californica. The sequence goes on along the minus strand of NW_027181782.1, from coordinate 12,213,447 downwards.
GACATCTAGTTGGGTCATGCCCTTGCTTATGCAGAGGTCTGAGTGCGACATTAGCTACACAAACAAGCAATATCAATGATATATACAAAAGATATGGAGGAAAACATTTCTAATTTAGTGGATAATATGTAACAACATTACTTGAAGGACTATAAAATTAGCAGTCCCAATCCTATATGGTTCAGTAGATTGATGAATTTGCCTATGAGGAAATGGGGAGTAGTGGCTCTTGGAACAAGAGGTATGGAAGCAGTGGCTCTGACTACTACAGTAAAAAACAATGAATCAATATAGGAGGCATGTTAGTGAGCCACAAAAGTAGATTAAAATTATTACAAGTGATACTAAATAAAACATAATATAAATGGTATAAAATTGTAATACATAAATTATTCAAAATATTATACACAGATCCAATATGGATATCCTCAGATCCATCCTCCTCTGGCTGATTTTATTTTTCTTTGTCCTTGTCTTCCTCTTCCTAGGCCTCCTCGTCTTCGTCTTCATATCCTCTTCCTCTTCTTCTTCTTTGTCTTCCTCTTTTTTTTTTCGTCTTCTTCCTTGTCAATTAAATTATAGTCAAGTTTTGCTTGTATCCAAGTAATACTCCCTAAAGCAGCTCTGATGTGCGGTCAAGTGGAACACATGTGTTGACCAAGAAGTTTTCCTCATCATCTTATTGCGCTCTGTAAAGCCATTTAGAGGACAAGTGTTGTCACTAAGCTTTGTTTCCCTAATGGTGGAATTTCCTTTCTCCAAAATATTAAATACATTTCAATTAACCACATTTTGCACAACACCCCATGAAACACCATGTTTAGGGTCATCCATGTAAAAAATTTATTCCGCTTGATATGCTAACACAAAAGGGTCATTAGTGTTCCATGAGGGAGAAGTGTTGATACTCGTGAATCAGTCATTCTTTTTTTTTAATGTTTTGCCTTTTATTAAGAGTCATTAGTGTTCCATGTGGGAGATGTGTTGATACTCATGAATCAGTCATTTTTTTAACATTTTGTCTTTTAATGCTTACTTCAAACCACTTACATTTAGGCACACAAACAAAACTCTTTTATGAGTAGCATAATTCTATTACATTAATCACCACCACCCCATAATAACTGAAATCATTATTTTCATCGTACCCCTTGATCATGACACCGTTACTCTAAGTTATACGATGTACTTCGAGCTGGTCATTATGGAGTTGCATGCCCTTTATTATGTTGTTTAAGTAGAGATGATGACCAATGGGGCTGAAATCAAGGTTGTAGGATATTGATTTCTAGGGCCAACACATAAACACAAGAGATATCAAGAGAAGGAGAGAAGAGAAAACTCTAGCTCTTGAGGGAGAGAAGATAAGAAACCAAGGGAGAGAAAGAAGAGGAAGAGAGAGGTAAAGACAAATTTGAGCCAAGAGGAAGAGGCTTGAATTCTCTACCCCATGCCTTGAGGTTGTACTTATAGTTTTGGTAAGCTGTTTTCAATGACTACAATACCCTTAGGACTACATTATTTAAAAGGAAAAGGACATAAGAGGATATACACCAACTTGCATAATTACAATTCCATGCCATCTCTATGGAGGTTCTCCTTATTTACTAACCATGCAACCCCTACACATGTGGGTTTCTTTTAACACATTCCTTTAAGCTAGTGTTTGCAACTTCACTTTGAAAATAATCTTAGTCAAGAAACTTGAGTACTTGAAAAAGAAATTTTGATTGCCTTACTTTGATTCCTCTTGTTTTTGTTCACACATCTTGCTTGTAGTCTTCATCTTGTTCTCCCACTTACTTAGATAATCTAGTCACATAAAATTTGATTAGCACAACATATAGAATTCTTCATTGTAGATTATACTTCTTCTTCTTCTTGAAAGTAGAAATTGGAAGGAAGAGTTATTAAGTTGTGGAGCCTAATTAACGTCCTACACTGAGTTGGTCGCGATATATTAACTGCTATTTTATTAAGGGCAGTTTAGGAATTTCACTCTTGTAATGTGCTTGCCCTAATTTTCTCTTTATAATAGAGCGTGCCGCTATTAGGGTTTTATCATCTTATACCATGGAGGATCTTGAGTTTTAGCCAGAGAGAAACACCTGTAAGTGTGCAATTTTTCTTGTAAAGTATTTCATCTTCATAGTGGATTACTGTAGCGGCGGAAGATAGGACATAGTCTCTCCTTGAGGCGAACCTGTATAAATCTTGTTGTGCATTTTCGTGTTTTTTTCTTCTTCTTTCGTATTTATTATTATTACTCTCGTTAGTTTGGAATTAGGGCGACTAATTCCTAACAAGTGGTATTAGAGCTTTGGTTCATGATTGAGAGCAATGGCTTACGGAGAAGGATCGACACTAGGGATCAACAAGTTTGATGGTGTTGGAAGATAGGGCACAAGCCCACACAACCAAGGAAGGCCCACATATCTAAGAGTATTATAAGATGGGCTACATGACCAAATAAGGCCCACAAGATGGGCCCAAGCCTATAAGAAGTAAGACCCACCATGATTACCATGAGCTGACATCCTTATCACAAAATTGGAAGATTAAGAAGGACTCAAAAAAGTATCTTTATCTTACGGTCATGTCCAAGAAGAGTTTTAGTTTGAGTTATGTTGTCTTTTATCTGTATTAAGTTATTTAATTATACTAGGACTTATCTTTAATTGTTAGAGTTTGGGTGTAATTGGGACAAATGTAGTTTTATTGTAATTGGACTCTACTACCTTTTTCTATTATAAATAGAGGTTCAAGTACTCTGATTACAATAAGTCAATGAAGTATTTTTCTTTTCCATAAATTCAACATGGTATCAGATCCAGGTTATGTGAGTTGACTTGGTCAATCCACAGAGATAATGAGATCCTTTTCTCAAAACCCTAAACCCTAAGTTTAGGTTCATAGTTTTTTTTTTCAGTCCCTACACCCATAGTTTGCTTTGCATTTTTTACCTCTATAGAGAGTTTTTCATATTGTAACATATATATTTAAGGAAATATATTTGAGTCTACTTTCCAAATAAAAATTATTTGTTCCAATCGAAGTTATCTACAGAGAGATATCAATATTTGAATGAGTGAAGGTCAGATTGAAAAAAGGTTCGAGCAGCAGCAGAAATCTTCAGATTCTGAGGTATGTTTTGCTATCAAGAACTAAACTTTATATGGAGAAATATATATCAAAAGAAATATATGTAAGTCTATTTTTTTCCTATTCAATCAATTTTTTATCTGAGATATCTACAAAGATAAATCGATATTTGAAGTAGCAAAGGTCAGAATAAAAAAGTGGTTCGAGCGGCTGCAGAAAGCCTCAACTTTCGAGGTATTTTATGCTATCAAGAAAGAGACTTTATATGAAGAATTATATATATAAAAAATATACGTAAGTTTATTTTCTTAAATATTCTACCAATTCTCAGTTTGAGATTTTTATAAGGAGATATTGATCTAGGAAGTGTCAATGGTCATTCTAGAAAAAAAAAACAGTACTTAGTTCGGCCAGATGATAAAGACTGAAATCTATCAGATCATTTATCTTTTGATAATTATGTTTTATGAAGTGAAGTTATAATTGGATGAAATGAATTTAATTCTAGTTTCATAAGGAGAAAATTTTATATCAATCTTATCTATATTTAAAGAAATATTCGAATTTGAAGAATCAAAGGTCATGCTGGTATTTTGTTGCAATGAAAAATCCGAATTTATGCCCATTGTTTTGTGTCACTTTTTTGAGTTGATATATCAGAAAAATATCTCACTTCACCCTGGTTTAAGGGGTTATTATACATCTCTGTTATTTGGGCTTATTGCTACATCTATGATATTTGGTTCAAGCTGGGATCACTGTCATTACCTCCCAGCTTGAGGGAGAAAAGTAGAAGAAGTTCAAGAAAGAGGTATTTTGTTCCTTATGTTGTGGATAAGTTTATGTGACCAAAATATTCAAGAAAGGGGGAGCACAAAAGATGAAGTTTGTGCATCGAAGAAGAAATTTTTATATCGGATTATTTGTTATGGTCCTGGGTTAAGTACCTATGTCTTCCGCTCCTAACAGGCCGGTCTTTTGGGTAGTATTGGCTAGGTGCTTAACATTTGGTATCAGAGAAGGCGCTACATCCCGACTTCGAGTCCCCATGGCCGCGTGCGCAGGTGGACCGCAAGCCCCTGGCGTGACCCCTGACCCGGTCGCGTTGCTGTGTTAATGCCACCGTGGTCGTCGGCTCGGGCGGGCGGGGTGTGATGTTATGGTCCTGGGTTAAGTACGTATGTCTTCAGCTCCTAACAGGCCGGTCTTTTGGGTAGTATTGGCTAGGTGCTTAACATTATTTCAAGGGTTCTTTTACAAAGTTTATTATTTGGTTCGTGTTATATGTGTTGGAAGATGGTCGTGTTTTATACAGTTGCTGCTATTATGTCTCTTTGGGAACATTATTATTGAAGACGAGGTGGCCTCATACCATCATTTATTTGACCCCGTAAAAAAATAGCACGGTTGGGAAACCATGATGGGCCCTGTAAAAAAATATCACGATTGGGAAACCATGACGAAGGAACTTAATACTTTGTAAAAAAATATCACGATTGGGAAACCATGACGGAGGATACCCTGTCAAAAAGTATCACAGTTGGGAAACCATGACGGTGGAACTCATTATTACATCTATGTTATACCCCCCTTAATTGGCCAACTGGGTCTCATGGAAAAGAGCACCATTGTGGGGGTGTGTTGGAAGATGGGAGGACTGCCATTTTATACAAAAAGATTCTATATGTCATTTGCAGCAAGCTGGGAGCTCATGATGTTCTCTCACCCCCAGCTTGAGGAGGTGTTGGAAGATAGGGCCCAAGCCCACATGACCAAGGAAGACCCACATATCTAAGAGTATTATAATATGGGCCACACAACCAAAGAAGACCCGTAAGATGGGCCCAAACCCATAAGAAGTAGGACCCACCATGATTACCACGAGCTGATATCCTTATCACATAAGTTGGAAGATTAAGAAGGACTCACAAAAGTATCTTTATCTTATGGTCACGTCCAAGAAGATTTTTAGTTTGAGTTATGTTTGTCTTTTATCTATATTGAGTTATTTAATTATACTAGGACTTATCTTTAAGTGTTAGAGTTTGGGTGTAATTGGGACAAAGTCAATTTTATTGTAATTAGACCGATTACAATAAGTCAATGAAGTATTTCTCTTTTCCATAAATTCAACAGATGGTATGGATTTTGCGTTATGGAGGATGCAAATCGAAGATTATCTGTACAGTAAAAAACTACACACACCACTTCTAGATATGAAACCAGAAGGTATGAAAGATCATGAGTGGAATCTCCTCATTAGACAAGTGTTTTGAGTAGTCCGGTTAACACTATCGAAGAATGTTGCTCACAACATGAAGTCAGAGAAAACCTCAACGGGGATGATGAAGATTCTTTCTGACATGTATGAGAAGCCTCCTGCAAATAATAAGATACATCTCATGAAATAAACTCTTCAATTTAAAGATGACAAAAAATACATCAATTGCATTGTATTTGAATGAGTTTAGCACGATTGTCAATCAATTGATATCCGTTCAAAATAAATTTAAAGATGAGGTTCATGCATTAATTATTTTGGCGTCTCTACCAAATTTTTGGGAGCCTATGAGGGTTGTGGTTTGCAACTCTATAGGCAACGGGAAGTTGATCTTTAATGATGTTTGGGATACCATTCTCATGGAGGAAGTGCGTAGAAAGGACTCCAAGGAATCGTCGACATCTAATTTTGCCCTAAATGTCAATACTAGGGACAAGAACTTCGAGAGGAATCCCAACAAGGGCAATGGTAGAAGGAAGTCAAGGAATGGTATAAGCAAGTCCAAATTCGGAAGGATTGTGAAATGCAGAAATTGTAGCAAGTCTGGTCACATAAAGAAGAACTGTAGAGCAGCAAAGAAGGATGAAAAGAAAAACGATGTTGCAAATGTTGTAACTAAAGAGGTACAAGATGCTTTACTCTTGTCAGTTGATAGCCCAATTGACTCTTGGGTGTTAGCTTCAGGAGCTTCTTTTCACACCACCGCACATCGTGAGATCATGGAGAATTATGTTGTTGGAGATCATGGGATGGTGTATCTTGCTGATGGAGAACTTTTGGATATTGTTGGCATTGATAATGTCAGTTTGAGGATGTCAAACGGGACAATGTGGAAATTTCACAAGGTGAGATATGTACCAAAGCTGATGTGTAATCTGATCTCAGTAGGGAAACTTGATGATGAAGGTCATAATGTGACTTTTAATGGTGCTGCCTGGAAAGTCAGAAAGGGGTCCATGGTTGTTGTAGGAGGAGTTAGAACTAGAACTCTTTACATCACTTCTAGTTGCAGAGACACGATTGCAGTTGCTGATGCTGTTACTAATTCTGACTTGTGGCATTATAGGCTCGGTCACATGAGTGAGAAGGAAATGAAAGTGCTTTAGTCCAAAGGGATGCTACCGGGTTGAAAACTGTAAATAATAGTTTATGTATTTTTGGCAAGCAGAAAAAGGTTAACTTTCTATGGCTAGAAAGGAGCAAAAGATAACAAAATTGGAGTTAGTTCACACAGATGTGTGGAGGGCCTTCAACTATTACTTCCCTTGGTGGTTTTAACTACTATGTGATATTTATTGATGATGCAACCAGAAAGGTATGGGTTTATTTCCTAAAAAATAAATTTGATGACTTCGATACCTTCAAGAGATGGAGAACAATGGTCGAGAATGAGACATATTTGAAAGTGAAGTGTGTGTAGTCAGATAATGGGGGAGAATATATAGGTGATGATTTCAAGCGGTACTATGTCGGTAATGGAATCAAGATGAAGAAGACCATTCCTGGAAAACCTCAACAGAATGGTGTGGTTGAGAGGATGAACAGAATTTTGAATGAGCATGATAGGATCATGAGATTACATGTGGTATTGCCAAAGATGTTATGGTCTGAAGCTATTAGCGTTGTTGCCTAGTTGATCAACAGATGTCCCTCAACACCATTGGATTGAAAAATACCAGAAGAGCTCTAGAGCGATAAAGAGGTAAACCTTTCTTTCTTGAAAGTGTTTAGTTGTGTTTCTTATATTCATATTGATTCTACTGCTAGAATTAAATTTGATGCCAAATCTAAATTATGTTTCGTTATTGGCTATGGTGGTACCGAGTTTGGTCATCGGTTCTGGGATGACCAAAGTAGTAAGGTTATCAGGAGCAAGGACATGGTCTTCAATGAAGGTGCCTTGTATAAAGACAGGTAGAGAATAGAGTCTGAGAGCACAAGTGATGAAACCAAGAAGTCTGAAGTAATTCAATTGAAAGATCTTCCAGCTATTGAGATGGAGAATATTACTCAGAAAGACCAGGAGAACATACCCCCAAAAGTACATCAGAACATTCCTATGACTGAACTTAGAAGATCTGTAAGAACTAGTAGACCACCACAAAGGTACTCCCCTGTACTTAATTATATTTTGTTGACTAATAAAGATGAACCAAAGAGTCATGAGGAAGTCGTCCAAGTTGATGGATCAACCAAGTAGGAGTTGGCCATGCAGGATGAGATGGTTTCATTATTATCCAATCAGACAAGGCAGTTGACCAAGCTACCGAAAGGAAAGAAGGCCTTGCAAAATAAATGGGTGTACCAAATAAAAGACAAACATGATGGCAATAAGCAATACAAGGCAAGACTGGTGGTAAAGGGCTTTCAACAAAAAAGAAGGCATTGACTACACTGAGATTTTTTCTTTAGTAGTGAAATTGACTACTATTAGAACAATGCTTAGACTAGTGGAAAATGAAGACTTGCACATGGAGTAGTTGGTTGTAAAGACAACCTTTCTTCATGGTGATTTGGAGGAAGAAATTTACATGATGGAGCCACAAGGTTTCAAAGCACAAGGAAAGGAGAAAATGGTGTGCAAACTTCAAAAGTGCTCGTATGGCTTTAAACAAGCTCCAAGATAGTGGTATAAGAAGTTTGACACTTTTATGAGTAGTAATGGTTCGCCAGGCATATCATTGTTATTATGTGAAGAAGCTTGATGACTCCTACATCATTTTACTGCTACATGTTGATGATATATTGATAGCAGGCGCTTGCAAGCAGGAAATAGATAATTTAAAAAGGGAGTTGTTGAAGAAGTTTGCAATGCAGGATTTGGGTGGTGAAAAACAAATCCTTGGGATGAGGATTAATAGAGATATATATGTCTTGAAACTATCACAAGAAGAATATGTGAAGAAGGTAATGAGCAGATTTAAGATGAATGGCTGGATTATTATTTTGAAGTATTTGCAACATATTCCTTGGTCAATATATTATTTGGTGCACATACTCGCATCGGATTATCATGGGTACAAGGATTTTATTATTTTGGTTCGTGTTATATGGGCCCAGACCCATTTCAATTGTAGCTATTGTCTCTCTTTGGATGAGACATTATTATTGAAGAAGTGGTGACCTCAACATCCTATCTTCCTCTTTACTCATTACCCACTGGTTATTAGGCAGCCTTTCGCTTACCATCCTTTATTTGACTCACACATACCTTTGGGCCAACCTTTTGAGGGTTGCTTCTGTTTGGAGTTTAAGTCCATCATGTACATATGGGTGTTTTAAGTCCATTAAGACTTATATATATTCCCGTGGGTCTTTTATCGGCGTCTTGTGAATAATAGGCATTACCCACTTATCACGTTTGAGAGTCGATGCCCGTGTTGGGATACCATGATAGAGAAGCTTATTGCTACATATATGTTACCCCCCCTTAATTAGCATTTATTACTCCTACCACTTGAGAGTCGTTGTCCTGTGGAAGGACATGGAGATGGAGGAGTTTTACTACACTTCTATGCACTGCGTATAGGCCCACTACCTGAGAATGATAGTAGTGTGCCTTACATCCAACATGGGTTATGACTGGAGTATGGAGCAATGTCATATGACTTAAAGTGATTTTATTCTCACTATCTTATACCAATTGGGCCTCATGGAAGAGACCACCGGCGTGAGGAGGAGTATTGGAAGGTATGGAGGACTACCATTTTATACGAGAAGATCTTATACATCATTTGCAGCAAGCTGGGAGTTCATGATGTTCTCTTACTCCCAGCTTGAGGGGGAGTGTTGGAAGATGGACCCAAGCCCACACGACCAAGGAAGGCCCCATATTCAAGTGTTGGAAGATGGGCCAAAGCCCATAAGATATGGACCCACCATGATCACAAAAGCTGGTGGGATCCATCATGATCACGTGAGGTGGCATGATGAGTCTTACACAATATGAAGTCTTACAGAGGCAAAATTATTATGGAAGCAGGTCTCACATAAGAGTTTCAGTTTAAGGGCTTTTTAATCATGTTAATCTTCTATTTATATTGGGTTATTTAATTATGCTAGGACTTATCTTTAAGTGTTACAATTTGGGTGTAATTGGAACAAAAGTAGTTTAATTGTAATTGGACTCTGCTACTTTCCTCTATTATAAATAGGGGTTCATGTACTCTGATTACAAAAAGTCAATGAAGTACTTCTCTTTTCCATAAATTCAACAAGATGAATTGGATTTGCAAGGAATCCTTTTTCATTCTAAAAAATGGACTTAGGAAGGAATTTCAAGATCGAGAGTATTGAAAGTAGTGGGTTTGTCAAAAAAATCTCAATAACTTCTCAAAAAAATGCTTGGTGGGGGTATTTATAAGTTGACTTTACAATGATTGATCAGTGTGGAGTTCATCAATGATGGATCAATATTTTGTTAGTTCTGACAAGTTAAGTTGATTGAACAATGTGCAATGAATGATCGATCAATCAGAATTCCTACAAGTAGTGCATAACAGGTATGATCGATCAATGATATTCCTATGATCGAACATGCCTTATATCCATGGTTGACGAACTATATGATCGTTCAATGTAAAGAGGTTGATCCATCAATCAACATAATTTTACATTGCCTAGACATTAATGATCGATCACTACATTGGGAATGATCAATCAATCCACTAGGAATGATCGCTCTTGCTTTCGTAATATCGTTTGGCCATGTTTTGGTTGATCAATCAACCCTTGATTGATTGATCATGCTTTATATTTTTGGCTTGTGCACATTCTGGTCGATCGATCATTTATATATGTTCATTAATCAATCAAGTGCCATTTCACTAAATAGGTTTTCAAAGATTGAAAATGATCCCAAGTGATTCTAGCTTGTTTAGAATATGTGTATTCATCGATAAAATATGTAGAAGTGCAATTTTGTCGTATTGCTCCAAAAAAAATCATTTTTCCTCAAGTTTAGAAGTTTTGGGGCTGCTCTCTTACATAGGTTGAGTTTTGTGATTTTCCAAGACTTTCTAAACTCTAGTCTTCAATTCATTGCTTTTTCTTTCTAAGGGTGCTTCTTCAAGATGACCTTGACACAGTTGTATAACTCGAGGTCTTTGAGAAGATTGTGTTTGTTCTTTGTATAAACTTTGAACTTTTGTGTCCCTTGAAGGAAATGCATCTAAAATGCTAGAATTGCCTGTGTTAGATTGATTTTATTATCATTAATGGGAACTGACATTCGATCAACACTTAAGAATTTTTTATAAAATTTAGAGGCTATATTTTAAATTGGATAATTTTCTAATTGATCCTCCTTTAAGGGCTTATATCTTGCAAGGGAGTAACTACGGAAAGATGATTTAAAGCATGTGGCAATTTGTGAGGTTTAAGGCTTAAGAGATGCTTGAGAGATGTTTTGTGGGAGAGAATAAATGCAATAATGGAAGGATTGGAGTAGTATGTCTTGATTTTCATGACTCCATGAATTTAGCTCATGGAGAAAAAGAGAGAGACAACCATTGGGAGAAAACAGCAGGAAGAAGAGGTTATGGGCTTGTGTCCTAACCCTCCCCCTGAAGCTCAATTTATAGATTGATAAAAATATAATATTACAATAATACCCTTAGAACTTAAATTAATTACATCAATGCCATCACTATGAGACAACTATTTATTTACCATCTTGTCATCACTGTGTGGGTTTATGGGCTTTCTCCTTGATTTGTGGCCCTTGAGCCATCTTCCACATCTCTTGGATGTTTGGGCCTTCCTTGGTCTTATGGGTTTGAGCTCATCTTCTCACACACTTGGATGTGTGGACCTTCCTTGGTCGTGTGGGCTTGGGCCCATCTTCCAACACTCCCCCTCAAATTGGGGATCCGAGAACATCATGAATGCCTAGCTTATTGTAAATGGTGTATAGGATCTTCACGTATAAAATGGCAGTCCACCATATCTTCCAACACTTCCCCACAAGCTGGTGGTCTCTTCTAAGAAGCCCAACTGGCATAATATAAGTGAGAGTAAAATCACTCCTAGCCATAAGACATCGCTCCATACTCGTGTCAAATGACTCATACTAGATGTTGGGCTCACTCCCATCCTCTATAGGTAGTGGGTCTATACTCAGAAGTGTAGTAATAAACTCTTCCATTACGGTGTCCCTCCACAAGGCACTAACTCTCAAATGGCAGGAGTAAAGATGCCAATTATAGCGGATCACGGGTAATTACCCAAAAGATATTATTATGGGGCCACCATGTGCTTTCTTTTTCATTTGTACAACCAATGTTGATGACAATCAGCAACTGAGAAGTCCTTCAATAATAATATCTTAGCCAAAGAGACACAATAGCAGTAGCTGAAGTGGGCATGGGCCCAATAACATGTACCAAATGATGAAAATCCCTGATTTTAGGATCTAATTTGGAGCTAAATTAGGTTGTAATTGATTATAAAAAAAACCTCCATTTGGGAGAATACATCGGAATACAGAAAAATTATCTTTTTGAGTTGTTTGACATGGTATCAGAGTAGGAGAATCTTTATCCCTTAGTCGAAAACCAGAGCAGGCTCTGTAGTCTCTGTGAAAGAAATCTGGTTTAAACTGGTGTTCGAACATTGCCGAGGACCGCACCACCAGTCCAAACGTTGTCGACGACCACATCATAAAACCGAAGATGCTCTGTTGTAGCCGGAGATGCTTTGTCGTCGCAGAAAATGCCATGTTGTCGCCATGAAAAAATAAAACGTTTTTTGCGTTTCTTTTGTTCATCGTCGTAACACAGAGCTGCCGCCACCCGACATCCAGCGAGACTCCTGAAAGCCGACAAACCAACACCAAACCATCTTCTTTCCTTCCAAACATAGAGCCACCGCTGAACCACCAATGTTGTTGACGGAGAAGACGAAGGTGATCCTCGGTTTATTTTTTTCCTTAACTTAGGAACTATTGTTCCTATTATTTTCTGCCAGGCACTATTCGGACTTGGACCTAACTGAGATGAAAAATCGTCGGGCACTATCTGGACTCGGACCAGACTGAGACCCAAACTCAGGTCAACCCAGCGAATCAGACCAAATTTCCAGACAGGACCAGAAAAAAAAAATTCGGGCCAACCCTGTGATAAAAATTGATGGCTACCACTATAGACGCATCAACCGAATTGTTCCTAGCACCATCACCGCAGATTATCGTACACCAAGATAATTCTGCCTTTCCAACTGGAATCATCCTCGATGAGACCAATCACCCATTCTGATGTCAGCTCATGGAGATGTGTATTGGTACTCGCAACAAATCTGGATACCTCACCAGAGAAACGAAAAAACCAGCATCTAGGGATCCCAATCTTGGTTTATGGATAATAGAAAATCAAAGAGTGAAAGCCGGCTTATTGATTCAATGAGTCCGTCGCTAATGCAGAGATTTATTCGCCTCTCCACCTCCAAGGAGATATGGGAAGCCATATCAAAAACATTCTATGATGGATCAGATAAAACTTGTACATTTGAGTTGAACCAGAGATCTTTTTCTACCAAACAAAATGGTAGACCATTATCAACGTACTATAATGAATTGGTTCCTATTTTTCAGGAGATTCATCATAGAACTATATCTCAGGAAGGAACAGTCGAAGGGCTAATCCAGTTGCATTCTGCAATGGCTAGGCTTCGAGTTCATATTTTTCTCAATGGGTTTGACTCTGAGTTTGATCATGATCATGGAGAAATCTTGTGAAAAGACCCCAAACTTGATTTGGAGAGCACATATGCATATGTCAGAAGAGAATATCAACAGAGACAGACAATGGGGAGCTATTATCCAATCTTTGAGAACTCGGCTATGTTGGTCAACCAAACTTGACAAGGATCATCAAACAATCGAAACACCCAATCCATTGGAAAAGCTAACAACCGGGTATGCACTCATTGTGGGGAGAAAGGTCATTCGCAACAGCGTTGTTACAAGATTATTGGCTATCTACAGTGGTGGGACTTCTAAAAGAAACCATGTAAAAAAATTGTTGGGAAAGCTATGGTGACATCTATGAAAGAAAATCAGTAGTTACCTACGGCAAATATTGCCCATCCAGCTATTATCGATAAAGCATCAATATTCTCTATAAATTCTAAGAATAGAACTTGGATTATTGATACGGGTACATTTGATCACATGACGAGGGATTTCCATCAGTTAAAATCTGTTTTACCTTCTTCAATTTGTTATTTCCACCACCAATGGTAGTACCTCTCCTATTACTGGGGAAGGATCTATTATACTATCTAATAATCTTACATTAGATACTATCCTTGTTGTTCCATCTCTTGAACACAATCTTTTGTCTATTAGCCAAATTACTTTATTTTGTGTCTTTCAGGACATTCTAACTCGGAAGATTATTGGTTATGGTGTTAGACAGAGCAAACTCTACTATTTGGAGTTAACAGAGAATGGGGGATTGAAAATCAATCAGGAAAATCAAGCTAGTAGTGAAAACAATGCTCAAGAAACTATATGGTTATGGCACCAAAGATTAGGTCATCTTTCCTTTGGTTATATTAAGAAATTGCAACCACAACTTTTTTCAGGTTTGAATGATTTAGATTTTCATTGTGACACTTGTGAACTGGCTAAGAGCCACCGTATCTCTTATTTACCGAGTTTGAATAAAAGTTCTGAACCTTTTGAGGTTATTCATTCTGATGTTTGGGGTCCGGCAAAGGTTCCCTCTATTTCTAGAGCTCGTTACTTTGTGACATTTATTGATGAATGTACTAGAATGACTTGGGTATCCTTGCTTAAAAAAAAGAGTAATGTGTGTCTAGCATTTAAAAATTTTCACAAAATGATACATACTCAGTACCAAAAGTAGATTTGTGTTTTGCAATCTGATAATGGTACTGAGTTTGTCACTGCTTCTCTCAAATTTTTTTTGAAAAAATATGGAATTCATCATCAAACCTCATGCACCTATACTCCCCCTGTGAAATGGATTGGTAGAGAGGAAGAATAGACAACTTTTTAAAGTAGTGCGTGCCTCCCTCTTCGGCATGAACATGCCTCGGTTTTATTGGGGCGAAACTGTCAAATCTGCTGCCTACCTCGTCAATCGAACACCTTCTCGAGTAATAGACTTTCAAACTCCTCAATGCAAGCTACAATCCCTTATTTCCATTCCCCATCTTCCGAATCTTGAACCCCAGATTTTTGGATGTACCACATATGTTCATATTTCAAAAATCTTGCGAAATAAACTTGATTCATCTACTAAACAATGTGTTTTTGTTGGCTACTCTGAATTTCAAAAATGATATCGGTGTTATGATCCACACACCCGAATGATCCATGTGACTCTAGATGCATCTTACCATGAATTCTCTTCAAGGGGAGAGCTCAAGTGAAGAGAGTGTTCAATAAGATAATAGTGGAGGTGTTGAGATCATTGAATTAGAAGCAGTGAATGAATATTTTAAGCAACCAAATCGTCATGATATGCAAAAAGATTGCGATCAAAATCACAACCATGAAGCCGAGAATGAATCATTAATCTCTCCTGAAGAATCCTCAGAGTTGCCTCCATCTGCACCATCAACTAAAGAATAAACCCAGAATGTTCCTCCTTAGGTAAATATGAATCATGTGTTTGATGAGTCTAATGAAATATGTATTCCTACAAAAAAATATCACTCTTAGATATCCACAAAGATTGAATAGTGTAGTTCCAAAAAAATAGTATGAACCTAATCCTGAAGCTAAGACCAAATACTCAATCAGCAACTATGTGTCCTCCCATAGGTTGACTAAATCGTATGCATTTACTGTTGATCAATTATCCAACTATTCCTAGTAATGTGCATGATGCATTAGCTGATCCAAAATGGAGAAATGCGATGAACGAAGAGATGGAGGTTCTAAAAAAGAATGCCACTTGGGAACTTGTTCCACGACCTAGAGGAGTGAAGACAATTGGATGTCGATGGGTGTTATGGTGAAGCTCAAATCAGATGGAAGTATTAAAAGTTATAAAGCTTGGTTAGTTGCGGTGGGATATACGCAAAGGTATGGGGTAGACTATCAGGATACTTTTGCACCAATAGCTAAGATAAATACAATTCACATTCTAATATCTATAGCAGCAAATCAAGAGTGGCCTCTACAACAATTTGATCTTAAAAATGTCTTTCTCAATGGAGACTTAGAAGAAGAAGTTTATATAGAAGCAGTTCTTTGTGTCAAGGTGAAGTCTATAAATTGAAGAAGTCATTGTACTGGCTGAAACAATCACCTAGAGCTTGGTTTTTGGAGATTATCGGCTACAATGAAGGAGTTTGGCTATAAGCAAAGTAACTCAGATCATACTTTGTTTATAAAACATAAAGAAGGAAAAGTAACAACTTTAATTGTATATGTTGATAATATGGTCTTGAAAGGAGATGGCCCAGGTGAAATGCGAGCTTTATAGGAGTATTTTGCCACTAAATTCGAAATGAAGGATCTCAGACAGGTTAAATATTTTTTGGGAATTGAGGTTGCAAGATCGAAACATGGAGTCTTCCTTTTACAGTAAAAATATGTATTAGATTTTCTAGCCGAAACCGGAGTGCTTGATTGTAAACTAGTGCAGATGCCCATAGAAATGAATCATAAGCTCGGAGTTCTGCCAGATCAAATCCCGACAGACAAGGGGTGTTATCAGCGGTTAGTTGGAAGATTAATCTACCTATCACACACAAGGCCAGATGTAGCATATGCGGTGAGTCTTGTGAGTTAGTTTATGCATGCACCAAGTGAAGAACATATGGAAGCCTTCTATCGGAACTAGAGATACTTAACGAGTGCTCCAAGAAAAGATTTGTTATTCTCAAAAAAATGTATCTCTAACATTGATGGATACACAAATTTTGATTGGGCGGGTGATCAGATAACCAGAAGATCCACGTCTTACTTTACTTTTGTGGAAGGTAATCTTGTCACTTGGAAAAGCAAAAAACATAAGGTAGTATCAAGAATAAGTGCTGAAGTTGAATTTTGAGGCATGGCTCATGGTGTATGCGAATTGTTATAGATAAGGAATATACTGAGGGACTTGGGGATTGAATATGTTGAACCTATGAATCTTCACTGTGATAATAAGGTAGCCATCAAAATTGCACAAAATCCTGTTCAACATGATCGTACTAAACATGTTGAAGTTGATTGTCATTTCATCAAGGAGAACCTCGATGCAAAGATTATACAATCTCCTTTTATTTCATTCGAGAATCAGCTGGCTGATATGCTCATGAAGGCAGTATCAGGGAAGGCATTTCATGGTATAATTGACAAGTTGGGCATGATCGAGATCAATGCACCAACTTGAAGGGGAGTGTATGAAATGACCTGTAAATTATAGGTTGTAATTTGTTACCGTAATTGTAGGAAATGATCTGTTTCCTTGATTTGTTCCCTGATTTTAGGATCTAATTTGGATCTAAATTAGGTTGTAATTGTATTATAAAAAAGCCTCCGTTTGGGAGAAGAATACATCGGAATACAGAAAAATTATCTTTTTGAGTTGTTTGACATTTTCCAAACAGAGGAAGATCAAATATATATTCGAAAACCAAGATCAAAACAAAAATAAATATATTCTCAGCAGAATATCAGACCGAGATTAAACCAAGAAAGTAAGATACCAAGGATTAGAAACAATTGGTGATGTCCAAGCACAGAAGATATTGGGCAAAAGATACATCCAGATTGCCCTTCAGTAGTCTTCTAGAAATAGAATCGATGGCACTAAAATGATCTTCTAGTAGATATGTCTTGTCTGGTGAGCTAGTCAAACAATGAAGCTTCTTTCAGAATGATACACCAGTTTCCAATTGGTTAAATCCCGAAGGTAAGAAAAATCTATCTTCCAGACTTTCTTCCCAATCGTGGCTCAATTCCGTCGCAACAAATTGGCCAGCTTTGTTGAGTGGTGGAGTCTGGTCCACAACACTCAAGTAGGGGCCACCGTCAAAGAGGTGGGCCCAAGGGGCATTCTCTTTGGTTTTTGTGTGTTTCCCTGAAACACGGGAATTTAATCATGACTCTTATGAAAACAGGGTTTTGAGTTTTATTAAGATACGATGCGGTGAAAATAAATCTAGGGAACAGAGCATCTTTGGATCGGCCGAGAGAGAAGAAAGGTTTTGTCGGGAGAGCCTCTTGGGACTTTGCCAAAAGAGAGGAGGTGTCACCGTTGTCGGTGTTGCCACTGACGTTGTTGCCGGAGAAGAACGAGTCGTGAAAGCTCTGGTCTCAGCGCCGTGAGAGAAACCGATAGCCTCTTGAGACTTCGTTGGAAGAGAGGAGGTGTCGTCGTTGCCGGTTCTGCCACCGATGTTGTTGCAGGAGAAGAGAGAGCTGTGGAGGCTCGGGACTCAGCGTCGTGAGCACTACCGCTCAACGTCTTTGCCAGAAGAGAAGGTGTTGTGATGCCTTTGTCGAAGCAGAGAACAATGTCGAATAGAGATTCGTCGCAAGAGTTTGAATTTGTCCCCATTGTATTGTGATTCCTCAATTAATTTGATAAAATCCTCTGCAACTCCCGTGGACGTAGGAAATTTTTCGAACCATGTAAAATTTGCGTCGTGCGTGTTTATATTTTACTTTATCATCGTCGTTTTTCATAACAACTGGTATTAGAGCCAGGTTTGGATCTGAGGGCAAAATGATGGCTGGAGACGAAGTGAAGGTATTGGGGATCGAGAAGTTCGATGGCACGGACTTTGGATACCGGAGGATGCAAATAAAGGACTACCTCTATGGGAAGAAACTCCATCTTCCACTGTTGGGGAAGAAACCGAAAAAATTGGAGGAGATTCATTGGAATATGTTGGATCGACAAGTTCTAGGAATTATTCGGCTAACCTTGTTGAGATCCGTTGCACACAACGTCAGCAAGGTGAAGACGACTACTGATCTCATGGAGGCTTTGTCAGGTATGTATGAAAAGCTTTCAGCGAATAACAAAGTTTATTTGATGAAAAAATTATTCAATTAGAAGATGGTAGATGGTACACTTGTTGCACAACATCTGAATGATTTTCATACTATTAAAAATCAATTGTTGTCTGTTGAAATTGAATTTGATGATGAGATACGTGCACTGATATTATTGGCTTCAGTGCCAAATAGTTGGGAAGCCATGAGAATGGTTGTCAGTAATTCTGCCAGTAAATCAAAATTGAAATATGATGATGTTCGTGATTTGATTTTGGCTAAGGAGGTACGCAAGAGGGATTCAGGCGAGACCTCATGTTCGAGTTCAACATTGAATGTTGATTCTCGAGGGAGATCACATGACAAGAACTCAAATAGAGGCATATCAAAATCAAAGAACAGGGGCAAGAGCAAGTCAAGGCCTGGTCAGCAGGCAACTTGTTGGAATTGTGGCAAAGCTGGCCACATAAAGAGGAACTGTAGAAACCTAAGAAAACCAATAATAATAGTGCTAATGTATTAATTGAAGAAGTACAGGATTCACTATTGTTTGCAGTTCATAGCCCAGTTGATGAATGGATACTGGATTCAGGGGCTTCTTTTCATACATCTTACCTTTGGGAGATAATGTAAAACTATGTTGCAGGTGATTTTGGGAAGGTGTATCTAGATGATGGAGAGACTTTGAACGTAGTGGGGATGGGAGACATTGACATTGTAATCCCTAACAAGAACAAATGGACCTTGCAAAAGGTCAGGCACATTCCTAAGTTGAAGAAGAACCTTATTTATGTTGGACAACTTGATGATTGTGGTCATTTAGTGGTGTTCTCAGATAACACTTGGAAGGTTGTTATGGTCCTGGGTTAAGTACCTATGCCTTCTGCTCCTAACAGGCCAGTATTTTGGGATGTATTGGCTAGGTGCTTAACATTTGGTATCAGAGCGAGCTCCCACGTCACGAGTTCAAGTCCCGGGGCGCGCAAAGGCTGGATTAAAATTACTGGTAGGTTGGGTCTAGGTATTATCATGGTTGGGCCAGTGTCGTTGCGGTTGGGCCAATGTCGTTGCGCTGTCGTGGTCGTCGACTCGTGAAAGTGGGGTGTGATGTTATGGTCCTGAGTTAGGGTGTGATGTTATGGTCCTGGGTTTAAGTACCTATACCTTCCACTCCTAAAAGGTCGGTCTTTTGGGATGTATTGGCTAGGGGCTTAACAAAGGTCTCCAAAGGGACATTGGTATTGGCTCGGGGTAAGAAAACTGGTACTCTCTATTCGATTACTGGTTTGAAGAACACTATTGTTACTACCATGTTGTGGACTCAATAGCACACCGAGTCACACAACGAAGAAGACAACAACAACTCACTCAATAGGATTTAATTCTTATATTTCTTTGAGTAGGATTTATTTCTAATATTGTTTTAAGTAGGATTTATTTCTTATATTGTTTTAAGTAGGAGTTATTTCTAATTACTTTTTATGTAAGGGCATTATGGGGAATTATTGTAACCCTAACCCTAAAACTCCCTATTTAAGGGATAGGTATGAATGAAATAGGTAAGCTTTGAGATTTTAGAATAACCTAGTCTAAATAGGTTGGGATCACCTCTTGATCCCGAGTTTAGGGTTTACTCCAAAAACTCTAACCTATCATTCACCCTCCATTGCCATCCATCTTCACCCAAATTCATCCACCATCATCCCTATTAAGAAAAGGAGCTTCCTGCCCCTTTTCCGAGCCCAAAGAGGAGGTCTATCCTCCTTCTTGGCAGCAGCAACAAGAGAGGCCCAATTCCTCCCTTACCAAGCAGCAAAGTGAGGATTTTTATCCTCAAATCTTGAGCAATTCCTGGTGCAACGTGGGAGCTGATCATAGCATCAAAGAAGAGGTATTAATCTATCCCAAACTCGTGTTTCAAGTTATTTAAGAAAGAAGGATTGCATTCTTAGCTAGAGCAGCAACAAAGAGGACCAAACCCTCTTTGCCGTGACCAAGAAAAGAGAGCACCTTGCTCTAGCAAGGTCAGCATTGTTGTGGGGTCTTCTACCTAGCACAACAACTCGGTAGGACCCTCAAAAGAGGATCTTTCCTCCTGGCCAAGCATTGGTTAAGGAGAACTACTCATACACAGACCCTTGACATGAAGTGAGTAAATTCTGAGTGCTGGATTCACAAATCCCACGCCGTGTTACTCGATCCATGACTCGGGACTGTAACTACTTGGTATCAGAGCAGGGTAACATGGGGGATAATATCAGCAATGAAGAAATCCAAATCAGGATACAAAAGATAGAAGATAGCCTTGAAACAGCACAACCAGTGTTGGGAAAGGTTTGTGGTTTGGAAGAAGAGATGAGCCGAATCATTAGCATGCTACAGGAGTTGAGGACAGAGAGACATCAGAGTCCAGAGGTGAGAGAGGTTGCTCAACCATATCACAGAAGAGGGGAACAGTGGCCTGGGCGCACTGCTATCCAAGCACCTCAGCATGGAGGCACAATCCCAAGGTACACCAAGTTAGAGTTTCCCTCTTTCAATGGTTCTGTGGATCCCGTAATTTGGTTGCATAGATGTGAATTTTTTTTTGAACCAAGGGACTACTGAATGGGATAAGGTACAACTAGCCTCTTTCCATATGACAGATGAAGCCATGTTATGGGTGACTCAAGTAGAGAAAGAGAGACCGGGAATCACTTGGGGAGAATTTAAAAATCTATGCACAATTAGATTAGGGCCTCCCGCCAACAGCAACCCCTTGGGAGAGTTAGTCCTATTGAGACAAACGGGTTCGGTGGAACACTATCAAAAACTCTTCCAGGAAAAGTTGGCTCGTGCTGGAGAGAGGGTATTGGTTGACCAGCAGGTCTCCTTATTCACAGCAGGTCTCCTTATTCACAGCAGGTCTCAATGAGTATTTACGGCTAGAGGTAGAACTCCTTATGCCCACGGATCTAGCTCATGCCATGTATATGGCCCGAGCAATGGAACAACGACAACAGTTGCAGCAACGTAAGCCGGGTTGGTCGAGTGAGAGGAACACTTCCTCCACATGGCAAGGGCGCCGCTATAATTCATCTCAGGGAACATCTACAGTAGCACCATCCAGACACACTTCGACTACGACTCGGGTAGCCGATCCCCGCCCTGGTAATTCCCTACCGAGCTTTATAAAAAAATTGACGAGTGCGGAGATGGCAGAAAGGCGGTCCAAAAATCTTTGTTATAACTGCGATGAGCAGTATCGGGTCGGACACCAATGTAAACGATTATTTTGGCTCGAGATGGAGGATTCAGAGGATCCAGAGGAACCAAAGGATATTATCAAGGAGGAACCACCAGAGATATCCTTGCATGCTATTACTGGGCAGAAATCGCCTACTACAATGCAAGTCCGAGCTCATGTCATTGACCGAGAACTGGTGGGACTAGTCGACTCGGGGAGTACACACAATTTTCTGAGTTTGACAGCCGCACAGCATCTCCAGCTCCAGATACACACTCATCCGACAGCCACCGTCTCAGTGGCCAATGGCGAGAAGGTCCCTAGCTATGGGATTAGTAAGGCAGTAACTTTTTCCATTGGATTTACTTCATTTAATGCGGAATTTTTTGTTATTCCCCTAGTGGGATTTGATATGGTTTTAGGCATTAAATGGTTACAAACATTGCGGCCCATTCTGTGGGACTTTTCGGCTTTAACCATGAGCTTTGATTTGGCCGGAAGTCGGGTGCTCTTACAGGGCTGTCAAGTGGTCAGGGCCCACCGCATACACACTTTGCAGACACAGGATCAGCCTAACAGTACTAGTGATGGTCTGGTTAAGGAGTTCTGTGACCTCTTCCAGGAGCCTTCGGGGTTGCCTCCCATGAGGCACTGTAACCATAGGATCTGTCTGAAACCAAGTTCTGAGGTAGTGGTCGTGCGACCATACCGTTACCCACACCTTCAGAAGGATGAGATAGAGCGTTAGTGCCATGAGATGTTGAAACAAGGTCTTATTCGTCCCAGCCGCTCCCCGTTCTCTTCACCCGTCTTACTTGTGAAGAAACATGATGGGACATAGAGGTTCTGCGTGGATTATCGGGAGTTGAACGTGCAGACAGTAAAAGACAAGTTCCCGATTCCGGTAGTGGATGAGCTTCTGGATGAGTTACATGGGTCGTGGTTATTCACTAAACTCGACCTCCGTTCGGGATACCATCAGGTCCGGATGCACCCCTCTGATATCAAGAAGACGGCGTTCCGCACGCACCATGGCCACTTTGAGTTCGTCATCATGCCGTTCGGGTTATCCAATGCACCCTCCACTTTTCAAGCTTTGATGAACGAGGTATTTAGCCCCTATCTTCGAAAATTTGTTCTTGTATTTTTCGATGATATTTTGATATATAGCAAGTCGGTTGAGGAGCACTTGGCACACTTGAGGATTGTTTTCGACTTGTTAAGAGCACATCAGCTCTATTTGAAACACTCCAAGTGTTCTGTTGCGGCTTCACACGTGGGATATCTGGGACACATTATCTCACATGAGGGGGTTACGGTGGATCCCGAGAAGATCTGAGCTATTCAAGAGTGGCCGCAACCACAATCGTGTTCTGCATTACGGGGTTTTCTGGGTCTTGCGGGCTACTACCGTAAATTTATTCAGAACTATGGACCAGTGGCAGCACCATTGACGAGTTTACTCAAGAAAAATTCCTTTATTTGGAATGAGGGGGCCACCACGTCATTTGTGGCACTCAAAGCTGCCCTCGCATCTGCGCCAGTATTACAACTTCCCAACTTCAATGAATTGTTCGTGGTAGAGTGCGACGCTTCGGGCGTGGGCATGGGGGCCGTTTTACAGCAGCTGGGCCATCCTATTGCTTATTTTAGCAGACAGTTGGCAGTCCGCCATCACAAACTGGCAGCCTATGAGCGCAAATTGATTGGGTTGGCCAAAGCGGTCCAACATTGGAGGCCTTATCTCTGGGGCCGGGCTTTTCTCATACGCACGGATCACTACAGCCTTAAATTCTTACTAGAACAGCGTTTGACGACGTCGCCACAACAACACTGGATCAGTAAGTTGTTGGGGTTTGACTTCTCAGTGGAGTATCGTGCGGGGAGATTAAATAAGGCGGCAGATGCCTTGTCACGATGTTTTGAACATCAGCAGTCGGTCTATTCTATCAGCCAGCCGAGATTTCTCATTATGGACTTGGTGCGAGCAGCACATGCTACTAACCCTGCACTGCAGGAACTGCATCAACAGATCTCAGAAGGGACAATGAATGTGAAGTGGTCCATCCAGGATTCACTTATTTATTATAAGCATCGGATTTTCCTTCCACCTGAGTCCGAGTTGATTCCAGCTATTCTCTTGGCCTACCACGACAATACACACGAGGGGATCCAGAAGACCTTGTACAGAATTCGAGCTGAATTTTACTGGCAAGCCATTAAAGCCTCTATTGCGACTAATGTTGGCGACTGTCAAGTATGCCAACGCAACAAAGCCAAGCACTTAAGTCTAGCCGGTCTTCTCCAGCCTCTGGCCCTTCCAACGCAGGTTTGGGCCGACATTTCAATGGATTTTGTGGAAGGCCTACCCCTGTCAGCCGGCAAATCCGTACTTTTTGTAGTGGTTGATCGATTCTCCAAGTACAGGCATTTTATACCGATGGCTCATCCGTATACAGCAACATGGGTTGCTCAGACTTTCCTGGAGCAGATAGTCCGCTTACATGGCATTCCAGAATCCATTGTGAGTGACAGAGATGCAGTTTTCACGAGCACCTTTTGGCGGGAACTGTTTCGCTTGAGTGGGACGAAATTGAAGTTCTCCTCCGCCTATCATCCACAGACAGACAAGCAGACTGAGGTGGTGAACCGCACCATCGAGATGTATCTACGGTGCTTGGTGGGGGATCGTCCGCGGCAATGGGTTCAATGGCTTCCGTGGGCCAAATATTGTTACAACACTTCGTTCCACTCTGCATTGCAATCCACTCCTTTTCGGGTTATATATGGCCGGGATCCACCTCGCCTCCTCTCGTACAACCCAGGGTCCACCCGCGTGGACACGATTGATCAGGCACTCATAGACAGGGATCTACTTCTACAGAATATCACAGAACGGCTACGACGTGCCCAAGCTCGGATGAAGGATGTATACGACAGAGGCCACCGTGAGGTCTCTTTTGAGGTTGGAAAGTATATGTCGCTACGGCTCCAGCCCTACCGTCAGCAGTCTCTAGCGGGACCTCCACGTCATAAGCTCTCACGCCGATTTTTTGGGCTGTTTCCCATTCTTCGACGCGTGGGACCAGTCGCCTATCAACTCAAATTACCGGACACCGCCAAAATTCATAATATGTTTCATGTCTCTCTTTTGAAGCCGCATTCCGGAGCACAGCCTACATCCACTCCATTCCTACCACCAGTTGATCATGGCGAGGTTATTCTTAACCCAGCTGCGGTGTTACGTGCACGGCTGACCAATGATCATTGGGAGATTCTCGTTCAGTGGACGGACACTGACCCCGATGCTGCAACATGGGAACGTGTGGACATCTTCAAACAAGTCTACCCAGCTTTTGAGCTTGAGGACAAGCTCTTTCTCCATGGGGAGGCAGATGTTGTGGACTCAATAGCACACCGAGTCACACAACGAAGAAGACAACAACAACTCACTCAATAGGATTTAATTCTTATATTTCTTTGAGTAGGATTTATTTCTAATATTGTTTTAAGTAGGATTTATTTCTTATATTGTTTTAATTAGGAGTTATTTCTAATTACTTTTTATGTAAGGGCATTATGGGGAATTATTGTAACCCTAACCCTAAAACTCCCTATTTAAGGGATAGGTATGAATGAAATAGGTAAGCTTTGAGATTTTAGAATAACCTAGTCTAAATAGGTTGGGATCACCTCTTGATCCCGAGTTTAGGGTTTACTCCAAAAATCCAACCTATCATTCACCCTCCATTGCCATCCATCTTCACCCAAATTCATCCACCATCATCCCTATTAAGAAAAGGAGCTTCCTGCCCCTTTTCCGAGCCCAAAGAGGAGGTCTATCCTCCTTCTTGGCAGCAGCAACAAGAGAGGCCCAATTCCTCCCTTACCAATCAGCAAAGTGAGGATTTTTATCCTCAAATCTTGAGCAATTCCTGGTGCAACGTGGGAGTTGATCATAGCATCAAAGAAGAGGTATTAATCTATCCCAAACTCGTGTTTCAAGTTATTTAAGAAAGAAGGATTGCATTCTTAGTTAGAGCAGCAACAAAGAGGGCCAAACCCTCTTTGCCGTGACCAAGAAAAGAGAGCACCTTGCTCAAGCAAGGTCAGCATTGTTGTGGGGTCTTCTACCTAGCACAACAACTCGGTAGGACCCTCAAAAGAGGATCTTTCCTCCTGGCCAAGCATTGGTTAAGGAGAAATACTCATACACAGACCCTTGACGTGAAGTGAGTAAATTCTGAGTGCTGGATTCACAAATCCCACGCCGTGTTACTCGATCCATGACTCGGGACGGTAACATACCATTGCAGAAAGCACAACAGATTTGTGGCATTGCAGGCTTGGCCATATGAGTCAAAAGGGCATTAAAGAACTTCTATCCAGAGGCAAGCTACCAGAACTGAAATCAGTTGATCTCAGTATGTGTGAGAATCACATTATGGGGAAACAGAAGAAGGTCAATTTTTTGAAAGGTGGCAAAACACTGAAGAAAGAAAAACTGGACCTTGTGCACACAAATGTGTGGGGACCTTCCCCAGTGGCATTCCTTGGAGGTTCTCATTACTATGTCACATTCATTGATAATCATAGCAGAAAGGTATGGGCTTATTTTTGAAACATAAATCTGATGTATTTAATGTGTTCTAAATTTGGAAGGCCATGGTTGAAACAGAGATAGGCTTGAAACTGAAATATTTGAGGTTTGATAATGGTGGTGAATACATTGATGGTGCGATCAAGGAATACAGTGCAGCTCAGGGTATCAGAATGGAGAAGACCATTCCTAGAACACCACAACAAAATGGAGTTGTTGAACGTATAAATAGAACCATCAATGAGCGTGCTAGAAGCATGAGGTTGCAGTTGGATTACCACCTACTTTCTGGGCAGATGCAGTCAGTACTGCAGTCTACTTGATAAACAGAGGGCCATCAGTTCCGTTGGATTGTGGATTGCCTAAGGAGGCCTGGAGCGGGAAAGAGGTCAAATTTTCTCACCTTAACTTTTTGGCTATCTTTCTTATGTTCTTTTTGATTATGATGCTCATAGTAAGCTTGAGGCTAAGTCAAAGAAATGTTATTTCATTGGCTATGGAGACGAGGAGTTTGGCTATCGTTTTTGGGATGATCAGGGTCGAAAGATTATAAGAAGCAGGAATGTGATATTAAATGAGAAGATTGTGTACAAGGATAAGTCCAGTACAGTTGTTGAAGCAGCTCCTCAGGAGTCTGAGTTTGTCAGATTGGATGACCTACCAGAGGCCACAGTGCAGTGCAAAGATGCGAGTGACCGGGAGAGTGGGTCCAGTGTACCCACTCCTATTATTCCGCAGTCAGATCCAGAGTCGTCCACTCCTACAGCTACAGTTTGCAGGTCAGTTAGGACTATTCATCCTCCACAATGTTTCTCACCTACTTTGAATTATATTTTGTTGACAGATGGTGGAGAACCGCAGAGTTACAAAGAAACCTTTCAAGATGAAAATTCTAGCAAGTGGTAGCTGGCCATGAAGGATGAGATGGATTCCCTAACAGAATCAGACATGGGAGTTGACAAAACTTCCACCAGGGATGAAGGCATTGCACAACAAGTGGGTGTACCGGGTGAAAACTGAACATGATGGCAGTAAGAGGTACAAGGCTAGACTTGTTGTAAAGGGCTTTCAGCAGAAACAAGGTATTGATTACTCTGAGATTTTCTCTTATGTGGTGAAGATCACAATCATCAAGTTAGTACTGTCCATGGTTGCTACTGAAGATTTATTTCTTCAGCAGTTACATGTGAAGACAACCTTTCTTCATGGAGACCTTGAAGAAGACATATACACCAACTTGAGGGGTTTGTAGTACAAGGAAATGAAGGTTAGATTTGCAGATTGAAGAAGAGCTTGTATGGCCAGAAGCCAACTCCTAGACAGTGGTACAAGAAATTTGATAGTTTTATGTGCAGTGTTGGGTACATCAGATGTCAGGCAGATCACTGTTGCTTTGTTAGGTATTTTGACAA
Source organism: Aristolochia californica (assembly GCF_029961685.1). Lineage (NCBI taxonomy): Eukaryota > Viridiplantae > Streptophyta > Magnoliopsida > Piperales > Aristolochiaceae > Aristolochia > Aristolochia californica. Next base: position 12,185,862 of record NW_027181782.1, on the reverse strand, counting down.
TTCTTACATTATTCTATTTTTGTATGTGGATGACATGCTTATTGTAGGAGCTAGTATTGATGAGATCAATAATTTGAAGAAGCAGATGTCAGAGCACTTTGCAATGAAGGATTTGGGAGCTGCGAAGCAAATCCTTGGTATGACAATTGTCAGAGACAGAGTCAGAGGTACGTTGAGACTCTCGCAGGTTGAGTATGTGAAAAAGGTACTCAGCAAGTTCAATATGGATAATGTCAAACCAGTTGGCACACCCTTGGGCAGTCACTTCAGACTCAGCAAAGATCAGTCACCCAAGTCAGAGGAGGAACTAGATTACATGAGTAAGGTTCCTTATGCCTCAGTGTTGTCCACCTAGCCAATACTACCCAAAAGACCAGCCTGTTAGGAGCGGAAGACATAGGTACTTAACCCCAGGATCCTAACACTCAGCCATTGGTTCACTTATGTATGTTATGGTTTGCACTAGACCGGATATTGCTCATGCAGTGGGAGTTGTGAGTAGATACATGAGTAACCCAGAAAAACAACATTGGGAAGTTGTGAAGTGGATTTTGAGGTACCTAAAAGGCTCCTCAGAGACGTGTGCTTGTGTTTCTCAGGAGAGAGCTTAGAGGTGAGGTGCTATGTTGATGTTGATTTAGCTGGAGATATTGATAGCAGAAAAAGTACCACAAGGTTTGTTTACACTCTGGGTGGTACTGTAGTTTCATGGGGTTCAAATCTACAGAAAATATTTTCTTTGTCTACCACAGAAGTTGAGTACATTGCAGTATCAGAAGCTACAAAGGAGATGATCTGGCTACAGGGTTTCTTGAAAGAATTGGGCAAAAAGAATCAGAAGGGCACTCTCTACAGAGATAGTCAGAGTGCCATATTCCTTGCCAAGAACCCAACATTTCATTCCAGGACTAACCACATTCAGATCAGCTATCATTTTATACGTCATTGTTAGATGATGGACAATTGGTACTTGAGAAAATTTGTGGAAATAAGAACCTTACTGATATGTTGACAAAGGGTGTTACACTTGAGAAACTGAAGTTGTGCACAACTTCAGTTTGTCTTCTAGCATGAAGACAGGGGCAGTGAGTTGCAGAGGCGGAGGATATTATGTTTGAGGAAGAGGACGATGCAGTTGGTGTACCAGTCTCCAAGTGGGAGAATTGTTGAGTGGTGGAGTTTGTCCACAACACTCAAGTAGGGGCCACCGTCAAAGAGGTGGGCCCAAGGGGCATTCTCTTTGGTTTATGCATGTTTCCCTGAAACACGGGAATTGAATCACGGCTCTTATGAAAATAGGGTTTTGAGTTTTATTAAGATACGACGCGGTGAAAATAAATCTAGGGCACAAATATCTTTGGATCGGCCGAGAGAGAAGAGAGGTTTTGTCGGGAGAGCCTCTCGGGACTTCACCGGAAGAGAGAAGGCGTCGCCGTTTCCGGTGCTACCGCCGACGTTGTTGCCGGAGAAGAAAGAGTCGTGAAAGCTCTGGTCTCAGCGTCGTGAGAGAAATCGAGAGCCTCTCGGGACTTCGCCGGAAGAGAGGAGGTGTCGCTGTTGTCGGTACTACCACCGACGCTATTGCCGAAGAAGAGAGAACTGTGGAGGCTTGGGACTCGATGCCGTGAGCACTACCGCTCGACGTCTTTGCCGGAAGAGAAGGTGTTGTGACGCCTCTGCCAGAGCAGAGAACAACGTCAAACAGAGATTCGTCGCAAGAGTTTTAATTTGTCCCCATTGTATTGTGATTCCTCAATTGATTTAATAAAATCCTCTGCAGCTCTCGTGGATGTAGGCAATTTGCCGAACCACGTAAAATTTCTGTCGTGCGTGTTTATATTTTACTTTATCATCGTCGTTTTTCATAACAAGCTTCACAACCTTTGTGAAGTGAGTGATAGTTATATGATGATGGCAACAAGAAGGAAAAGAATTTCGAGTCAACGGCTCTGCCTTCTAGCGTCTGTCACAAGCAGTGCAAACAGAAGGGCGTCGAAGCCGCTGTTCGTCTCCTCATCGTAACCCCCCACATGAAGTGCAAACTCCGGTTCCTCAAACTGGAGAGACTCTTACTAGTTTTTGTCGGTTCGGAGCATTACATGGGGATTTTATCTTTTGTTGAGACCGACTTGACCCAGACCGGGTTGACTCGGTCTGAGTTGGTTCTGGTTGTCTCGATTGGAACATAACAAGTGATCCTCCGGTTTGAGCCTCGCCAGGCACTGAATCGACACTCAATTAAATTAAGTTTCCTAACTTAGGGGGGTTAGTCCCCCAAATGAATTTTTGAAGTTCAAGTTCATGTCCAACATGAAGATCATGTCAGTCATGTACATGAAGATCATCTTCGCACTTGGTGTTAGTGTTGACGCCTTCATGTACAGGAAAACAGTTTCCAGTGAATAGCGCCCACTCATTTGAAAAACGTAAAAAACAAGAGAATCCCTAAACCTGTACAGTACACTTATAATTACAACATATTCCTCAAACCCCAAATTAGGTAAAACAATCATTATTACTATACGAAAAACTTGTATAATTAAAATATATTAATATATTTATTAATTGAATTAGATATGTTATTGTGCATTAATATGGTAATTACGTGAGCCAATGAAATATGCACAGGATTAATTACAAGTAATAAATAAATAACGTTATAAATAACAAAAACGAAAGTAATATGTTTAGCTATTAATTTATTAATAACATATGATATACTATAGCCTAAAATGAATGATTTAAGAGGAAAAATTGATCTAATCATAACTTTAATACACTATATATTTGTACGTAATATTACCACTATTAAATCACTAATATAATACAATAAATATAATGAGTAAATAAAGAATTATTTTATTAAAAATGTAATATGGCGTAATATTAATTAATAATATATTTCCAAAAAATTGAAATTAATCAATTGATCAAATGCTAATATTGTAAATTTACAGGGTTTCCTACACTTACATTACAAGAAATATTAAAATACAAGGCATTATCCGCCTCCAACAAAAATAGTAAATTGGAATTAATTTTTTAAAAAATAATGGATAGAAATTTAGAATTCTACTTCTACCCTTACACGATCCGGTCTCCACGAATTACTGAAAAAGAGTTGTACCGGTACGCAACGAAGAATGTTACTTTTTCACGATGCCTCCTTGTCGAGCTCGAAGGATGTGTTTTTTCGGCTACCGTTGCTCTTCATCTTCAACAGCCCATACAACCGCCGGAATTCCCTCACGGTGTGAACGCTCTCCTGGCACACCACCGCCGATGTATCCTCGGGATCGTCCGACCGTCCATTGACAGACCCGCTCTCGCTAAGCCGTTGCACCGTTTTGGTACCCACTCCGTCGGCGGCAGCAGCGGTGGTGTTACTCGACTGTAGTGCGTTGATGACGGACCTGAACGCCTGGCTGGGGGAGCTCCGGTTCACTATCAAAATTTCCCCGATTTCTGCAAGACTGAGTTTGCCGGTTCACTATCAAAATATCGGAAGGTATTTTGGGGGAAAAGATAATAGCGAGAGGGAGAAGGGAGTGAGATGCCGAAAGGGAGATGAGAGGGAGAAGAGATAGAGAGAAGTGAGGGAGGCCGAGAGGGATAGGAGAGACGGAGAAGCGAGCAGGAGATTTAGAAGGAGAGCGAGTCCGAGATGGAGAGAAGGACGCCGAAAGGACGTTCGCAGCGAGAGATGGACGCCGTAAAGAGGGAGACCAGAGAGGGACGGTGGAGATGAGAGCGGGAGGAACGAAATGGCAGAAAATGAGTGAGGGTGTGCGGGAGAGAGAGCCCCACGATAGTGTCATGTACATGATTCTCAAAATTGGGTGAAAAACACTTTTTGCCGTTTATTCTTGGGACATGAACTCCTGAGTCATGGATGATCATGTACATGATATGAAGTTTGGCGCTCCCTAACGACATTAGGACATGAACTGAGTAATATGCCTAAAGTTCATGTCCTGAGTCATGTTGACTAACCCCCCCTTAAAGAAACTTTTAATTCAGCAACATTGTCATCGGCTTTGTGAGGCTGGCTTCAGCTATGAGAGGAGTTTTCAGAATAAGAAACAGAACAAAAAAATCAGCAGCATGTTCATCCAGAAATGGCAACACAGAGGAAGGCCACGAGACTTTTTGAGAAAAAAAAAACGTAGAGATAACAGCAACGTGTTTTCCGTGATGATAGACGGAAGGAACCTCTGGTTGCCGGCGAAGAACTTCCAGAAATAAATCTGTCCAGCGGAGACCTTTCCAAAATTAGAACCAACACCGAAAAGTAATCTTCTTCCCCAAATAATTGTCTTCCCGCATTGACAGCAAGGTGTCGTTATTCCAGTTGAGATTCCAGGTTCGAGAGACAATTGCAAGATTACTGGAGTTGATGGGCCAGAGAATTATTCGAAAAGGAAATAGCAGCAAATATATTCTCGGACGACAATCATGGCAGGAGATCTCGGAGAAAATCGGAGACAGTAGTCAAGAGTTTCTTCCTCGATGGCGCTTCGGATAACAGAACCTGCACTGTTTACGAAGAAGTGGAGCATTCCGATCTCCAATCAATGGTTGGTTTCGATTCCGTGGAGCCCATAGTGGCAGTAATAGAGAATGCTCCTAGAGACGCACCGAGAACCACCGCCGATGCTTTACCACTTCTTTATTAAGTTCCGTTCCCAACTCCTCCAACCCAAGAGCTCCCAGCCTGGTTTCTTTTTGCGTTTCCAAGCCAAGAAGCAAAATGCCACCGACCTTTCTCAATATTTCAGTTTCTCTCCGCAGCGATGTTCATCTCTTTGGGAATAATGAAGCGGAGATCAGAAGCCGAGACCAGAACCCGATGAGAACAATACATGGTAGATACAAGATCAAAGGCCGGTTAAATTGAGAAGATTTGAAAAAGGACATTGAGTCGATAAAATGATTGGGCCACCAAAAGGATTATATGTTTTCCTCTTGGCCGCCATTAGACGAAAATCAACAAGGGCATGAGGCATTTCTGTTGTGTACAATCACTAGATAACATGTATCATATTTGAAAGCAAGATTAAAGTTGACATTCTTAACTCAGACTGGACATAGACAAAAAGATAAGCCGGACTGGACTCACATTGCCAAGCAGCAGAAGCAAAATGAGCAGCAATAAAAACGAAGTTATAGTAACTAAGAAAAATGAACTATTAATGCGAGAAAGAAAAAAAAATAGGATTCTGGAATCCTAAAACCCATTCCTGGGATGTTAATTTTCAGCACTCTATGGATTTAGCTCACGGAGAAAGAGAAAGAGACAACCATTGGGGGAAATAAGAGGAAAAATAGGTTATGGACTTGTGTCTTAACCCTCTCCCTGAAGCTCAATTTATAAATTAATCAAACTATAATATTATAATAATATGTCTAGAACTTAAACTAATTACATCAATGCCATCTCTATGAGATGATTATTTATTTACCATCCTGCCATCACTGTGTGGGCCTATGGGTCTTGGACCCATCTTCCACATCTCTTGGATGTGTGGATTTTCTATTGTCTTATGGGTTTGAGCCCATCTTCTAACACACTTGGATGTATGGGCCTTCTTTGGTCATGTGGGCATGTGAACATCATCCAACAATATGGAAGGACTTCTTTAGTAGGACGCAACGTGTAAGAATTTGGAGGAAGAGAAAATGAGTGTTCCAAGGGACAAGAAGAGAAAGAGGGAGAAGGAGAGGAGAGAAAGGCTAGGGGGATGAGTTTGGGGAGAGGAGAGAGAGAGATAGACAAGAGAAAATTGATATAAGACTTGACTAATTTTTTTGTTCAGCCAACACCCCTATTTACCCTTTTTTCATTGCATTATATGGTAGACACCTCAATCAATTGGGATTCTCCAATTAAATAAAGCATGGGAAAGATTACATAAATCAAGGAGAATGTTTAGGAAACTACTAATTTGATTAAAATCCTATCTCTAGAGATCTTTTCAAGAAGAGGAAGGTAGTTTTTTTCTTTGGCCAGGCTCTTGGAATTCCATATTTAACTTTGAGTTGTCTTTTCATGCAAAAAGTGGCAAAGTTCCCGTTTTGCCCCATATTAGCACCCCCTTGCTCCTTGGGATGTACGCTACCTCTGTTAGGAATTAGACATCATAATTCAAAACTAGCAAGAACAATAATAATAGTAGAAGAATAAAAAAAGAAAACACGAAAATATAACAAGATTTATATAAGTTTGCCTTAAGATGAGACTACGTCTTGTCTTCCGCCTTTGTAATAATCCACTATAAAGATGGAATAATTTATAAGAAAAATAGCACACACTCACATGTGTTTTTCTCTAATGTGTCTCAGTTGCAATTGATGATCCTTCTCTGAATGAAAAACCCTAACAACGGTGCCCCCAAATATAAAGAGAAAATCAGAGCCATTGAATTACAAGTGGAAAATCCTCAAACTACCCTTAGTGAAAAAGTAGTCAATACATCATGGACCTTACAAGGTGTTAATTAAAATTCTCAATATAGTCAAGAAAATAGTAAAATCCCCAAACAACTCTCTGACAAAGTCGATTTGTGATACAATGATAAGGTGTTAATTAGGCTCCACAACTTAACAACCTCCACTTACTGATTTTTGGTAGCACCTCCTCGTCTTTCTATTTTTTTGTTTTTTTTGTTTTCCTTCTTTTCTTCTTATCTTGGTTCTTTTGAACATTTAGTTGAGTTTTCTATCATTCTACCCCCTCTTAAAGATCAACATTGCCCTGAAGGTGGAAGGTTGGGAGTGTTAGATAAAAATAATAAGATTCAATTATTGCAAGATTGGCTCACTTTCACCACCCTAAAACAATTAAAGAGGATTTTTAGGGCTGACTTGGTATGGCGGTAAAGACATAAATGGAGTGGTCATGTAGTGGAGGTGTGATGAATGGAAGAAAAATTGTAGTGTGAGGGAATATTGGGAAGGGAGGGTGTAGGTAGTAATGGTGGTGGGGAGGATAACATACTAAAAAGGGATTTTATCGAGACTTACCAAATCCATTATAACATCTATTAACTACTTTCATGATGTTTTCATAAAACGAAAAGGCCTACTACCAAGGTAGCTTCATGATCACCAGATTCCAATTTAGCTTGGTCCCTCTTCTACTAGCATGAGGCCCTACCACTACTCTCATGTTCAAAAAATAGAAATTGAACAATTAGTCAAAGAAATGCTTCAATAAGGTATCATTAGACTGAGTAATAGCCTTCACTCCTCCTGTGTATTGTTGGTGAAAAAGAAAGATGGATCTTGGAGGTTTTATATGAACTATTGGGCCTTCAATGACATTACCATCAAAGATAAGTACAAAATTCCAGTTATTGAAGAATTACTTGATTAATTGTGTGGTGCACAATTTTTTTCCAAACTGCATGTCCTCTCAGGTTATCATCAAATCCAGGTAGCTGATAGTGACATAAAAAACAACCTTTGGAACTCACAATGGCCACTATAAAGTTTTGGTAATGCCTTTTGGGCTAACCAATGCTCCTACTTCTTTTCAAAACCTAATGAATGATGTTTTCCGACCATTCTTGCAAAAAATTGTGCTAGTATTTTTTTTATAATATTTTAATTTATAGTAAGAATCTTGAGGACCATCTGCATCATCTACATGAAATCTTATGCATACTCCAATACTACCATCTCCGTGTTAGATTATCCAAGTTCACTTTCACTTCTCCAAAAGTCCACTATCTAGGGCATGTGATATCCAGGAGGGGGTGTCAGCTAAACTGATAAGATTCAAGCCATACAAGATTTGCATACACCTGCCACCCTAAACCTATTAAGAATATTCTTAGGGTTGACCGGGTAGGGAGGCAAAGACATGGATGAAATTATCTTGTAGTGGGTGGTGTTATGAAAGGAAGAAAAATTGCAGTATGGGGAAATATTAGGAAGGAAGGGTGTCGGTAGTAATGGTTGTGATAAGGATTACATACTAAAAAAAGATTTTGTTGAAGCTTCATGATCCATTGTTTGTCCAGGGGAAGGGGGTCTTGCAACTCTTTCTTCCATGAAGGATTGGAATATACTTGTTAGAACTCACCCTTCCAAATTAATGATCTTTTCAATTTGTTTGGTTGGATTCTTGGTAGTCACCTTTTCTTGTTGTAATTCCCCCTATTCTCCTTGTGTTGACCATAATGAGGCAAGAGGTATAAAAAAAAAAAAAAAACACTCTGAAAGTAATTTGATAAAACCTCCTTTAAGGTCCTATCTCCTTCAGCTATTAAGTAGAGAAACTAAAGAAAAGATAATTTCAAGAGTGTTGGAAGTTGTTAGGCACAAGGCTTAAAAGATGCTAGAGGGATGTTTAGTGGGAGAGAATATAATTGAGGGGTGGGAGTAGTATGCAAGGGTTTCTTTAGGAGAAGTTGACAACATGCAAGAATTTGAAAGAAGCAAGAGTGCTCCAAGGGATAAGAAGAGAGAGAGAATGAGAGGAGAGAGGTGTTGGGGAGAAGAGAGAGAGAGAGCTAGATAAGAAGAAATTGAGAAATTTTTGGGGGATTTCATCCTTAATCAACACTCCTATGTATACATTTTTTATTGCATTATTTTGGAAACTCCACAATCAATTAGGATTCTCAGACTGCATAAATCAAAAAAAAAATTAGGGAATTGTTAATTTGATAAAGGGAAGTAGGACTTTCTTTGACCAACCTCTTAAAATTCTAGATTTATCCTTGAGTTGTATTTTCATGCAAGTGGAAATTTTTCAGTTTTTTCCCCCAAACCCGCACCCGTCCTCCTTCGGATGTGTGCCATCTCCACTTGCTAAGTTTTGGTGGCACCTCCTTAAGTTTTGGTGGCTTCTCCTCCTATTTCTATTTGCATGTTTATTTTTTTCATTTTTCTTCTTATCTCGGTTCTTTTGAGGGTTTAATTGAACTTTTTTTTATCATTTTTTCATCTACAACCTTTTTATATGTGGTAATTACAAATATGGCCAACTAGATGTCAGAACTCCTTACATAGCCCAAATCCAAATAAAGCCACTAGATTTCTTAAATGTAAGGATAAAATATTAATTGAACATTTAAATTGTTTATATAAAAAAAATAAAAGTAAACACTAAGCAATGTAAGCATGGGAGGTAGGCAACAACATCAATTAGAGAGCTTAAGTCTAGTAAAGCATATGATACATGATTCTTAAAGCCAAAACACGAAGAAAAATGCCACACAACTTAACATGGTTTATTTTAAGTAGTTTTCTAAAATAAAAGTCTCTTAGACAGTGAAAAGACTTGATTTCCATTTGTTGCCATCCAAGGAAAACCATAAGTAACGAAGCTTTGAAAGTTAGGCCTTTGGCATGGTTGGTTCCTCCATCATCTCTTCCCTTGAAGGGAGGTAATTAAGCATATGGAACTATTTTCTACCCTTTTAAAAAAAAGATGTTGTGCCTCCTCTATGAAACTTCATCTCAATTTGGTTCAATACTTGGTAAATATGTGTTAAGGAGAAAATATGTACGAATGACTCTTACATGATTGTCATGGTAAAGGAATCTCTAGAGGAAGAACTAAAGTGGCAGAGCCTTACTTGAGTCTCATGAGAAGAAAGTTCACAAAAGGAGGTGTTTCAGTTTTATCAATTCTTTGTATTAGTTATTCATTGTATTTCTTATTAGGAATACTATTTTTGGTATAACACGGTCATAGGTACTTTAATTTAACTCTGATTCTATAATTTTTTCTCTAGTATAGATATAGACCCAAAGTAGTCAAATTACACACCATCAATGAATTAGTTTCCCAACTTACCATTTCAACATGATATGAAAGCATGTCTTGTGATTTGACTCAATCAACCATAGAGACTATGATTTCCTCTCATTTGTCTCAATTATTTTTTTAATTTTTTGGTTTTTTATTTATTTATGTGATTTATCTCCCTTCTCACTTTGTGAGTTAGCTTTTCAATTGAGTAAATCTATCGTCTTTGATACAAAATTTTCCCACCTAACTAGCAGCTTGCTCTATTTTTTTCCAAAAGTTCCTTAGTCTATCCTAAATCCCAGGATCCTCACACTAGACTCTTGGTCGATGCAAATTTGTAACATGGTCAGTAGTTGGAGGGAAACTACTCAAATAGTTGATGTGAAAGGCGAGAGGGTTCGGCAGGGTTACGATAGAACTCGTCTTCTCCGAAGGTGGCAGATAAATCAGAAAAAACAAAGTCCTGGTTCGGTGTGTCTCAATCGGAAGCTCTCCTTCGGTTTCACCGGTGTCAGAAAGGATTGATTGAAGACTCTGCTTGGCGTGGATCAACTTCCACTGGTTCGGCAATGTGGTACCACCACGCAAGATAGAGCAATCTTTTTTGTCCAACATAGACGAGCTATTGAGCCCATACATGATGAAGCTCCTCCTTATCGACTTATGAAACTATATAAGGGCCTAACTGGCGTAGATGAGGACACCCCCGGTCCCTATGTAGATGAGATCACTGATTTTCTTGACGCCTCCCTTTCCAAAATCCTTGCTACCCTTTCCAAAGTTGGACATCTTTGTTGCCTCCTATATGAAAGTTTTTTTAGATGCAAGGAATTGCAAATATTTATGTGAACGAAATAACGAAACTTAGAACAGACGACACCAATTTTACGGTGGTTTGGCTGAGCCTACGTCCACCGGAGTGACAGGGATAAATTTTTCACTAATGATAATCAGGGTTACATAGTCTTTATATAATATTAAACCCTAGAGGTATTTGTATCAAAAAGACACAAATACCCCTATACGATTATACCTCCCCCCCACCCCGCCCAACCTTATATTATATGAGCCATATGCTCAACAATCTCCACCTTGGCGAATTATACCCCTCAAGAAAAGAGAGCAAACTTAAGGACTCCACCTGGAATAATAGGTTGGGGTTCGTCTCTCATCTAGCAACTGGAGACATTTATCAAGTCCAAGTAGTGCTTGAACTTATCTGTAGTAACATGTTTTGTCAACATGTCTGCTACATTCTCAGAAGTGTGAGCTTTTTCAAGCAGTAGTTCACCTAATGAAACCAATTCCCTGATCTTGTGAAACCTCACATCTATGTGTTTGGTCCTCGCATGATACACCTGGTTCTTTGCCAAATAAATGGCACTTTGACTGTCACAATGCAACCGAAATCCACCTTGTTGAACACGAAGCTCCTTTACTAACCCTGTAAGCCACAAAGCCTCCTTGGCAGCTTCAGCTATTGCCATATACTCTGACTCAGTAGTAGATAGTGCAACTATAGACCGTACCATGGACTTCCAACAAATAGGTCCTCCCACAAGAGTAAATACATAACCTGTGGTAGACCTCCTATCATCCAAGTCCTCTGCATAGTCTGCATCCACATATCCCATAACTGAAGGAACATTGTTGTCTGCTGAACATGATGCTATAGTCTGTAGTACCCCTCAAGTATCTGAAGATCCACTTGACTGCATCCCAATGCTGTCGACCCGGATTTGAAAGAAACTTGCTAACCACGTTAATAGCTTGTGCCAAATCTAGTTTCGTCTAAACCATAACCCCACTGCACTGGCATATGGGACCTTTGACATGTCATGAACTTCATCATCTGTCTTTGGGCACTGAACAGTAGACAATAGAAAATGATTCGCCAAAGGTGTACTTATTGATTTTGCATTAGCCATGTTGAACCTGTCCAATGCCTTCTCAACATAGCTATGCTGAGATAACCATAATCTTCTAGAAGCTCTATCCCAAGAATCTTCTTGGCCGCACCCAAATCTTTCATGTCAAATTCTTTGTTCAGCAAAGTCTTCAACTTGTTGACCTCACTCATATTCTTTGCAGCTATCAAAATATCAACCAAATAAAGTAGTAGAAAAATATAAAAAATCATCATCAAGTCTTTTTACATAAACACAGCAATTACACTCACATCTTTTGTAGCCAATCCGGACCATGTAAGAATCAAATCGCTTGTACCACTACCTCAGAGATTGCTTCAACCCATAAAGTGATTTCTTCAAATTACATACCAAATGTTCCTGTCCAGGGTGACTAAACCTTCTAGATGTACCATGTAAATCTATTCCTCCAAGTCACCATGAAGGAAAGATGTATTTACATCCTTCTGCTCCAACTGCATGTCCGAATGTGCTACTAATGCCAACACTACCCTAATGGAGGTGTGTCTGACCACAGGGGAGAAGACCTCATCATAGTCAACCCCTTTCCTCTGTGAGTAACCCTTTTCTACCAAATGAGCCTTGAATTTTTCCTCCTCTTTTTTTTCTGATACTACTTCTTTCTTCTTGTAGACCCACTGCACCCTATCGCTCTCTTCCCCTTGGTAAGCTCCACTAACTCCCATGTCTGGTTTTTATGCAGAGACTCTATCTCCTCCACCATGGCACCCATCCATCTACTTTTCTCCTGGCTTTGTACTGCCTCCTAAAAAATAGTAGGATCCCCGCTACTAGTAATAAGTGCATAAGAAACCAAATCTTCAAAACCATACCTAGTAGGTGGCTTGATAGTGCGTTTGAGTCTGTCTGTGGCTATACGGTGATGCTATTGTTTGCCTGAGCTAAAACTTTCTACATGCTGAGTATCCGTTTCTCTACCATGGTTCTCTAGGTCCACTTGCACCACATGCTCATTGGTGCAACAATTTCTAGCACCTGTTTCTCTTCTTCATAAGCACGCTGCGACATGGCTTTTTCATCAAAAACCACATCTTGATTGATCACCGTCTTGTTTGCCTTCAAATCCCAGAGCTTGAAGCCTTTCACCCCTTTCTGATAACCCAGAAAGATACATTGTCTAGACTTAACATCAAGCTTCGATCTCTCCTCACTAGAAATATGTACATAGGCTGGACAACCAAACACTCTCAAGCTAGAGTAGTCTACCTCACTGCCAGTTCACACCTCCTCTGATACTTTCCCATCTAGTGTTGCTCTAGGTGATCGATCAAGAAACATGTCATATTAACTCTTCTGCCCTCAAATTCTTTGCAAGCCCTGCATTCAACCTGAGACATCGAGCTTTTTCAGCTATAGTTCTGTTCATCCTTTCCGCCACACCATTCTGTTGTGGTGTCTTGTGTACTGTGAAATGTCCCTTAATTCCATGTTGCTAACACAACTCCTTGAACTTTGAGTTTGTGTACTCAGTACCATTGTCTGATCAAAGGCATTTAATTTTCCTCCTTGTCTGGTTCTCTAGTTCAGCTTTCCACAACTTAAACTTAGTAAACGTTTCTGACTTATGCTGCATGAAATACACCCAAAATTTTCGTGAGTAGTCATCAATAAAGGTAATGACATACACGTGTCCTCCTCGGGATGCTACTCTTACTGGCCCCCAAACATCTGAGTGAACATAGTCTAGAATCCCCTTCGTCTTGTGTGAGGTTGCCTTGAACTGCACCTTATTCTGTTTCCCAAGGACACAAAACTTGTAGAAATCAAGCTTGCACGTTTTGATACCTTTCAATAGATTTCTCTTATGAAGCTCCATCATCCCACACACTCCCATATGACCTAACCGCATATATCACAAGATTGTACAGTCTGACTCAAACTCTATAGCTGCAACTCCACCTACAACTGTGGTACCTTGCAGTGTCTAGATATTGTCAGATATTTTCTATCAATTCATCACAATTAAGACACCTTTACTAACTTTCATTATTCCATTTGCAGACTTGTAACTATATCCATTATAGTCTAAAGTGCCCAATGAAATTAGATTTTTTCTTAAATCAGGTATGTGTCTAACATCACACAACGTTCTAATCACACCATCAAACATTTTAATTTGTATACTCCCTATTCCAACAATTTTGCATGAAGTATCATTACCCATCAGAACAGAACCGGCATTTACTAACCTGTAGGTTTGAAACCAATCTTTATTTGGCGCCAGGTGATAAGAGCATGCCGAATCCAGAATCCAAGAATCTCTGAGATGATCTGAACTGGATGAAATAGAAAGCATATCCCCATCACCACTCTCTGAGTCTTCTTCTTCCACTATATTTGCAAACTTTGATGGACCCTCTCTGTTCTCTGCGTTCCCTTTCTTTTTCTCTAGACAATCCCGTTTTATGTACCCCTTTTTCCTGCACTTAAAATACGTGATGTCTTTCCTCTTCCGGGATTTAGACTGAGATTTGTTGTTACTCGATCCACTCCGAGACTTTTTTTTCCATGTTCCTGGTTACCCTTCACCACAAGTCCTTCAACTTGTGAAGTTTCATCACTAACTTTCTTCCTCTGATGGAAGCCTAATGCACTTGTGATTTCCTTCAATTCGAGAGTTTATTTTCCCCATATCAAAATTGTAACCAAATTTTCGTACGTAGGAGAATTCGATAGAGAATTCAGCAACATTAACATTTTGTCTTCATCTTCGAACTTCACATCAACCTGCCTCAAATCACTAATGAACTGATTGAAAATGTTGATATACTGGCTCAAATCCGAGTCCTCTGTTATCTTAAGACTATACAACTTTTTGCTTAAGATAGAGCTTATTCGTCAACGAATTGGACATATATCAACTTTCTAGTTTGACCCAAACTGTCGCCAGTGATTCCTCATCTATGACATGATACATCACATCATCACCTTCAATCGTGCCATGCTGCACTAACAATCACCCTCTCACATAATCCAAAATTTCCGTAGAGTAGAATTCTATCGTATAAAATTTGGCGAAGAAACCCTTAATGGTAGCCTAACTTGGATTTTGGAGGATTCGGATTCGTCCGAATCCGGCCGTACGTGCATAATAATACACTTACCTCGACAGATGGGCACACACCGTCAGAAAGAATTTATGGTGTCATGTCAGACGCGTCGCACGTCACGTCTTAGGACATCCGTACCTGTGCGATTTCCCGAAATCGATATTTTAGAACCCGATGTTGTTTTCAACGTCTTCTCGTTTCCGGCTCCGGCGTCCTCCCGCGACGCTTCGGATGAAAGCTCACGGCGGCCCTGTTTTTTCCGTCACCGCCCGTCGTCCGCGGAAGCGGCGGCGTAGGTCCCTCTCCCGGTTCCGTCGTCCTCCAGTGACGATTCGTAGGAAAAATCACAGCGGCCCGTCGTCTCCTACAGCGGCGACGTTTCCTCTCCCGCTTCGGACGAAAACACACGGCGGTTTTTCCGTCGTCTCCGTCGCCGTCAGTGACGCCGTAGGGTTGTATATCGAGCCTCAGAAGTCCCGCGCCTGCGATTTCTGGCCCCTCGCCTACCGTCGTCGTCCTCGGCAGCGACAGCTTGAGGTTATCTTCGAACGGCGAAGCGTCGTCAGCAGAGAAGTCTCGAACGACGTTTCTCCTTTTTTTTATTCACGGTCGTCCCGCACGACGACGACAGTCGTCGTCCTCCCCCGTCCTCCCGCGGCCAACTCACGACGACCCTGCGATTTCCGCCGTCGTCTGCGGCAGAGGCCCCGTAGCCGAGCCTCAGAAGTTCCGCGCGACGGTTCACGTTTCCGTTGTTCCGCGCGTTCCCTCTTCCGGTTTCCTCTTCGGCCACACGTCGCCGACCATGTGTCGTTGCTGAAAGCAAGTAGCCTGAAGCTCAGATACCGATTGTGAACGGAATAACGATAATTAGAAAGGACGACACCAATTTTACGACCAAAGGAGGGAAGGCTATAAATTTTTCTATAATGATAATCAGGTTATAAAGTATTTATATAATATTAAACTTTGGAGATATTTGTATCGAAAAGACATAAATATTTATGTACAATTATACCCTAACCTGAGTTATATACTCAAAAATTTAATTTTTAAGGAAGGTTCTTATGCTATCGACCCATCCCAGTGTCTCAATCGTAGTTTTAATTGAATCTCGAGTTAATTGAGAGGGAGAGGTTTGTACTATAGAGACATGGCAGGCGGTTAGATTTCCTTTCAACGTGTGATATCTTAGAGGACTTCACAATTGAGGCTTGGGGAATTTGAAATTATTTGCAGTTGATCGTCATCAGAATTCTCCTTGGCCCCTTCCAAAAATTTCCCAGCACACTCTTCGGAGGAGAGGAGCATCTTGATGACCACTTGATCGTCATCAGAGAGTCCTGGATGGACGATGTGCCCAAGAATATCTTTCTCTCATGATCTCGCGCAATCGGATGGCATTCAGATCGACCGCTGGATTCTGCCCCCGATTTCAATTTCTGCATAAACAACAGATTCCAGGACGAATCATCTTCAGCGGACGAGCTCTTCTCCGACGGTAAGATTCTTCCTACCATACCTCGTTCCTATTCGCAAGAAATCTGTGTATCCAAACCGGTTGAAGCTGAAATGATACCAATTATTGTTGGAACTTGGTTGGTATTGTGGTACCGTGATATTCTCTTTTCAGTCAACACAAGCGTCTCAACTCTCATATGTTCAATTTCATGTTTTCTTGTCAAGCCAATACCAGTTTAGAATCCGAGATAATCTTTAACCGCATGACGCCTTTCAACAGATGAAGTCGTTAATGGAGCACAAATGACATTTCATCTGGATGCAGGGGATGAAGCGGTCCTTCATCTCCACGGTTTAAAATCCTTCATCTCGTTGAAGACCATTTTTGGTCTTCAACGAGATGAAGGATGCGTGCGGGCTTCCTTGTTTTTTCCCCCCTCTCTCCTCGCACCCCCCTCTCTCACACGTCTTCATTTCTCTTTTTTCCTCCCTCTCTCCCGCACTCCCTCTCTCATCTCCCTGCGCCCCCGACGTCGCTGCTGCCTCTCTTCTCTCGGATTCTCGTCTCCGGCTTTCGTCTCTGCTCCTTCTCGTCACCGGCCTCCGTCTCTCGGTCTTCTCTCGGACTCACCCTCTCTCTCGCACCCCCTCTCTCGTCTCCGTGCCTCCCTCTCTTCTCTCGGACTCACTCTCTGTTGCTTCTCTCTCTCTCTCTTATCCCTCTCGACCTCCCTTTCTTCTCTCTCTTCTCCATTTCAGCCTCTCACTCCCTTCTCTCTCTGGCTATTCTCATTTTCCCTAAAATACCTTTCGATTTCGTTCGATTTCCCCATTTCAATTTTGATTTTCTTTGATTTTGATATTTGGGTATCGATTGCTTAATTTCTACTTCGATTAGGCATCGATTTCCCCATTCGGCATCAATTTCACCCTTCGGCTTCAGTTTTCCCCAAATTTCAGAAGGTATGACTAAACCCTATTTTTTTCATTAAATTAGTATTTTATTTTATTTTATTTTATTTTCAGTGCCTAATTGGGGATTATTTGTGCATAATTGTGGGATTTAGGGTTACGATTTAGGGTCTAAATTCTTGATTCGTGTTAGGGATTATTTTTAGGGTTTGGTGCTCGGTAAAAGGGACCTAGAATTAGGGTTTAGGGTTTATGGTTAAGGATTTAGGGTATTTTAGGGATTAGGGTTTTTAAGGTTTTGGGGGTTTTGAGTTTTTAAGCTCAAGGGTTTTTTGGGTTTAGAGTCTGTAATTAGGGTGTAGGGTTTAGGTTTTAGAGATTTTAAGGTATTAAGTTCTTGAATTAGTGTTTAGGGTTTAGAGTTTAGTAGGTGATAGGGTTTAGGGTTTGATGGTTTAGGGTTTTTAAGGTTTTGGGGGTTTTGTGTTTTTAAGCTCTAGGGTTTTTTGGGTTTAGGGTCTTATGGCGTAGGGTTTAGGGTTTAGGGCTTTTAAGGTTTAGGGGGTCTAGGGTTTAGGGTATTATGTTATGGAATTAGTGTTTAGGGTTTAGAGTTTAGTTGGTGATAGGGTTTGACTTTAGGGTTTTATGGTTTTATTAGGGGTTTTTTAGTCCAATTCAAACAAGGCTGAGTCGCCTACATGGGCGTCCATTAGCCAACGAAACCCGACCCCCATCACTGACGAGGTACAGTTCGTAGTGACTGCGAAGTTAGATGGGGCTCTACTAGGGGTGTTCGGTGAATTTGGACTTGATGTGTGTGTTTTCTCATTGTTTAGTGCATATGCAGTAGTGAATGTTGTTGAAATTTTTTGAAGTGCTATGGAATATTTTTGCCAGGTTGTGAGGGGATTCGGGTGTTATACATATCTACCACATGGTATTCTATTTTAGAATGTTGTTGAAAATTTTAGAAGTTCTATGAAATGTTTTTGCCATGTGGTGAGGAGATTCAGATGTTATACATATCCACCACATGCTATTCTATTTTAGAATGTTGTTGAAATTTTTTGAAGTGCTATGGAATGTTTTTGCTATGTGGTGAGGAGATTCGGGTGTTATACATACCCACCACGTGGTATTCTATTTTTTATGGTTTGTGTTTCCGTGATGGGTAAAAGTTGTCTGATAAAGTTTTTTTCATGAGGACCGTCCCGGATTTAGATTATACATGGCTGTAAAAGACAACCAACTGGTCGACCATATGACATTTGGACCTTCGATGATGATAGTAAAATGATCGATTTCTTGGTCGAGCAGGTCAATCTAGGGAACAAGTTGCCTAATGGGGTGTGGAAGCATGAGGTATATATGGACTATGTTAATAAGTTCAATGAAGACGCAGTCAATAAAAAAATTGTTGAGCAGGTGAAGAATCGAACAAGAGCATGGAAGAGAACATACCAAACGGTAACGTGCTGTATTAAGACTAGTGGGTTCGGTTGGGATGCAACCGCACAAAGAGTTACTGCATGTAATTTTGTATGGCTTGACTACATAAAGGTCAGTAAATCACAATGTACTATAAAATAGTTTTTATGTTTTCCGCGTTAGTATAACTCTATTCCAAAACGTCTGAAGGATGTTGTATTCTTGTAGGAGCATAAAGATGTTGAGAAGTACAGACGTGAAGGTTGCCCCCTGTACAAAAAATTAGCTGTGTTGGTGGGAAACGCAATAGTTGTAGGCTCAGGAGGTGAAACTTTTGTAGATCAGGGTGATGAAGTCATCCGTGAATCGGAACATGTCCCGATGGATGAGCCCGAGGATGTTGATATAGTTAGGGATACTCCATCGCTATTATTTAGCAATGTCATCGTCTCCGGCAATGGCAAATTCATCTTCGAAAAAACAGACCTCGACTTTACGGTAATATTCTTCTTCTTCTTCTTCGACAACGATGGGTCACCTTCCCCCGCGGCCGAACAGAGAACGACGAAACCTGAACCTCGCCAGAAGATTCTCAACCTCTCTGATTTCGCCATCTGGCCGATCGTGTCCACCACGCTCAGGTAGGTTAGGCACTGCACCGCGGGCAGTCGTCCGTCAGCTTTCATCCACACATTCTCAAAGTATTTCGGCGTTTCACTCAAGACTCGGAGCTTTTGCCACTTCAGTGCCCCAACCGACACAATCTCCTTCGCGGTCTTCTCTTCGCCTGCCCCTTTATAGCCATCAAAGACAACGTCTATCTCCGGGAGGACAAGATCATCGTTATCAGGAAAAACAAGGTCATTTTCAGGTTCCTGGAAACATTCCTACAGCTAGTAATCACGGTTCGGTTCGGTCAGTAGTTTGGTTTGGTCTGATTCGGTTCTAACCTTGGTTCGATTCGGGTCCGGTTCGATTATGGTTCGGGTCTGGTTTGGTTCTACTCTGGTTCGGATTCAGATGTGGTCCGATTCGGATCCCCTGAGTTGACCCACCGGTCTGGGTCAGTTCGATCGGCAGAGAAATAAAGGAACAGTATTTCCGAAGTTAAGAAAAAAATTCACCTTTCTCCTTCGACGACGACAATGGAGCGTCGGCTTCCTTCCATGATGGCGGTGGTTGGCAGCGATAACAGGGGCGATGGTGCGGTCGTCGGTGATCTTCGGCGCTCGTTGGCGACGAGTAGGGGTGGCTTCGAACTGAGCCGGCTCGCAATCGACTCGAGTTCGGCTCGGTTCGATTCGTTATCTCTCGAGCTCGAGTTCAGAAATCGGCTTGTTTAAATTAATGAGCCGAGCTGGACCAGAGCCAGCTTCGGCTCTCCAGCTAGTTACTTTAACGAGCGGCGATTCGGGAATCAGGGGGATTTGGAAAATTTTTGGGAGTCTGTCTCAGGACCGGAAGCGGGGGGTCGTTCGCCCCCTCCTGCCACAGCGCCGACCGCCCCCAGCCAGCCGGCGCCGCACAGAACCCCCCGATATTCTTTCTCTCTTCTCTCGTCGCCCATTTTCTATAATAAGTTGAGGTCTCTTGATAAATATGTTCTTGTTTGAAAGATAGTATTGAAAGATATATAAGGGTATTTTGGTAATTTATAATAACAATATATATTTATGATGTTAGTAGTAGAATATAGAACTTATTAGAAACCTATGGTTAAAATTTCGTTGAATTTTGATGTGTACCTGAAGTTGTATGAGTGAGAGGTATAAGGGGTATTTATGTAAACTCTCTGGTAATCACTTGAATGATTTTGTAAACCTCCAATGAGTACGTCTTCTGCACTCTCACCTAGTTTATCTTCTCTTCTCTTTTCTTCATTCCTCAATTTCTTCCTTTCATAAACATTTATAATATCAATGGATCAAGAAATTGGTTTATATAACATGTGAATACGAGTTGAGGAAGAGATGGGAAACTAAATAAATAAAAATAATATTTTTTGTATTTAATAAGCCTCTAATTTGAGGATATGAAGTTAAAAAGCATATTCCAAAACGACTTTAAAGGTCTATTTGGAACCCCATAGAAAAAAAAAAGAAAAAAAAATAAAAATTTGAACATTATTATTTCAAAAAGTAATTAGTAAAAAGGAGAATTTAATCATTATCGTATTTTCACTAACTATTTTTGAGAATAAAATGGTCAAATTCTCATTTTCTTTTCTTTTCTATGGGCTCCAAACAGACCCTAAAGAAATTAAAAAAAATAGTAGGTAAAAAACTTGTTCCATATGACTAATGCGGCAAATAAAAGGAAAAGAAATAAGTACTAATGTGAACCCACGCTGCAAACGATACTATCACCTGTCAAATTGTTCTATATTTTGTGCGTCGAAACATAGCTAAGCTTATAAGGAAGAAAACAAAATTAATTATCTACAATTGAACCACAAATAAGTGGCCTTCCTCAATATGGACGAGGTTGGTACTAAATGTTGCCCAAGGTCTTATATTTCATTTGCAATCCCCCTAACTTCGATGGTGATAAAAACAACCATTTTTATGTTATAATTTTTTTCCTATGGTCTGTTCAAATTAAAAAATGAAGACAACAAGAACTCTCTCTCTCAAAAATGCCAGGATGCCCTCCAATGACTAGTTTTTGGCTCCCAACTATAACATCATCTTGGCCTAGGTAATAAATACAAGCGGAGGAACTTCATTGTTTATTTTCATATATCTAACAAAATCGAAGCTCCCAACTACTCAAGTATTTGAACTTGTGAGTTGTCAAAGTGAGAAGGGTGTGTTTGGGACAATAAGAAAGTGTATGGAAAAATGTCAAAGAATTTTTTTTCTGTTAACCAAATTTTTTTAACATTTGTGCCATTTTTGGGGATTAGAAAAGTTTTCTTCTTGATTTTTATTGGTTTCTCTTGTAGAATATAGGAATGAAGAATAATATTATCGTGGTTATTATTAATCAGGTGTACACTATTTATAGAGTTACAACAGAGACAATAGATGATTACAACTCTACAATTTGAGTCTGTCTCTAATCTAATCACTAGTTATCTTTATCTCTATCATTATATTTATCATTATCTTTATCTTTATCTTTATGTTTATCTCTATCATTATATTTATCATTATCTTTATCTTTATGTTTATCTCTATCACCTCTTAATCTATAAGAAATGTTAAAAGGGATTGGAAAATGAGTATCCTATTGTTCCAATCGAAAACTATAGAAAAAAATTTCCAATGAGAAAATTAGTTAAAGGTAATTTTTTTTTCCGTCATTTTGTTTTCTTAAGGCGGTACGAATGGTCCCCAATGGATAAATCCTTTTGGAGAACTAGATCAAACACCAGAAAAGCTCCAGATAAGTTCTCGATCATTTTCATTTGGTAGTAAAATCTTGTAGTATTTTTCATACTAGAGTCATGAAAATTAGTTTGTATTGATTGCTAGGACTAATTTCCTTGTGTTTAGCTCTCATGTACATGCAAATTTTGGATGATTGTAAATTGTATGGCTGTTGGAGGCCTGTAAACCAAATTTACTAGCTAAGTAGATCTCAAGTAGAGCCTTTGAATGGGTTTGGAGGAACTCTGATATCAACTTCTGTGTTTTCCGGTCTTTATTGTTCATTAACTTATATAAAATCAGATCTTTGTTTGCAAACTCTTCACACGTTAAGACAATTTATAATAATCACTATTCACTTGTGTGGGTTTGACCAGAAATGGAAAACCCCTTACAAGTCTCTCTTTCAGAGTTAAAACCCGACCCTAGATACTTGCTCCATTCACCCCTACCACACGTTGTCTTCTACTATACTCTTTTAGTTTAACTAAAGAATACATAAAAAATAAATAAAGATTAATAATTTAACTTAGTAATAAAATTAAGCCTTAAATTTTTTATAGTGATTCAAATTTTCCTACTAAAATAATGATTACTATACTTATTGTGTTCGTATATCATATTACTGATTTTTTTATAATAATAAATAATTTATTATTTTAAAATTTATTAATATCATTTGAATAAATTAAAGCTTAATAGTATATAATAATAGGGGAAGTTTCGCGCCCAAAATAGAATCCGACTAAGCACAACGTGCAAACTTATATCAACCCCTCACCATAGCCTCTAATTATAAAATTATCATTTGTACGACTCTCTCCCTAGTCCCTAATCCCAATTATTTTTCTAAAATTATTTTATCTTTATTTAGTTTATCAATTCAGCTGCTCACAAATTTAACATGTTTTTTCTAACCCTTTTTCTTATCTCTCTCCTGAATCTACACCATCTGAGCCTCCCCAAGGGCTGCCCTCCTGGTGCAGAGATTCCATGGCCTAGTCGAGGATTCTTCATCTTTAGCTTCCGTTGTTGTTGGCGTGAGCTGTCTGAGCTTCCTTTTAGAATAAGAAATCTTCCGTAGAATCAAAACGAAAAAGTCTATTAGCGTTATTGTAGGAAACGGATTGTTTCCTTATCCTGTGATTTTATTCCTTGATTTTTGGATCTAAATTGATCCTAAAATCAATATGTATTGTATTATAAATAGCCTCCTAAACGGAGAAATATCATCAAAAAATTATTTGAATCTTTGTTGTTGCTTTGGTTACTCCGTTCAACATGGTATCAGAGCTAGAGAAGTTTTCTGCCATCGCCATGGACGAAGAAGCTGTCGTATAGCTGAAGACCAGAGCAACAACTCTGTCGCCGGAGGAGAAAAAACAAAACAGAGCAAGTCTACTATGTCGTCACCGTGAACGAAGAAGATGGTGTACGTTTTATATCTTCTCCTTCAGTCGTCGCATAACACCACCGAATTCTGCCACCCAAACTCCGCTGGAACCCACCAAACCGCTGCCGAACTGTCGCCGAATCACCGCTCGGCTTTCTGGCACATCACCAACCCGGCGAAGAGGAAGAACATTCTTTGCCATTGTCGTGAACAGAATTGCCATCACAGAAGACCGGCGGAAGCTCTGAAAGCTGCCGAACCCGAGCCACCACTCGGCCTCCCAGAAAACCATGTCATCGTCGAAACCAGAAGGATCACTACGGTCGCCGAAGGAAGCCGACGACCTCTATTTTTTTCTCTACGACTGTCGTCAGTGCCATAGCCGAAACCTCGTCGCTAGGGGTGGCATCGAGCCGAGCCGTGCCTGATTTAAATATTTCAAGTCGAGCCTCGTCTCGAGCCTAAAATTGTTATCGAGCTTGAACCCAAAAAATTTAACCGAGTTCGAGCCGAGCTCAAGCTTCAACATACATTTAAAAATTTTCAAAAAATATATATCAAATAAATTGTATATAAAATTATGCATACATTTTACATAAAATTGGGCATAACCTATATATATAATACATGCATAAGATTGGGCATGACCTCTACTTAAAATTGGGCATAATCTATATATATAATACCTATATAAAATTCTGCATGACCTCCACTTACAATTAGGCATAATCTATATACATAATACTTGCATAAACACTCCATAAAATTGTCTATACATTCCATAAACACTCCATGAAATTGTTTATACACTCCATACACTCCATAAAATAGTCTAAACACTGCATAACATATGAATAAACTCCATACAATAATCAAACACAACAAAATTAAATTAAATATCACTATCAATTTACAATCACCCAAATAAAATCTATAAATCCATTATAAATTTATAAACTATAGTTGTTTCTCTTCATGCTAGAAAATAATATACGTCCCTACATGAAAATACTCTTCTACTACTAGTTACTTAATGTCGTTAAAAATATTAAAATTACTTCATCTTCAGGTGGCAGAGTAGCGGCACGGGAGGCGGCTGGTGCAGACAGAATTTTATCGTCAGGTGGAAGAACAGTTGCATTGGAGTCGGCTGGTGTGGACAGAATTTCATCGTCAGGTGGCAGAGTAGCCGCACTGAAAACGGTTAGTGCGGATGGAATTGCCTCATCATGTGGAATAGCAATGGCACAAGAGGCGGCTGAGGCGGACGGAATTGCATCGTCCAAAGGAAGGGCAGCAGTTGGGGCGGATGAAATCACATCGTCTGGATAGGAAGAAGAGTTTATTTATTTATAATAAATGTGCGAAAACACACATATGTGAAAGTCCACGTGCAAGTTCGCATGATGTGCACGGGACGACGCGTCCAAGGGGGGAAATAATTTCCCCCCTTGATCTTAGGTTGTCTCGGTGTTGTCGAGATAGGTGGCGAGGGGGGGGGGGGGGTGGGTGGCGGTGACGGCAGACGGGAGCGGTCGGCGCTGTGGGCGGAGGGGCGAACGGCGGCAGCGGGGTCAACCAAAGCTTTAGTGAAAATGTCACTAGTCTAGTCAGCTGATCAAACATACAGTGTGACAACTGCTCCACTCATAGGGAGGTTAGACAACAAACCTAGCACATGAACTTCAACTTCAAATTCATTTCAATCATCTACATGAACTTCAACTTCATATTTGGTGTTAGTGTGGATGAGTTCATGTACACTGGAAAATAGTTTCTAGTGTTAGTGCCCTAAAATGAAAAATATGACAAAAACAAAAGAATGAGTAAGTTGTAATAATATACATAAACAAAACATAATACCTAAACTCCAAATTAGGTAAAACAAACATGATTACTACACAAATAACTAATTTAATGTATAATTAAAATATATTAATATACTAATTAATTAAATTAGATATTATATTATATAATGATTGCAATTTATTGTACATTAATACAGTAATTATGTGAGCCAATTAACTATGCACATGATTAATTATATAAAAATAAAATTAAAAATAACATAAACGAATATAATAAATTAAGTTATTAATTTATTAATAACATAGGATATACTTTAACATAAAAAGGAATGATTAAAAAAAAAGAATTGATCAAATGTCAACTTTAACACACAATATATTTTTATGTATTATTAATTAATTATATTTTTTCGTTAAATTTAAAACCATTGGTTTTATTAATTATAAAAATGGGTTAATTAAAAAAAATAAATATAATGAATAAATAAAAATATTATTTTATTAATAGCACAAGATGGATTTTTTACGTAGTATTAATAATATATTTCCACAATAATTAATATATATATATATATATATATATATATATATATATATATATATATATATATATATATATATTGTTTTGAAACCGAGTTGACCCGGATTAATTTGGTTGAACTCGGGCGGTCCAGTTCGAGACTCGGGCAGAACCAGTGTTGGTTTAATTTTTCTTAACTTAGGAAAATTTAAATTGGCATCTTCTTCCTGCTCTACGACGGAGGCGGCCTTGGGGAGGCGTTGCGAGGGTTGCGACAAAGGTTCTACGATGGAGGTTCTATGACGAAAGCGGCCATATGACGGAGACGACACTATGTCGCAGGCGCTGCAACATAGGCGCACCGACAAGGAAAGGGGGCATTGTGAGGGCTGCTACGGAGGCGGTGATTCAATGAAGACAATGTTCGACGTTGGGAGGCCAGAAAGTACAACTGTGTGCTGCGATGGAGACGCCAGGACAGACCGAGAGGGAGAAGCGAGTGGGAGAGAAAAAAATTCGGGCCCCCATAAACATATCATGAATGAAGTGACAATCAAATTCTACATGTTTTATATGTTCATAGAATATAGGGTGGCTAGCAATAAAAATTACAACCAGAGTACCACAATGCATAGCCATAGCCTCTAAGTAATAAAACTTAATCTCCTGTAACATCAATCTGACCCATATAAGTTTACTTACTTTATGAGCCATTGTACGATACTCAACTTCCGCCCTTGAGTGAGCTGCTAAATTTTATTTCTTACTCTAGCTAACCAAATTTCCACCAATAAAAATACCATGGCCAAAAGTAGTTTTTATCTAGTTTTATCCAGTATAATCTAAATCTGAGTATGCCTCAATCTTTAAGAACCACAGGGGTGCATAAAACACATTGTCCTAGTGCTCCCTTTATCTTAAAATTTATAGGTTGCATGCAAATGAATCTTTCATGGATATTTCATTGATTGCCTAACCATATTGATCACAAATGATATATTTGGACGAGTGACAACAACGTAAATGAGCTTACCTACAAGTTGTCTATACACAATCTTGTCCCTAAGCTCTGGACTATTACATCATGTTGGTTATGACCAACTTCTATAAGAATTTCCACATGCTTCACCTCTAGTAACCCAAGCATATATGTCACATATTTTTTGAATTAACACAATTCTAGTTTTACTCCTTGCAACCTCAATACCCAAAAAGCTTTTTAGAGACCCAAGTCCTTGGTTTGAAAATGTTTTGCAAGATGTATCTTCACCTCCTCAATTCCTTGCTTACCACTTCCGGATATTATTATATCATCCATATAAACAAGTATTACCACAATGATTGTAGATCTCTACAAACAAGGAATAACCATAATGACTTCTAGAAAAACCCAATGCCATAACCACCTTTTTAAACTTGTCAAATTATGCCCTGGGACTATTTATGACTATAATTCGCCTTATTCAAGTTATATACCTTCCTAGTCTCCTCCTAAACAATAGACTCAAGAGATTGCTCCATAGATACTCCCTTATCCAGATCATCATATTAAAATGCATTTAATGTCCAACTGGAGTCAAGGTCAACCTTTTGTCATTGCTACTAAAACAAAAATCCAAACAGAAGATAATCGGGCGATAAGAGAAAATGTCTCAATCTTTAGCCACAAGATGTGCGTTATGTTGTTCAATGGATTATATTTGATGGTATAGACCCAATGACACCCCACAACAGAAGCACTAGGAAGCAATGCACGTAGAGTCCAAGTCTCATGATCCACTAGAGCCTCCATTTCTATGTCCATAGCCTGTTTCCAAAAAGGAGAAGACAAAGCTTCATGAATCGAAGAAAAATAGCGCAAGAAGATAGTGATAGGGAAAAAGATTAAAAAGGCACCAATAAGGAATGAAAAAAAAAAGTGTTAAATAAGACAGCGTGTAATAGGTGTGATCAAGGAACATGAAGTTGTTGAATGAAGTCACAAAGTGAGAGTCTTTTGTTGTTCGGTCCTATGCTTTTTGTGTTGATACACCTATTAATGGTTTACATTTTGGAATGAATGGCAGCGAACTAAGCACATCATCAACAGGATTGGGCGCAACAAGAGTAGGACATATTGCACCACTCGGGAAAGAACTAGGTAAACCAAAATAAGGTCTTCAAAAAATGTAACATCCGAGGACACAAAGTTTTTCTCTTAGATGAACAAAAACATTTATAACTCTCTTATGTGTTTAGGAGTATCCCAAGAAAACAAATTTGACAGCTTTAGGTGAAAGTTTATCACCCATGGGTCCGAGTATATGGACAAAATGGACACAACCAAAGGCGAAACGAAACAAAAGAAATAGCTCAATATCAAGCTCAATAATATGAAATAAAATATTACCACCAAGTACAGAAAAATGCATCTCGACAAAACAATTTGGGGAGGTGTTTTAAAAAATAGTAGTGTGTGCACCTTCAAGCAAATGAGGAGGTACATATATGAAGACATAAATAATACGTGTAGATTGAAAAAAGAATTAATTTTATGGTTCATAAACTCAAGTTAATTATTGGTACACAAAACATGGATTGAAGCACCAATTGAGTCTTTATTTCATTATAAATTTTTTTAATGCATCAAAAACTTCAAATTTCTTCCTAAAAGATATACTCAGGTAGATATACTAAAATCATCAATAAATGATAAAAAAATACTCATGACCAAACATATTGACCACTAGATATTGTCCCCATACATTTAGAAGGGGCAATCTAAAACATACTACGACTAGAAGAATGAAGACAACATAAGGTATAACTATGATAGTTTTACTAGAGATGGATGAGCAAGACGAAGATGCTACTAGAAAGGTGTACCATGAACATGAAGTGCAAACGATGGTGATCCCTCTAGGTGATATAATCCATCTTTCTCACACCCTGAACCAACCATGCCCTTTGTCTAGAGGTCTTCAAATACGCAATAAGAAGGGTAGAGAGTTACAAAATAATTCAAAGACTCTGGAATTTGGCTAACTGAGAGGAGATTCACAGGAATAGGAACTAATGACCCAGA
Organism: Aristolochia californica; assembly: GCF_029961685.1. Taxonomy (NCBI): domain Eukaryota; kingdom Viridiplantae; phylum Streptophyta; class Magnoliopsida; order Piperales; family Aristolochiaceae; genus Aristolochia; species Aristolochia californica. The sequence goes on along the minus strand of NW_027181782.1, from coordinate 12,157,140 downwards.
ATCAAGACACAATGAAGAAGTAGGTCTAATAGACGAGTCATTTGCGAGTGTAACTTTTTTACATGGCAAAGATTGATTAAGATTAAAAAACAAGGAAGACATATCTAACATACGAGATGATACACCAGAGTCAATAACCCAAGAAGAAGACACTAGGCGCACATGCAAAACAAACTCACTTGACTTATCCAGAGTAGGTGTCGTAGCAGGAGTGGATTCAATTACAGAGATAGAAGCAAAGTCAATTGGGCCATCCTCTAAATTAATTGTTGCATCTCATTTAAAGCCCCAAGAACAATATCACCCACAGGAGTTGTTGTAGAAATTTCATTACTTCCAAACACACTAGTATTCGTCCATGCTAATTTACTAAACTTCTCTCAACATCTGTCAGAAACACAGCTGGCACCGCTACAATGGGCATGCCTACGGTCACCTCAGTCTTTGCCATGACTTGAGCCATCTCGGCCTCAACCTCTGCTACTATTGCCACTACCATGAGTCATTTTTGATTGAGTAGACCCATGATGACTATTAACAGTAGCATCATGAACAGTGAATGCTTCCTTACTAGCACATATGTCATAGTTGTCTCTGCATGTAACACCCTCTAGAATGCATTAGGAAGTGAAGGAACCTTATTTGATGCAAGTAGTTGAGCTCGTATGCGTCATACTCTGAGCCAAGAGCCTCAAAAAACTTTGTAACAAATATGTCTCTTTGCTACTTCCTCTACTCTTTTTCATTAGTCATAAACAGATGATAAATATTTATTTCCAATAGGAATGCCTTGTAACTTACTATAATAGTCAAGAATCTTTCTCTCTCCTTTTAAAGCCAAATAATAAAAAAAAAAACTCATAAACACCTAACAAATTGCTCCCCTATGCATACATAAACTCTAGAGATACCCAAATCTATTTAGTAGTTTTCAAAACATGATGTCATAGCTTAGCATCATATTTTCAATAACTAAGTCATGACTTGGCAATGGCCAATTTCCCAATCATCATCCAATTGTTTCGGAGGATCATCCTTTAGGTGTCTCTCTTAGCCTTTAAATAGACCTGACTAATTAAGATTAACTCATATAGTTTTGACCACTGAATCTTTCAATAATAATCACAATGGTATTTTTCCCATTTGAATAACTTCTCTCCTTGGTAGGTGTAATCACCATCATCAAACATACCGAACAACACAAAATGACAGTAACAAGTATATGTGCAGGTTAAGTGGATCTCCTATAGGCAATTAAGGCAAGACAATATCAAGAACAGATACAATAGATCAATTCCACCATCAATAGTCCTAATACCTACAAACAACTCTTAAATTAGGACAAATTATGGATGACATCACCTTCTTGAAGGATGACACAAATAGTATAAGGCTTGAAATATGATCTTATTATTCTGATACCTTGTAAAAAGGAAGAAAATGAGGAAGAAAGAGTAAAGAAAATAGAAAATAAGGAGATAAGGGTATAGAGTGCGAGAGACACTCACTGGAGGCTAAGAAAATTGACCTTCCTCTTTTATTATCTCACTCAAGTGATTATAAGAGTATTTTTTTTTTAAATAGATTATAAGAGAGTTTATAACAATGCCCATCATAGCTCTTACTCATATAACTTAAAGTAAACAGATCAGAATTCAACCAAATTTGAACCGTATGTTCCTCATAAGATATATACACTCTACTACTAACATTAGAAATATATACTGGTTATTAAAAATGACCAAAACACCCCCTGGATATCTTTTAACAATGTTCAATAGTTACTAGTTTATTAGTGGATCAACCACGTATCATAATTACGCAAGGAACTTTTTTACTTTGTTTCACTTGGACATGTAAAAGAGCAATTTCAGATTGGGTATGATGTATAACGTCCCATCTACCAAGCTCTAACGTCCTCTGTTTACATTCAACAACAATACAAAAAAGGAGACGACACCAGAGGTGAGAATGGAGATTTTGTTAGGATTATTTGAGGAACAATTTGCTCATAGGATGATAAAGAATTGTTAAGATCTTGGAGTCGAACATGGCTTACTTCAACATTTATAAGGGTCAGAAACCTGTGTGAGACAGTTCACCCTATAACAGATTATTGAGCTAATATGAAGGCCGAGATCACTACCTCAAGACTTCGGAGAGCCATAAAATCCCATCTGCCTGTGCTTTCATCATATAGTGAAGTAGCTACCATCTGGTTGTATAAGAATATTTTGCTCAAGAACTTGAACACTAAAATGAACCACTCTTGTTCCCTCCATCTACACCCATAATTGTTTGTTTTTCATGTTTAACAGTCTGAACCAATATTCCAGATATAAAGGTGTTGAATGGAGTCCAGGAATCAATCTTTTTCCCCCCACCGTGATTTTGTCTGGGCATGAATTATACGACAATAGAATCACCCACTCTTTACTTCAGAAAATATATCCAATCCAAACTTCTGACGTAGTTTTTGCCTAGCTAAGTCAATTCTTGCTTCATCCTACAAAAGCAAAGCACCTTGAGCGCCCCCACAAATTATGAAGCAGAGAAGCATAATACTACTATATAAAAGGTTAACCTATATAGAGGAAGAGCATAGACTTAATGCTAGCAAGTTTACATTCAATAAGCTAAGTTGACCACGAAGTCTGAGAACAGCTGTCCATGGCTTACAGTTGAGATGGTATTAATCGGGTGAATAGGGGCATTGATTTAGCTTAGACCAAATACATGCCATCACCGGATAATAAGTTGTGCTGAATTATCTATTTAACTAAGCGGGAATCCTTAAATACAGACCTGACTTCAGCAGCAGCACTTGCTAGTCTTATATCATTTGAAATGTAATGAAATTTTACCTTTCCTTGAAAACTGACAATGAGGGGCCCAGTTCTAGACTTGCGATAACAACCTACACAATGCACACAAAAATCACACTTAAGTACTGCATAGATGTCTGTTACTCCAGTGTACCAGTAAATATAGTATTCTTACCAATGTAAAGATCTGGAAATTCCAGGCAGAATTCTGACAAAGTTCGAGAGATTTTCACCTGCATATTTTAGTACAACATTAAGAAGAAAACTTTAAAATGTATTTCATATTGTCACAGAATTCTACTTTTATACTATCAATGATAAAACCTATTGAAAAACAAACAAGGTCCAGTTGAGGTGGGAATAGTTATGGCTCTGTTGAGATGAGACAAGGGATGTAACATCATTGCTGATCATTCAGTAAAAAAAAAAAAGTTGTTTCCCAGAGTGATGGAATTTCATCAAATATAACGAGAAATACAAAGTTGAAATCCAATATGAATATAAAAGCTAGCACTACAGAGTGGACTGAAAAGAGAAGGAAATACAAGAAATAAAAAAACATACAAACTCAAAAAAAATCAGATAAATCATAAACAAACACAATTCCTCCTGGGATATCAACACTCTTCTCTCCTTTGGCTCTCTCTTTTATTTCCTTCTTTTTCCCTTCTTCCCAAAATTTTCTCTTCCCTTCCACTTTCTCTATAACTTCTCTTATGCAATTTCTCAAGTCCATATTCACTAGAAGTCCTAATTACCTACTCTACCATTGTGACAATGACAATAATTAAAATTAGGTTTAGAAAATCATGTGTCTTTTGACAGCGATAGAGAATAACTGAAACATGTCATAATAAAAAAAAAAAACTACGGACTACATAAACATCACCTGAACAAAACATTCCACAAATGTATGAACAATTATATAAATGCTTATATAAAAATGAGTTCAGAGGCATACATCAGAGAGTGTTGTGCTCAGATCCTTTGTTATAAAGGGAGCCATAAGCACGAGGGGCCCAGAGGAACACGTTAACTCTAGGAGGCAATTCCATTCTTTCTCAAGTTCACTCATATTTGTTGCGGAAAGAATCACAACATTCTGGCATTTAATCTGCAGAAAAGGAACACTGCATGCTCAGTCAATCACAGTACTGTCCTAGGTAGTAAATACGGTAAACAAATAAAAATGTTAAGAGAAGTTAAAGTGTGAGTTTGAGGTCCATTACTTCCATCATAAAAACTTCTGAAGTGAGTAACTTTGTTGGTCAATGGTTGGAAAGTAGGGAGACAAAAGAAAACAAAAGCTCTACATATTTCTTATTTTCCCCGTTACAATCCATGATCTCAGAGACCAAATGATTAAACTTCATAACCTTCTAGTAGCATGTATGAATTTGTATGATAAATAGGTGTTAAAAGACACCCACATGTGTAGGGGAGGCATGACTAGTAAATAAAGAGAACTTCCATAGAGATGTCATAGAATTGTAATTATGCAAGCTGGTATATATCCTCTTATGTCCATTTTTTTTAAAGCATGTAGCTAAAAGGGTATTGTAGTTATTGTAAACACCTTCACATAATTATAAATACAACTTCAAGGCATGAGATAGAGCATTCAAGCTTCTTCCTCTTGGCTCGAATTTGTTCTTACAAGTCTCTTTCCTCTTCTTTCTCTCCCCTGGTTTGTTCTCTCCTCTCTCCCAAGAGCTAAAATTCCTCTCTTCTCTCCTTCCCTTGAGATTTCTTGTGTTTATGTGTTGACCCTAGAAATCAACATGGTATCAAAGCAGGTAAAGATCTAACATGGAAAAGGAGAAGAAGATGGAGAAGAAAGGGAGGAAGAAGAAGAAGAAGAAAAAGAAAAAGAAAAAAGAGGAGTTTCTCGTTCCCTTTAGTTTCTTTCCCAATTCCTATTTTTATTGGTTTTCCTACCTCTTTTACCATACGGTTTATATAGCAAATTATATACCGTTAGAAGATCTTTGAGTATAGTTTTCTACTCACAATGAATTATTGGAATCAAACTTTTCTAGAAAGAGAAATCGACATCTGAAGCAACAAAGGTCAAACAACAAAAAAAATTTGTGTAGTAGCATAAAGCCTCAATTTTTTTAACAATTTGTATCAACATGGCTGAGAATTCATATTGAGAATTATAACTCAAAAGAAAGTTACGCGAGTCTACTTTCTATCCCAATAGACCGTTTCTCAATCTAATCTTTCTAGAGAGAGATAACCACATTGGAAGAAGCAAAGGTCATGCTGGTAGCTTATTGCATGCGAAAAACAGAATCTAAGCAATTTTTTTATTCACTTTTTGAGTTGCTAATGTTGGTTAAATTTCCTATTTATTTCATCTAGCCAAGATTTTACCAACTTGAGTATCTTTCCTGAAAAAGTTTTTTGTCTTTGATCTCACATTACATTAGTTTCCTTAAGATAAGGTTTTCCCTATATGAGTATAATTTCCTTTTTGACAAAGTTTTAAATTTTTTATTTAGAAAGTCTTGTTTCCTCATTCTAAATTCAAAATATTAATTTTCTAAATCTCCCTTATTCCAGAGTTTATCTCTTCAATATTTTCTTTCCAAATTAGTCTGGTTGTGTTAAAAAGTAATTGGGTTATATGAGAAGTCTATGTTTAGAAAGTTTCCATTATTCTATTCCATCTCAAAAGTTTCTTATTAGAGATTATCTTTAGTGTTTCCTCAATCATCATATTCATAGAGGAACTTTTTTTTATCTCCCACTTGGCTCAGATTTGGTCAAATTTTCTTTTAAGTTATTTCACTACTGTTACAATCTCCTTCTTATTACAACAGTAGTTATTTTCTCTTCCTTTAACCCCCCATTACCCTTTTACTCGGTTACCTTTCTCCTACCATCCTGTTTGAGTATTGTTTACCGACTTAGGCCAACCACTTGGTGTGTTACTTCAGTTGATCCTTTTTTTTTTATATATATGGGTGTTTTTAAGTCCTATTAGACTTTTTATTGGTACACTCTTTAGTTATTATTATCACTATTTTGTTCTCTATCCTTTGAGGTTAGTTTCAACTCTTGCTTTATCATCCATGTTTTTTTTACTTTGTTAGAGTGTGTTTGATTGAGTACTCATCCTTGAGACACCTTGATGAAGGAGATAATTACTACAACAATTTTTTTTTGTTTCAAACTGGGATCATTGTCATTACCTCCCAGTTTAAAGGGGAGAATAGAAGGAGAAGTATGAAGGATGAAGTAGGTGACAAAATCTACCATGAAAGATTCTACAAGCTGAATCATGTCTAGTCACATTCATTACTCTATTAATTTGATGTACGTTCTCTTGTTTTCTTTACGTGTAAGAATTCAGATTAGAAGTTGAGTGCTGCAGTGGTTGCGCCTCCTTCCGAATTCCATATTTAGAAGAAGAAGTACAAGAAAGAGGTAACTAACAATTTAGAATTCCACTTGTCGTGGTAATCAAATTTTATGTGACTAGAATATCCAAATAAGGGGGAGAACAAGATGAAGACTACAAAGAAGATGTGAACAATCTGCTTCTCCTATGCCCTTTCTCTTGGGAGATTTGGACGTCGATTACTAGCCGAATTGGGGGCTCCATCTCTGCTTCCCAGAGGAGTTACCCGCCGCATGCCGAATGCTTGCATGGACACCTGTCCCTGGTCTTGGAAAATTGATGTTCTCTGTTTGCTCCACATTCATCCCCTAGGGCCTTTGGCTAGAGTGCAATCAAAGGAGATTCAATACCAAGTTCAACACTCAAGATAGAGTCATTGAAAGCATCTGAGGCAATATTGCTACATGACTCCACGCTCAAAAAGCTTTCACCCCCTTCTCAGGATCTTCCATTAGAAATAATTGGAGATGTCTTGCCCAGGTCCACACTTCTTCGAAGCCCCCAGTTATTTCTGAGTGGACCCTGCCACCTACTGGTGTCCTTAAGTTGAACTTTGACAGATCTTCTTTCGGTAACCCATGCTTAGCGGGTTTTGGCGGCATGGTTCGTGACTCTCTTGGGAACCAGATCATCTCCTTCTCCGGCCCTCTCGGTATTGCGGACTCCATGACGGCTGAGCTTCAAAGTCTACTTAATGGGCTCTGTGTTTTCCACGATCATTGCTCCGGGCCCATCCTGATTGAGGGAGACTCCTAGGTGGTGATTGGTTGGTGAGAATTCCTCTGCGCCTCTGTGGCGCCATTGGGACGTTTTTTTTTAAATTATGGATATTGTCAATTTATTTGACTGTTTTTGGTCTCTCATTCCGAGATCAGCAAATTATGTGGCTGATGTTTAAGCAAAGCAAGGAGCCTCCTTACAATCTCTTGTTGTAAGGAGTTTGCTCCTCCTTTTTGTTCTCTTAATAAAATCACATTTCATAAAAAAAAAAAAAAGAACAAGATGAATGAAAAAAAGACAATCAAAATTTCTTTTTCAAGTACACAAGTTTTTTTACCAAGATTATTTGAAAAGTGGAGTTAAAAACACCAGCTTGAGGGGGAGTTTTAAAAGACACCCACGTGTAGGGGTGACATGGCTAGTAAATAAAGAGAACTTTCATAGATATGGTATAGAATTGTAATTACACAAGCTAGTGTATATCTTCTTATGGCTTTTTCCTTTTGAAGCATGTAGCCCTAAGGGGAATTGTAGCCATTGCAAACACCTTTTCACAACTATAAATATAGCCTCAAGGCATGGGGTAGAGCATTTGAGCTTCTTCCTCTTGGCTCAAATTTGTCCTTACATCTCTCTCTCTCTTCCTCTTCTTTCACTCCCTTGGTTTGTTCTCTCCTCTCTCCCAAGAGCTAGAGTTCCTCTCTTCTCTCCTTCCCTTGAGATTTCTTTTGTTTATATGTTGGCCCTAGAAATCAACAATAAGGTTTCTAACTTCATTACAAGACCAAATGCAATATGAAATAGCTCTGTAAGAAAACCCTTTTTGTCATTCACAGATAAATTCCATCTCAAGAAAAATGCAGCATTACAACTACTGGTTACAATTAGTGCATTTGCATTATCAGGTTTGGTAATGAAGTTATAATTGAAAGAAATATGTAACACTGGCTAGATTTCAACATACCAAAGGGACAGACAGCGTTTGGTGGTGCAATAATTCAGTAACACCTTCTGGAAGCTGAGTCATCTGAAAAAACAAAGGCAACATGCTTAACGTCAAAAGAGTAGTCTGTCAGCAGCCTGTGCTCAAAACTGATCCAAAGAAACAATAACCTAAATAACTATCTGTTCATATCAAACCGTTGGAATCAGATGTAATCAATCTCTATTAACAAGGCCTGATGAAGTAGATTTTCGGATAAAAATTCACTGGAAGGGTTCCCAGGCTGAACTGAATTAATTTTATTGAAATAAGATGACTAAATGTTAGCTTCTCTTGAGATCTTTTTCAATCTAGTATGAGCGACAGCCAACTGAAAGCAAATTAAAATGTAATTCCAAGTCTTAATGGAAATCAACTAAAAATAAATTTAAACATACCTAGTAGACACAAATACTACACTAAAATAATTTATAGATAAATCAGGGATAAGGAGAGATTAAAGCTATATCATGAAAGGAAAAGGATAGGAGAAGATTTGTAAGAATTCCTCTCGTTACTCCACAACTTCGTTTCTACTTTCGCCACAGTCAACCCAGAATTGAAACGGAATAATTTCAATTGTCTGGAGAGATGTATAGTGGGAATAACAGTAGAAGACAAATGAGATGTTATCCAGTTATTCAATTGGATAGCTGGTTGGTGGAACCTAGTGGAAGGATTACACGTGGCATTTTCTGGCAACAGATGTTGGTCCATTTCTCTTCCGTCGATAGACTTGAAGAATCAAAGCATTGCCTAGCTCAGTTGAGCACTGTATTCATAGACATAAAGCCATGGGAGAATCAGCGAAACAGTAACAATTGCTATTGCATGGTTCTTACTAGAATTCCAATTCAATTATGGAGTCATAATGTCATTATGATCTGTCGGAGAAGATATGCAGATTTGTTCAAATGGACGAGAAAACATTCTTTGGAAGTTGATTGGATCAAGCACAAATTTTGATTGATTCAAGCTATTCTCTCTTCAAAGACTCTTTTGTTGACTTAAAGTGTGTCTCTGAGTGAAAATTTCACCCGAAACCTATCGCAGAAGTTGCAAAAAATAGGATCACAGGAGAGGTAGAAGATGACACCAAGCAGACCCAGTTAATTTGATTGTGCAGGATGATAATCAGATCTCCATCTTAACCTCAGATATCAAGCATCCACATGGGAGAGTAAGAGTTCCACTACCATCAGCCGTTCTCACCCACATTATGTTCCATTTTAAATCAAATTCAAGTTAACCCTTATGAGCATTGCACAGATAATGGAATGCAGGCCATGTGGGCCCAACTAACAATGATGTACAGGCGATGACGTTACATGGAGTGGAGTGGTGCAACCCACAATATGGTGGATCCAATTATAGAGATAGAGACAGCCATTGGAGGGACAAGCATTCATCCTGCCCCACTTGGCCATCATGTTGATCTCTTGTCAGTGGGCCATGGAAATCAAGTTGGTGCTTTATTAAATGACAAAATTATTTATCAAATACCACCTGATCAGTCAATTGCTCAATCACAAGATCACAGAGCATCAACTAATGGTGGGTCGGGCGATTGGCATCATTCTGATAGACATCAAGCTCCCAGTGAGGCATGAAGTCGGTGAGGGAGGCTGGCTCTTCATCCCAGCCTCCATTACCTCTCAACCCAGAAAGATCAGATATCCAGTTAACGTACAGTAGGAGAAAATCGAACACCAACCTTGTCAGCATGGATAAGAATATCATGGAAAGGGGTGAAAAACTCATGAAAACGATTCAGAAATCTCCAAACAGGGCTCAGCCAGAATAGAAGTGTGGAAGGAAGCAAACATAAAGAGGTCTGAAAGCAAACCTATCACTATTTCATTGCTTCATCAGAAAATTAACTCCTCAGAAAACTGAGGGTAATGACAATGCAAAGAGATCCTAATCGCTCATGAAAGTCATACCCCGGAATGTAAGAGGTCTTGGGGATGAGAGGGAGCAGTAGATTATTAGGGATGTTCTTTCAATCAATAAGCCTTCTCTTGTCCTAACTCAGGAGTCCAAACTTCTGAACTGCTCTAACAGTATTATGGTGATTTTTGGTCACAGAGAAATGGAAGATGAATGGAACCATCACATGGCGCCTCCAGTGGGTTATTGACAACTTGGGGCAAAGCAGTGTTTGAAATGATTGTCATATTTGCTGGCCAATTTGTGTGTCCATATTATTCGAAGACAGAAGAGAAACGATTTGTTCTAAGCAACGTGTACGGTACAAATAAACGCAAGAGGTGAAATCTTGGAGGAACTTCACAATCATGGAGATAATGTTTGTCGGAGACTTAATACAGTTTTATATACTCATGAAAGAAGTTCTAGCATTTCTCACATCACTCCAGCAATGAGAGGGTCAGCAGACTTCTTAATGTTGGATCATTTTCTGGTATCTACAGACTGGTAAGAAACTTTTCCAAATTCAAATGCTTGTGGGCCATCGAGGCTGACTTCTAATCATTGCCCTATCCTTCTTGATTGTGGCTCTCTGCAATGGGGACATGCACCCTTGCACAAACTATTTCCATCTCTTGGCACCACTTTCCTTGGTCCCCTGGCTAGAGAAGAGATATTTGAATGATTTATTTGTTTCTTCCCCAGACTTGTAATTTCATCCTTTCCCTTCTTAAAGCAGTTTATCCCCATTCTTTCTGTTGAAACGGGTGTTGCTTTTCCTCTTTTTTGCTTTCTTAATACAATTACCCACCTTTTTCTCAAAAAAAGAAAAATAAAAAATAAAACATTGAGAGATACTTTTATTTGTACACTGTTGTTCAACTCCACTTTGGATCACTCTTCAAGTAGAACATGGAAATTCTCATCTCAAGAGGGCCCAGGGGATATGACCCGCGCAACTGGAGATGAGCATTCTACCTAGCTTTGGAAGCCGAGAGCCAATGAGAGAGCGAATCATAGATGGGAAGTCACAAGTGACGCAATATTGGATGCCAAACCGATTCAAAAGATTGGCCCAAATTTCCTGGGAAAAATGGCAGTGAAGGAGCACATGATTGACTGATTCTAAAGAGATGTAACAAAAGGGGCAGGAAGGGTCTGGAATTGGAGCTCTGCACCTGAGTAAGTTGTCGGATGTGAGGATTTTATTTCTACATGCACACCACACGAAGAACTTAGTGCGAGAAGGCGCATAGAGGGACCAAACCAAGCTGTTGGGTGGCTAGAGTGAGTAGTAGTGTCGCCAAGAAGAGCATTGTATGCGGAAGCGACCGAGAAGGAGCCCTTTGGGCATAGGGTCCAGATGAGCTGATTCAGAGTAGAGGCTCTGATTTTTATGCTTGCAAGTGTGGAGAGAAGATTCGAGGCCTCCATTGCCACAGCATTCATGAGTCCCCTCCACAATTGTAAATTCCAATTTCCGGACTGCTGCCAAACATTAGCAACCAAGTCTGTGGGGTAATTGGAGAGGGTAGAGAGTGGTAGAGAGTGAGCTGAAGGAGACCGACAACGGATTATCTCCCAGCCACCTATCAGACCAAAATTTTGTCCGATGACTATTGCCGGAGAAGCATTTAACAAAGGCGGAGAACAATGGGAGGAGAAAAATCTTCCTCCAAATTAGCGAGAGTCGATGTCAGCTGCCACCCTCCAACCACCATCTCTTATGCTGACCAGCTTTGGTAGCAACCAAAGAGCGCCAAATCAACGAAGGAGAAGTGTTAAATCTCCATAGCCACTTGAGCAGGTAAGTAGAGTTTGTGTCGGAGATACTTTTGATGCCGAGACCGCTGAGATGAGTTGGTTAAACACACTTCGGCCCAGTTCACAAGGTGGTACTTCCATTCTCCATCGGGACCGCCCCAAAGGAATCTCCATTTCAGAAACTCCAACAGGCTAGCAACAGCAACTAGGCAGTGGAAGAGAGAGAGAAAGTAACTCGGTATTCCATGGAGGCAAGATTTTATAAGAGTAAGTTTGCCTGCCTTTCATAGGAACTTGCCTTGTCAGGTTGCAAGGCGGTGCTCCATTCTTTCAATAACTTGACTCCAGCAACACTTATTTGGGGAGCAATCTAACAGCGGGACTGAGATAAGTGCTGGGAAGGTTGGCAATTTTACAGCCAAGATAGGAAGCCATGGAATAAAGGGTGTCCAACGCAATATTGTACGCAGTGATTGAGGACTTGGCCCAGCTGACTTTTTGACCTGAGGAGAGTTCGAATAGACTCAGCAACTCTTTGAATTTGATAAATTTTTCCATGGTGCCATCCCCAAAGAGGATCATAACATCGGCGTATTGCAAAATAGCAATGTCTTGATCCAGCTGATTCGAGATGGGAGAGTCATCCAATGTGCTTAGCGTGATGAAGCATCAAGGAGAGATGCTCAGCTATGATCGTGATTTGGGAAGTTTGGAGCGCTTGAATGAGTCAAGAAGCTTGTGCACAGCCATAGCTGGGATATTTCAACTGCAAATAAGGCACTCAGACATGGGTGAATAATCTGAGGTAGGACACTTTGGAATCTATTAGCCATCAGCCGGGCAATAATCTTATAAGTACTAGTGATGAGGCTAATAGGTCTGAAGTCCCAAGGATGATCAGTGTTGATTTTCTTAGGCACCAAAGCATGAATGAAGCTCCCATAGCCTGGTATGTAATGTCGCATTGGTGGGAGTTTTTGACAAGGGCGTATACATCCTCGCTAATAGTTTGCCAGCAATGGTAGTAAATTTCCCCATTGAAACCATCAGGCTGTGGGGCACGGTCTGTAGGCATCCTGAGGGGCAGTAGTATCAATCTCAGAGTGGGAGAAGGGGACTCCAGATTGGCAGCAACAATGTCGCTATTCCATCGGTACCGAAGGTGTTGGAACACAAGACGATCAAACCGCTATAGCTCTATGAAAAACTTCACAATAGCATTAGTGATAGAGAGTCTATCCAATCTCACGTGGTCCTCAATGTTGAGGGAGATGATTCGGTTAGCTCTCCTCCTGGCTGAGGCGATGGAGTGGAAGAATTACGTGTTTCCATCTCCACCGAACAGCCAACGAAACCTGGCCCGTAGTCAGAATAGAGGACCAGGATTGGATTTTGGCTTTGAGCATCTTCAACTTAAGAGGAAAAGTCCAGCCGGGGTTGGGGCCAGGCAGAATAGATTGCCACCAGTCCGTAAAATTGGCGTCAAAATCATGGTCCCGAAGCCAGCAACTTTCAAACCGGAAGGGCGAGCGATCCCAAGGCTAGGAATTAGTGTCAACAAAAATCGGCCAATGGTCAGAATAGGCTCAGTTAAGAACCCTTCCGGAGGTGTTTCTGTGGAATTGGAGCCAGCCAGGATTGGCAAGGAACCAATCAAGTTTGGAGAGAATTGGGGATTGTGGGCCATTTGTCCAAGTGAACTCCTTCCCCCCAAGAGGGATCTTCGTCAATTCAAGGCTGCCAATGAGGTTGGCAAACACACACATTGAGAAGTTATTCTGCTAGTGGGGGGATTTTTTGCTGCAAAAGCGAATTGCATTGAAATCTCCCACCAGAATCCAGGGGAGGTCCCAAAGCTGGAGGAGAGGTTCAACAATTCATCCCAGAAGCCGGCACAAACCCAAAAGATACCTGGTGGGGCCATAGACACCAGCCACGGCCCAAGTGTGACCTGAGTGGCGATCCTGAAACTGAATTCCAATGGAGAAAGTTGTTGAAACCGAAAGAAGTGCTTCAACATGATTGGGGTTCCAATTGATGAGAAGTCTGCCAGCATGACCATTGACGTTAATGGCTGTCCACTCAGGTTCCGGAGAGTACCAGAGGTCACGAACAACTTGAATTGTCAAATGATTGAGCTTTAGTCTCCTGAAGTAGGGCAATGGAGGGCTTACAATCTACAAGGATCTTTCTGACAATGGCACACTTAGAATGCGAGCTGACTCCCCTGATGTTCTAGGAGATGATAATCGTTAGGAGGGGCAGCTTGGGGATTTCTGCAGTCTCCTCAGTTCCAGATAATTGGCCTGAGTAGACAACTACAAATTTTACAGCAAGTTCTATCATCTGGTCCCATTCATCTGCTCGGTATTTGTGTTTTTCTAATTGTGCCTCTACAAATTTTTGGAATCGATCTCCAAGGGGAGGAGCGCTTGATTTGTTAGATGCAAAGTGTTGCTAACGAGCCTTCCCTCTTCGACTGTAGGTGTTTAGGGGGGTTGCAAGTTGCAGTTGGTTGGGCTTGTGCTGGGATGAGGCTGGTCGATGGCCAGTGTTGACGGAGGGAGAAAAATCCATATGAGAATGGTAAGTCGAGGGGGAATGCTGATTCATAACTGAAAGTGGATTAGGGCAAAGGAATGGTGAAGCTGGGTGAGATATAGAAGGTTCGACAGTTAGAGTTTAGAGTTGGACTATAGAGGGGACAGTGAGCTGGTGATGGGAGTAAATGTTGGGTGGTTGGAGGTTGCCAGGTGTTGGAAGGAGGCCAGTTTCAGGGGGGGCAAACAGCTGGATTTGGCATGGGTCCACATGAGCAGTGACTCAATGTCGGGAGACAGTTGGGGATTTGAGTTTTCTTTGAAGGTCAACGGGTGAGAGTTATCTGAATGACAGATCTGGGAATTGCAGTGACTTCTGAAACTGTCGAAGAGAAGTTGGCAGACTGTCAGGGCAAGGTCGTTATCCACTGATACCAATGCGGAGGCAGGATCTGGCATCTGTGACAGAGTCATAGAGGCAGGAGCAGAAGGGGGGATAGGTGGAAGAGATTTCTGAAAAGTGGACTGAGTGTCTGTTTGCTTGGGGGGGGGGGGGGGGGGGGGGGGGGGGGGGGGGGGCACCGAAAGAAAGGTGAACTAGTGATTTGATGTTGTTGTCTATGTGCACTAGTGTACCAAAAATATTGGTGATGCTTTCCAGGGTAATGTTGGCACCAGAGTTCCACTGGAATTCCTTTTGCAGTGATCCATTGACCAAATGAATAATTGGTGAGAGTGGGGGACCAGTCCATTAGCTCTTCCATTGGCGAAGATGTATGAGTTATTGTTTCTTTGGCCAAGGTTTTGAAATATCTTAGCCAGAGAAGCTCATGTGAGGAAGACAGTTTTTGTCTATATGAGTTGGACGTTGGCTGGCTGAAAGTGGGTGAGGGGGGTCTGCAGCATGCTGTATTGGGGGTGTTTCAGGCAGGAATTGGAGGAGGCAGTTACAGAAGGCATCCCAACCGAAGTTGGAGTTGGTGAGTTGGGAGATAAAAAGGATTTCCATGATTGATCGCCGACGGCATTAAGTGATTCTACATTCTAAGTGGCCATGATGAAGTAGAGTGGCGAGGTAGAAAACAAACTCACCAGTCCAATGCTCCTTGGTGCTGCTCTGTCCAATGTTGCCAGAGTTTCCAATATGTTGTCAGATGTGCAGCTTCACTAACGAGGAGGCCATTACCATTTGCGTCTTGATTGACGGACTTAGCGGTATTAAGTTTCGTGCTCAGGTGGCTGACTGGATGATCTAGCTTCCTGATAACAGCGAACATCCCCCCCCCCTCACCCGGCTGCCATTGCTTGGCATCTCATGGATCCTCCCAAGGTGAGATTCTTCCTCTGGAGCGCATGCTGCAATAGAATCATGTGTTGCTCACATCCCTACGTGCTTTGGAAGGAGAGGAACTTCTGATGTTTTGATTGTGTCTTTCACTCAGCTGTTGAGATCATTTGTACTGGATTCTCACTCAGAAAGAATTTATTTGCCTTTCATGTGCCCCCCTCCCCCTGCCGGTTACTTTGCTCAACTTTGATGGTAGTGCTCTTGGGAATCCTGAGATGGCTAGTTTCGGTGGGCTGATCTTCAATCCTGGAGGCATGGCTATTATATCCTATTCTAGTCCTCTCGGCATTGCAAACTCAACTATGACGGAACTCTCAGGCCTTCTCCACGGTCTCCGCATTTTTCCGAATCACTTCAGCATTCCGCTCACTGTGGAAGGGACTCGAAAGTGGTCATTGGATAGTGTTCCACCGCCTCTTTCCCTCCATGGCATCATTGGCAGCATTTTCTTGATATTATGGACCTTATCTCCTCTATTCCTTGCTCTTGGTCTCATGTACTTAGATCAGCCAATACAACTGCTGAATCTTGTGCTAAATTGGGTCCCTCCCTTCAATCTCTTGTTGTAAGGGAAGGCCTCCCTTGATGTATTTTTTGCTCTCTTTTGAAATAAAATCATCACCGTTTCAAAAAATAAATATCTTCCTATATCTAAAGGTGAATGTGGTGGAGTTTCCTGGCGAAATATGACGGAGTATTCTTCGGGAGGCTCAGCTGGTCACAGTTTGCCAGCCTAGATCGTCATCATCCAGAGTTTCTGTCCTCAAGTTGTCGCTCTGCTTCTACCGCTGTGGAAGGGTCTTTCCATTGCTGAACTCTTCGTTGAAGTCTGCTTCAAGAGGTGGCAGGGAGGCCAAGATGGGATGAACCGTGGGGGTGAAGAGGAGTTTCACCCAGGGGGACTCCCGAGTCGCTCCACACAGCACCATGTGAGACTCTTCTCTACCGGTTTGTGACTTAACAATGCTATATTGTTAATTAGTGTTTGGAAACAACTCCACAAGCGTAGTTTGAAACTTTTAGTGTTGTGGTTTTGATGTGAATTTAGAAGAAACAGAGTTGACAGTTGTATAGACTTTTCTGTTATCTAGGTTTATTATATAATTATTATTTGGGAATGATTTTGCGTGCCAGATTCTGCTGGCTATCTGAAGGGGATGGAAATACAAAAAAATTTCATGCAATTGCCTTTGGTTGAAAGAGAACTAACCGTATATCCTCTCTTCTAATAAATGCTGCCCTTTCAGATTCGACAATAATTGGATGGCAGACCCCTCTTTTGATCTATCTCTCCAATCCTTTTGGGAGAATATGACTGATGCTGGACCGAGAAGGTGGGCCTTCCCAATCAAGCTCAAGCTCAAGATGTTGAAGCCGCTGTTGAGGTCTTGGGCCTCTGAAAAGAAGGCCTCTTCCTCGGCTGTGAGAACCAATGCCCTTGCTCAGATAGCCGCTCTCGACTCTAAGGAGGAAGTCAGAGGTCTCTCTTATCCGGAAGTCTTTCAGAAGTATGCCCTTCAAGGGCAATTGCAGTCTTCGCCCACAGCGAGTTAGTACACTGGAAGCTACGTGCAAGATTCAAATGGCTCTCCAATGGGGATGCTAATACTAAATTCTTTCATGCAGTCACCTCTGCGCGAAGAAGGGCCAACCGCATTGCCATGCTCAATGTCAACGGTGAGGCCACCTCGGACTGAGCCATTATTTCTGACTCACCGGTGAATTTTTTTGCAGATTTATACTTTGATCACTAGCCATTCCGGCTATTCTTCCAAAGGGTTAACCTTCATGTGATTCCATCAGCTGCAGCTAGTCTCATCGAGCTCCCCTTCTCTAATCGGGAAATTGAAATTGCAGCCCTTGGTCTTCCTTTGGATCGTCCTCCCGACCTGGATGGATTCAACGGGAAATTTTATCGCCGTTGCTGGCCCTTCATCAGAGAAGACATTTCCAACATGGCCCGCTCCTTTTATCAGCATGGCATCAGATATAGGAGTATCAGAGCATCTTTCATCGCCCTCATCCCTAAAAACAGATGGTGCAGAGCTCCCATCCGACTTCCGGTCGATCAGTCTCACTACAAGTGCATATACGGCGATTGTGCGCCTCCTTGCTAGTCGTCTCAGGGCAATCCTCCCTATTGCTATTCACCATGGCCAGAGTGTTTTTATTAAGGGAAGAAACATTCTTGATTCAGCCATGGCATGTCATGAACTTAGTCATCATTTCAAGGTCCAAAAGCTCCCCAAATTCATCCTCAAACTTGACTTCGAAAAGGCATTTGACAGAGTTAACTGGATGTTTCTGGACACCCTCCTGGGGAAGATGGGATTCAGAGAAAAATGGCGCTTCTTGATCCAAAGCTGCATCTCCTCTGCAAGCTACTCCATCCTTCTCAACGGAACAATTTGTGGGTATTTTAAGGGAACCACGGGAATCAGATAGGGAGACCCCCTATCCCCCCTGCTCTTCAACATGGTGGCAGAATACCTATCCTCCTTGATCTACTCAGCCAAGAACATGGGATGGCTCCTCCCCACGACTGATTGCATAGCCTTTGATATTCCAATTCAACAGTTTGCGGATGGTACTATTTGCTTCGGGGTTGGTACTATGGATCAAATAAAAAAATTGTGTGCCATGCGGGGATTATTTGAATTAGCTTCCAGTCAGAACATAAACTGGGGAAAAACCACTCTCCCTGGCTATCACATTGATCCAGCTGGGCTTCGGGATATGGCGGACTATCTGGGATGATCTGTGGGAAATATGCCAACTACATATCTTGGGCTCCCACTTTTTGATTCTCGGCCTTCGACATCACTATGGTCCCCCCTCATTGAGAAATTTGAAAAGAGGCTAGCCACTTGGAGCGGGGCGTCTCACTCTTCTCAAGTCTTGTCTGGCGGGGCTACCAAATTATCTGTTATCATTCATGCATTGTCCGGCCTCCGTTTGCTCCAAAATTGATGCCATCAGTCGACGATTTCTATGGAGAGTTTTAGAAGATACCTTCAGATACCGTCTGGTCAGTTGGAAGGATATTTGCATGCCTTATAATAGGGGAGGATTGGGCATCCGGCCTACAAGAGAAATGAACAAAGCTCTTATGCTCTAATGGATTTGGAATTTCAATAACAAGCATAAAAGTTTATGGAAGAATATGGTGAAATTCTACCTTCAGTTTTCGGGTGCATGGTGGAGAGAGGGTGGCACTGCTCGCCTCCTATCCCCAATACGAAAATCAGTTTTCAAGCTCCTTCCAGTATTCAGATATGCTACCTCGTTTCACACGGGCAATGGAAGGACCCTTCTCTTTTGGTCGGACGAATGGTGTGGCCCCCGATCTCTCTCAGAGGACTTCCCGGGGTTGCATAGGGTGGCAAGCGACCTCTCTTGCTTTGTGGCTGATTCATGGAGTGATCACTCATGGAGTCTGTTGTTCCGTCGGGGATTAAATGATGAGGAATCGTTGGTTTTTTGCTCTCTCCTTACTAAACTCAGCTGTACTATTATCCGGGAGCACTTAGTTGATAAACTGATTTGGAAGCCTAGTAATAATGGCCGATTCACTGTCACTTCGGCTTACTCTCATATCAGAAAGCAAGACTACAGTACACGTGAGCACAAGGCGAATCTGGCTTGGAAGCTCTCAGCGCCAAGCAAAATCAAATTCTTCGTGTGGTCAACCATCAGAGAACAAATTCTTACTTTAGACAACCTTCATAGAAGAGGCTTCACTGCCCCCGATCTTTCTTGTCCCCTTTGCGGTGAGTGCGAAGAGACAGTCCAGCATGTCCTCTTACACTGGATTTTCGTGGCAAGTTTGGATGAAGATCTTTTAGAAAATCGGGCTCCAACTGGGGCTTCATCAGGACCTCTTTGGCACCTTTGAGATGGTTCGAGGGATTCTCCTTCCTCGGCTGGGCAAGTTAAATCCTTCGGCCTGTCTTGCGCATGTTCCATGGTGCATTTGGCTCGAGCGGAACAGCCGGAGATTCAACTCCAAAGCTAGCACCCCAGACAACACGACTTCTCATGCCGTCGGCCTCATCTCGAGCTGGCTCCTTACAAAGAAGGATTTTGTCACTCTATCAGGGGTTTCCATTCGGGAAAATTGGAATTTGATCGCTCACATGTCTAGCCCCAGCAGAGCTCCAAGAATTGCTATCTAGGATCCTCCCCCTTGCGACTGCATAAAACTGAATTTTGATGGTAGTGCTATTGGATGTCCTAGTCCAGCAGGACCAGGTGGTGTGTTCAGAGGTCACAATGGAGACCCTATTATTTCTTATGCTGGTCTGGTAGGCATTGCCGATTCTAATACTGCTGAAGTTAGTGCTCTGTTGTTCGGTCTCCAAATCTTCAGGGATCGTCTCCATGGCAAGTTAATCATTGAAGGCGACTCGAAGACGGTTATTAGTTGGTGTTCCAAGGACAGCCTCCCCCCTTGGCGCCACTAGCCCATCACGGATAGTATTGCTGACATTGTATCTTCTACACATTGTAATTGGAATCTCATTCCTAGATCAGCCAACTCTTTGGTTGATAAATTGGCAAAATTTGGAACTTCCCAACAATCTCTCATTGTTTGGGAAGGCTTCCCTCCCTTGTAATATCCACTCTTGAGCTTTTGCCTTAATAAAAATCAGCATCATTTAAAAAATAAAAATAATTATAATGATAATAAATGGTGAGGAATGTACGGATAGTGTCTCTATTGCTAACGAGTTTGTCAAGTTTTTTTCAGGTTTGTAATCGGAGGAAAATTTCAACCGGCATGTCCTGGACCAGATGGATTTCCGTAGGATCTCTGTATCTGAGGCTATGCATCTGGAAAGACCTTTCTCCTATGAAGAAATTAAGGCAGCAGTTCTTGGAATGCCTAGAGATAGGGCCTCTGGCCCGGAAGGCTACAATTGTAAACTCTACTACCAATCTTGGGACGTTATCAGAGATGATGTGCATAATTTTGTAAACAACTTTCAACAAGTTGGTATCACATATAAATCCGTTGGCGCCTCTTTCATTGCCCTTATCCCAAAAAACTCCAGTTTTGTCTTGACCAAATATTACAGGCCCATAAGCCTCACCACAAGCTCCTACAAAATCCTTGCCCGCCTCTTAGCCAAACGATTCAAATCTGTCCTCCCAAAAATCATCAGTCCCTGCCATAGTGGTTTTATTGCTGGTCGGAACATCCTTGACTCGTCAATGGCCACCCACGAAATCCTCCACACGTTCAAAAAATCCAAAAACCCAAGAGTTGTTATTAAGATTGACTTTGAAAAAGCCTTTGACAGAGTCAATTGGAAGCTAGTCGATCACATCCTTGATACGATGGGTTTCTCCACCCGATGGATTCTGGATGAGAAGTTGTATTTCTAATGTATCCTATTCTATTCTGGTAAATGGCATACTCTGTGGTTATTTTAAGGGCTCCAGGGGAATCAGGCAGGGGGACCCTCTTTCACCCTTTCTGTTCACTTTCATTGGAGAACAATTAGCTGCCTTGGTCCGTCTAGCAAAAATGTCAGGATGGCTTAATCCTATTTCTTCTAACCCTACCCTCAATATTAGCCTCCTCCAATATGTGATGGCTCCCTCACCCAAATTCATAATTTGAGCGCCCTTTTGAGCTTATTCGAAGTCTCTTCTGGACAAAAAATTAGTTGGGAGAAATCCTCTATCTCCGGTTACGACATTGAACCTGGATTACTCAGCTCCATGGCAAATTATCTTGGCTGCAAACATAGAATCATCTATTGGATCCTATCTGGGACTGCCTCTAACTCCCCGTTTCCCCTCTAAAGCTTCCTGGCACCCTATCATTGAGCGTCTGGAAGGGCGACTCGCCACCTAGCGGGGGAAATTCTTATCTAAAGCAGGCAAGTTAGTTCTAATCAAATCATGTCTGCATGGTATACCCACCTATTTTTTGTCTATGTTCCACTGCCTTACATCTATCAGAAACAGAATTGACACTCTAAAAAGGCGTTTCCTTTGGGGTGGCCCGAATGGTGAAAAACAATATCATCTAGTCAAATGGGAGGAAGTGTGCAAACCAAAACTGTTGGGTGGATTGGGAATCCAGAACATCAACGACACAAACTCTGCTCTTCTCCTTAGGTGGATATGGAAATTTAATATGCAACCAAATTTGATTTGGAGAGCCTTTGTTGCAGAAAAACAAATATTCACTCTAGATGGTGGATAGAAGGAGGGAGAATCTATTCTCTCTCACTTGTCTGGAAAAAAATCGTTCGGCTCCTTCCCAAATTCAAAGTGGATGCAAAATGTTATATTGGAAATGGAGGATCAACTAAATTCTGGAATGACTGGTGGATTGGCCAATCTCCACTCAGCATTAGCTTTCCAGAAACATATGGCCTCTTAGGTAACTCAGAAGCTCTCATTTCTGACATCTGGTTAGAAAATGGGGACTGGAATTTAAATCTCAGAAGGCATCTCACTGACCCAGAAGCTCTCCTTGCATCTGAACTCCTTCACCTCCTCCCAATCAGACAGCCAAACACCTCAGGTGACATGCTAATCTGGACTCCCTGTCCAAAAGGTACCTTCTCCACATCCTCCGCCTACAAATTCCTAGACCACCTCTCCTCAACTCTCCTAAAGCACCCTATTGCCTATGTATGGGACCTCCTTGCCTCCTTGCCATCCTACTATGGCAATTTGGGCCCCTCCTCCCCCCAGGTTCTTGAAACTCAATTTTGATGGAAGTGCTCTCGGCATCCCAGGCCCAGCAGGGTTCGGTGGTGTCATCCATGATGAAAAGGGTGATCTCCTCTTCTCCTATGCCAGCCTCCTCGGTATCTCAGACTCTACTACAGCAGAGCTCTCGGGCCTCTTACACGGGCTCAAAATCTTCTCTAGCAACCTCTCTGGTCCTCTTTGTATTGAAGGCGATTCAAAAGTGGTCATCAACAGGTGTGCAAACCACGGCCATCCCCCATGGCGTCACTGGGATATATTCAAAGAGATATGTAATTTGTTTTCTCCTTTAAACTGTAAGTGGAGTCACATTCCACGATCTGCTAATCACTTGGCAGATTTCCAGGCCAAGGTGGGCATTTCTCTCCAACACTTTGTTGTGAATTCAGGCCCCCGACATTAGGTTTGTATTCTTCTTCTTTGTTTTCAATATATGCACCATTTTTCAAAAAAAAAAACAAAGGACTTGGATTTGTAAGAATCATTCATGTTGGTGGATACAGGTTGATTTTTCTGGTGTTGACTTGAGCAATTTTATTTTTGATGGTATAGTGGACATAATTTTTTAATTTTTTAAATTCTATATCCTCTTTAATGAAATCCTCACTATACTCAGAAAAAATAAGTTACTGCCTAGTGCAAGTTATTAAATCTCTCTTAATGGACGATCAGCCCAGTGCTAGTTCAATTACTGGGATGTAAGATCACAGGGTTTAAATACTAAACTGAGGGCTCACAATGGTGATTTATTTGATAATTCTGGTCAGAATAAAGGGAGATGTTTTTGGTCAATTTATAAACACTACTAGAACTCATTAGGACACATATGTGAGCTGCAAGTCCAGGATCTTCCTAAACCACACTGAAGTCGGACTTTCACCCACTAATGGCACTTTTCAGTACAATAGCAAAATGCTCAACAGTTCAGAACATTACCTCATTTCTATCTCCAGTGCACTGTTCACCCATAAGATGTGTAAGATACTCTTCAAATTCTTCATGAGGAGCCTGCAATTCAAAAATTTAGCAGTTTCTAAGTAACTGATCTCTATGTTTAGTCATGTGAACTTATCAACTAATGGAAATAACAGCAGAGAATTGTACAGAAGAATAACAATTAGGCTTTATTTAAGAAATCTGATGCCAGAAATTAAAGGTTCCGCCATGGGAGATTATGATTCAACATGCCTAATGGATGACAGATGGATTCATGCAATGGAGTTTCCATACAGCACGACAAAATTTCACAGCATCACCGGAAAGCTATTTTGTTGAAATTTTTTTGCAGAATTTTTTTAATTTTTTTGCCATTTTGTCAAAATATTAGAACATAAACTTTTGAAGATGGGCTCTCCTTCACAGCCTCATTATATTCCGTGATCACCTCAATGGCCCACTTCTCATCAAGGGTGATTCCAAGGTGGCGATTAGATGGTCCTTCTCTAGCTCATTTCCGCCTCTGGCGACATTGGGATATCTTTAATGAAACTATGAATATTGTGCCTGTTGATTTTCAGGACTCCATGGATTTAGCTCATGGAGAAAAAGCAAGAGACACCCATTGAGAGAAATACAGAGGAAGAAGAGGTTATGGACTTGTTGTCCTAACCCTTCCCCTAAAGCTCAATTTATAGATTAATGATCCAAAAATATTATAATAATGCCCCTGAAATTTTAACCTAATTACATCAATGCCATCTCTATGAGATGACTCTCTATTTACCATCTTGTCCTCATTGTATGAGCTTGTGGGCCTTCTCCTTGGTCTATGGGCCTTAAGCCCATCTTCCACATCTCTTGGATGTGTGGGCATTCCTTGGTCTTATGGGCTTGAGCCCATCTTCCACACACATGGACTTGTGGCCTTCCTCGGTCGTGTGGACTTGGGCCCATCTTCCAATAGTGCCCCGCATTGTTTGTACTTGGTCTCACATCCCTAGATCTTCGAATTCCTTTGCTCAATAGCTTATTAAGTAGTGAGCCTCCCTCCAATCCCCTATTGTAAAGGGAGAGCTCCCCTGATCTTTTGTTCTAGGTTGTGTTTTAATACAACTCCATCTAGAGAATCTGAACGTGAGTGAGAGAGAGGGCAATTTTGGGCGATTTCGGGCGAAATTTCGCTTAGCGTGCGCCGTTAATCATCGTAACGTACGCCGTTAGCGATCGTATTGTGCGCCGTCTATTTCAAAACTGCTAACGTGCTCCAAAACCCTCAAATGAGAGAGAGAGAGAGCACTCCCAACGGTTGCCGTCCCTACGGCCGGCAACCGGACCACCCCCGTCGACTACCGCTACTCAGGCAAGGCTGCGGCGAGCCTTTCCGACGCCGACAGAGGGCTTGGCGATGCTGCGACGAGAAGAAATGGAGGAAATGTCTCTCCACAACGAGGAAGAAAAAATCACAGACGGTCGGATCCGTCCAGCTACCGCTCCGGCGACCTTTCTAAGGCTCCGACGGAGGAATACGAAGCTCGTTGGACAACGGTCTCTCGCCGGAAGAAGCGAAATAGTATTTTCCGCTTCAGCTACGGAAAATGCAGAGTTACCTTCGAGAGAGTCATCCGGAAATCAGGTCTGGTGATCTGTATCTCCTCAGCCGATGGATCAAAGCTTTCATTCATCTGTGTCCCAGTAGAAGCGATCCACAATTTTAGGCATCAGTTCCAGAAAACTACCTCGGAAACTAAAAAATCCCATGAGCTTTGGTCACGGGACTCGATGTTCCTCTTCTCGGTGACTGCCTTCCGTGGTCATCAGGAATGTCGGATCACCCACAGAAGAGGAACCTCCATTTTAGCCAGGCTATTCGTACCTGAGGCCACAAACTCGGGTTTTGGCTGGAATGAGCTAGGCGATGCACTCCAAAGCTTCTCCGCAGCACTAGCCACAGCAGAAGAGCCAATCCGACCCGGTGATGCCAGAGTAAGATTTCCATTCTCTTCCCAGCAACCCAACGCCACCAAAACACCCTCCCGACATCCCCTCCTACTCATATCAGCACCCCCTCCTCCCCGAAAATTCCTCATTTGCCCCAAAACCATGCATCAATCCCCCCTACTCCCACAGAAACACCCGAAATCATCCAAATCCCACCAAACCTTCTCCATGATGGGCACAGAATTTTGACTCGCTCCATTATCGTCCAAACAACCCCCGAAGTCATCAAATCCAGCATTCTTCAATGGCTGATTGACGCACTTCACCTCCCTTACACTCCTAGAATCTCCTATTTCAGTCCCCAAACTTGGCTTGTTCATTTCGGAACCCAGCAGGAGTCTTCTGCGGCTCTTGCCATCATACCCCACACCAGCTCTGGCATCATTGGGGTCTCAGAGTGGCTCCCCTCGGCACCCTCCAGCCAGTACGGCCAATGGGTCACAGTTACAGGGCTTCCTACTGAGCTATGGCAGAATGTGGTCTTTTCGAGAGTCGTATCTGAGTTTGGCACTATCATTGCCTTGGACCCACTCACAGAACATTGGCACCGTCTGTATGAGGCCCGGATCCTCATCAACCCTCTTCACCCATGTGAAGGGCAATATTTCAAATGCATCATGGTGGACAAAGCACGATACTGGATCCGTAGCAACATCGCTGTGATGGAAGATTTTAGAGATGTGGTCCTCGAAAGCACAATCAAACCTTGGGAAATCACACAGCCAAACAATGAGCTGGGAAGTGCACATCTCGACTCTGCCCCCTCCCAGCAGTTGTGATCCCCTCTAGGCAGCCTTATAGTTGGCATGGGAACTATACTCGCTGACCTCCCAGCATTCCCCCCACTTATCCAACACATCACTCACCCACCCACTCAACCCAGTTCCCCACAAAAAATACCATTGACCAAGATCCAGATGTCGTCCACACCTCTGTCTTAACTCCAGAAATACACCCCCCCCCCCCCCCATAGCCCCACAAATCATCCCCATAACCCCCACACTCCACAATCTTCCCCCCTAGATATTGGAATCCCCCCCTAGCTCACCCTAGAGAAATCCCCACCCTAAAAATTACCTCTCTGATGCAGAGTCCGGAAGCATTGAGTGCACTCCTCGTGCCCATAGGCAAAACAATTCTCCCCCTCCCGTTGTAACCTACCAGCGCCGAGCTAGAGGGCAGCAGAGACAAGACAACTTCTACAGGGAGGACCCAGTGCCACCATTCGATACCCCTGCAACCCAGAGACGGGAGATTTCATCATTCCAAAGTCGGGTGAACGAGCTCAAGTACTTGTGGCAGCTCTTTAGTCAGAACAACACAAATATGAACCAGAAACCTGGGCCCAGATAGTGGAACTTGCCAAGGTGATGGGCACCGTCTTCGCGGAGCCTCTCCAGGGAGAAAGTCACCCATCTGAGAAGTCAAAAAAGATGAAAAATGATCAATGATTATTCTTTCATGGAATGTCCGTGGAATTGGGTCCTTGCGTCGCCGCGCCTCTATTAGGGACCTCCTTGCCTCTACCAAGGCAAATGTTGTTGTTCTCCAAGAAACCAAGGTAGCTTATCTACCTCTTAGAAACATTTGTGAGTTGTGGCACCTAAAGGAGCCCGCCTGGGCTTCAGTGGATGCAGTGGGATTGGCAGGCAGTATCATACTGATATGGGACACCAGTATTACTGAGGTGCTTGATCGTTGCAGTGGCTCTTATTCCCTTAGCATCAAGCTGCGAGACAAAGGTTCGGGGAATATTTGGTGCCTAGTTAGTGTCTACGGCCCTACCAGACACCATGAGTTTGGGAGGATCTATCGAGGACTTGTCAGAAGTGGCGTATTCCTCTGATGCTTGTAGGTGATTTCAATGTCACTCGCTTCTGCCACGAGAAATCCCCGCCATCCCGAAGAATCACTACCTCCATGAGGCTATTTAGGAATTTTATTGGCAGCTGGGACTTGGACGAGATTGCCCTATCTGGGAAGACCTTCACTTGGTCAAATGGCAGGCAACCCCCTGTCCTCTCAAAGCTGGACCGATTCTTAGCCAGCAATGATTGGCTTCAACTCTACAGTAACATCTCTGGCAAAGTGCTCAATAGAGTCGTCTCTGATCATTGGCCGATTATGATTGATACCCATTTTGGCAGTTGCCCCACCCCCCCCCCCCCCCCCCCCCCCCCTTTCAGGTTCAACAATAATTGGATGTCGGACAGAGAATATGATAGTTGGGAGAATATGATAGTTGCAGGACAGAGAGGGTGGGATCAAGCTTAAGATGTTAAAGCCGCTACTGAGGTCTTGGGCTTCTGAAAAGAAGGCCTCTTCCTCAACTGCGAGAACTGATGCCCTTGCTCAGATAGCCGTTCTCGACTCGGAGGAGGAAGTCAGAGGTCTCTCTTCTCCGGAAGTCTCTCAGAGGTATGCCCTTTAAGGGTAATTGCAGTCCTTCGCCCACAGCGAGTTAATGCACAAGAAGCAACGTGCAAGATTCAAATGGCTCTCCAATGGGGATGCTAATACTAAATTCTTCCATGCAGTCGCCTCTGCACAAAGAAGGGCCAACCGCATTGCCATGCTCAGCGTCAACGGTGAGACCACCTCGGACCGAGTCATTATTTCTGACTCACTAGTGAATTTTTTTGCAAA
Source organism: Aristolochia californica (assembly GCF_029961685.1). Classification (NCBI taxonomy): domain Eukaryota; kingdom Viridiplantae; phylum Streptophyta; class Magnoliopsida; order Piperales; family Aristolochiaceae; genus Aristolochia; species Aristolochia californica. The sequence goes on along the minus strand of NW_027181782.1, from coordinate 12,129,308 downwards.
TTTATACTCTGATCACCAGCCACTTCGGCCCTTCTTCCAAAGGGTTAACCTTCAAGTTATTCCATCAGTTGCAGCTAGTCTCATCGAGCTCTCTTTCACTACGAGGAAAATTGAAATTGCAGCCCTTGGTCTTCCTTTGGATCGTGCTCCTGGCCCGGATGGATTCAATGGGGAATTGTATCGTCGATGTTGGCCCTTCATCAGAGAAGATATTTCCAGCATGGCCCACTCCTTTTATCAGCATGGCATCAGATATAGGAGTATCAGAGCCTCTTTCATCGCCCTCATCCCTAAAATAGAAGAGGCAGAGCTCCCATCCGACTTCCGGTCGACCAGTCTCACTACTAGTGCATATAAGGTGATTGCGCGCCTCCTTGCTAGTCGTCTCAGGGCAATCCTCCCTATTGCCATTCACCATGGCCAGAGTACTTTTATTAAGGGAAGAAACATTCTTGATTCAGCCATATGTCATGAACTTAGTCATCATTTCAAAGTCCGAAAGCTCCCCAGATTCATCCTCAAGCTTGACTTCGAAAAGGCATTTGATAGAGTTAACTGGAAGTTTCTGGACACCCTCCTGGGGAAGATGGGATTCGGAGAAAAATAGCGCTTCTGGATCCAAAGTTGCATCTCCTCTGCAAGCTACTCCGTCCTTCTCAATGGCACAATTTGCGGGTATTTTAAGGGAACCAGGGGAATCAGACAGGGAGACCCCCTCTCCCCCCCTGCTCTTCAATGTGGTAGCAGAATACCTATCCTCCTTGATCTACTCGGCCAAGAACATGGGATGGCTCCTACCCACGACTGATTGCACAACTTTTGATATTCCGATTCTCAAGTTTGCAGATGATACTATTCACTTCGGGGTTGGTACTATAGATCAGATCAGAAAATTGTGTGTCGTGCTGGGATTATTTGAATTGGCTTCCGGTCATAACATAAACTGGGGAAAAACCACTCTCCTTGGCTATCACATTGATCCAGTTGGGCTTCAGAATATAGCGGACTATCTGGGATGCTTTGTGGGAAATATGCCAACTACATATCTTCTACTCCCACTTTTTGATTCTCGGCCTTCGGCATCACTATGGTCCCCCCTCATTGAGAATTTTGAAAAGAGGCTAGCCACTTGGAGCGGGGCGTCTCACTCTCCTCAAGTCTTGTCTGGCGGGGCTGCCAAATTATCTGTTATCATTCATGCACTGTCCGGCCTCCTTTTGCTCCAAAATTGATGTCATCTGTCGACGATTTCTATGGAGGGGTTCAGAAGATACCTTCAGATACCATCTGGTCACTTGGAAAGATATTTGCATGCCTCATAATAGGGGAGGATTGGGCATCCAGCCTACAAGAGAAATAAACAAAGCTCTTATGCTCAAATGGATTTGGAATTTCAACAACAAGCACAATAGTTTATGGAAGAATATGGTGAAATTCTACCTTCAGTTTTCAGGTGCATAGTGGAGAGAGGGTGGCACTGCTGGCCTTCTATCCCCGATATGGAAATCAGTTTTCAAGCTCCTTCCGGTATTCAGAGAGGCTACCGCATTTCACACGGGCAATGGAAGGACCCTTCTCTTCTGGTCGGACAAATGGTGTGGCCCCCGATCTCTCTCAGAGGACTTTCCAGGGCTGCATAGGGTGGCAAGCGACCTCTCTTGCTCAGTGGCTGATTCATGGAGTGATCACTCTTGAAGTCTTCCGTTTCGTCGGGGATTAAATGATGAGGAATCGTTGGCTTTTTGCTCTCCTTACTAAACTCAACAGTACTATTATTCGGGAGCACTCAGTTGATAAACTGATTTGGAAGCCGAGTAATAATGGCCGATTCACTGTCACTTCGGCTTACTCTCATATCAAAAAGCAAGACTATAGTCCTCATGAGCACAAGGCAAATCTAGCTTGGAAACTCTCAGCGCCAAGCAAAATCAAATTCTTCGTGTGGTCAGCCATCAGAGAACAAATTCTTACTTCAAACAACCTTCATAGAAGAGGCTTCACTGCCCCCGATCTTTCTTGTCCCCTTTGCTGTGAGTGTGAAGAGACAGTCCAGCATGTCCTCTTACACTGTGGATTTTTGTGGCAAGTTTGGATGAAGATCTTTCAAAAAATGGGGCTCCAACTAGGGCTACATGAAGACCTCTTTGGCACCTTTGAGATGGTTCGAGGGATTCTCCTTCCTCGGTTGGGCAATTTAATTCTTTCGGCCTGTCTTGCGCATGTTCCATGATGCATTTGGCTCTAGCGGAACAACCGGAGATTCAACTCCAAAGCTGGCACCCCAGACAATACGGCTTCTCCTGTCGTCGGCCTCATCTCGAGCTGGCTTCATACAAATAAGGATTTTGCCAATCTATCAAGGGTTTCCCTTCGGGAAAATTGGACTTTGATGGCTCACATGTCTAGCCCTAGTAGAGCTCTTAGAATGGCTATCAGGGATCCTCCCCCTTGCGACTGCATAAACTGAATTTTGATGGTAGTGCTATTGGATGTCCTGGTCCAACAGGAGCAGGTGGAATATTAAGAGGTCACAATGGAGACCCCATTTTTTCTTATGCCGGTCCGGTGGGCATTGTCGATTCTAATACTGCTGAAGTTAGTGCTCTGCTGTTCGGCCTCCAAATCTTTAGGGATCGTCTCCATGGCAAGTTAATCATTGAAGGCGACTCAAAGACGGTTATTAGTTGGTTTTCCAAAGACAGCCTCCCCCCTTGACGCCACTGGCCCATTACTGATAGTATTGCTGACATTGTATCTTCTTCGCATTGTAATTGGAATCTCATTCCTAGATCAGCCAACTCTTTGGCTGATAAATTGGCAAAATTCGGAACTTCCCAACAATCTCTCATTGTTTGGGAAGGATTCCCTCCTTTGTAATATGCTCTTTTGAGCTTTAGTCTTAATAAAAAATCAGCATCATTTCAAAAAAAAATAAAAAATACAGCTCAATCTTTCTCACAAAAAAAAAAAAAAAGAAGTTGGAACCTTTCAAATAGTAAGGCTGCCTGCACATTTTACATTTACAGTTCAAGGGCTTCCAATAGAGCAGGTTGTCTTTATTGGACAGTAAGATAAAGGACATTGCACAAGATAGTGTACATTCCCTGGAACTTCTGTGATAACATAGAAAATAACACACCAGTCGAACTCCAAAGGCTTTGGCAACACCAGCAACAGTAACGTCTGAGTGCAAGGGCCCCAGCCCACCAAACATGAATACCTGAAGAATCAGATGATGTTATCAAGAGCAACAATAGACTGCAAAGGTAGCTTTTAATTGAAAAGCAACAAAAACAAACCATATCATTTGTAGACTTTCTCAGTTCAACTTCGTCAGCTACAGCATCAATCTGCATTAACTTAAAAAACATTCGTAAAGCACATTTGCCTAAAGGTTTCATAATCAAAATTAATCAAATGGATGGAATATAAAAGGCAGGCTTAAACACATAATAATGCATGGTTGACCAAAGCAGAAAATTTCAACAAGAATATTTTGTGTAGAACCTTCTTTTAGAGCAGGATGTCTGTCTTATTGGACCCATTTTTTTGTGCCCCGTTTAGTTTTTACCCTGTTTCCGTTGTCCATATATCAGGCTCATTGTCCATTTGTTTAAGATTGGACATAAGAGAGAATGGTTTTTTAAATGACATAAGAGGGAATGTTAGTGAAAATAGTTCTGCATATATGAGTGTAAGAAAAACACTGATTATTAGTTGCAAAACAACCTCCTAAATCAGCTTGTCATTTTGGATTAAACCTTGACCCACCTTTTAATACTCATAAAAATGAAATTTTGATTCAAGTTTTAGTTTTCAAATATTTCCTGTAAGATTATCCCTGGTTTCCATTTTGGCATATTACCAGTAGCATGCACGACAACCCAATAGCCCAAGAACCCATAATATCAACTTTCATACTCATAAAGATGAAAATTTGTCTTCAAGTTCTAGCTTTCATATATTTCCTGTAAGATCATCCCTGTTTTCATTTTTGCATACTACCTAGTAGCATGCAAAACATGTTACCATATTTTGGAATTCATATAAGTTATATTAATGTTAGTTGTTTAGATATTTACATGTATATAGGTTAATAAGCAAGGATTAATGGGCTGGGTTGGATTGTAACTAAGCCCATGGGCTGTCTTGTACTTAACCTAACCCTATGTTTAAATAGAAGATAAAGGAAGGGAAGAGGGGCTCCCGATTTTCAGCTTCTCTCGTGTGTTGGTGTGGTCGTCAGTCTCAGAGCTTGGAGCCTCTCGGTTGTGGCTGTTCCAGAAGCCTTTTGGGTAGATTTTCTTGGTCGTTGCTGCTTCCTCCAGCATCTAGGTTTCTCTTGGTAGATTCAGAGCTTGGAGCTCTTTATTTTGGCTGCTCATGGCCGCTCCTCTTGGTGGAAATCCTTGGTCGTTGCTGCTCTCTTCAGCAACTCAGTTTGGCTGTTCCAGCAGCCACTCTTGGGCTAGAAAATATTGACATGGTATCGGAGCTATTATTATTATTATTATTTTCGTGGTGCTGCTATTATTTTTCTTGGCGTGCTTGAGCTGCTGGGTGACACTGAGTTTGGACTCTGAGTTGGCATTTTCAGAGAAGGGGTTTCAGCATTTGTTCTCGGAAAACAATTTTCAGCGAAAGGGGTTTCAGTTTCTTTTCAGAAAGTTTGGTGACTCACGGGGATTTAAGCCAATTTCAGCAATTTTCAGAAAGTGGATTTCAGCATTTTTTGGTGACTCAAGGCTTGCATTTCAGCCCTTGGATTGCTGTGTCTCTGCGTGGCTTAACAAGTTAGATTTTTTACCTATACGTTTCACGGGTAAGAACTACACTACATGGGCTTTTCGATTCCGTTTATTTGTTATAGGAAAAGAGCTATAGGGTCATATAGATAGAAGTGATCCGGCACCTAGAGAGGCTGCAGCTTTGTCAAAGTGTACAACCATGGATGCTAGGGTAATGACCTGGATACTTGTTCTTAATCTGCGGCCCTATAGAAATGCAGCTGATATGTGGAATTACCTCCACAAGATTTACAACCAAAATAGCACGGCTCGGCGGTTTCAATTGGAGTATGAGATGGCTAATTTCACACAGGAAGCCTCTCCATTGAAGAATACTATTCTGGGTTTCAAAACCTTTGGGCCGACTATGCCGAGATTGTTTATGAGAATGTTCCAGTTCCTACTCTCTCTAATATTCAAGTTGTGCATGAGACAAGCAAGAAAGATCAATTCTTGATGAAGCTCCGTTCCAAGTTTGAAATTGCAAATTCCAATCTGATGAATCGTCATCCTATACCGTCTATGGATATCTGTTTGAGTGAGCTTCTAAGGGAGGAACAACGTATTGCCACTCAGGCCGGCATGGAACATCAGGCTAATACTGATACCCCTGTTACTGTGGCCTATGCAGCACAAGGGAGAAATCAGGGTAGGGACATGAAGTCTGTCCAGTGCTTTAACTGTAAAGAATTTGGTCATTTTGCTCGGGATTGCTCTAAGAAGTTCTATAAGTACTGCAAGTAAATGGATCATCTCCTCGCCGCTTGTCCTATTCGCACGGCAAGGAAGAAGGGTACTGCTTATCATGCATCCACAAGTGCTTCTAGTTCTATTGCATTGCCTCCTGCCGTGCAGGTTACTCCGACTATTGTTCCTACAGCCCTAGCAAATCTGAGTACACTCACTCCTGAAATGGTACAACAGATGATCATTTCTGCCCTTTCTACTTTTCGGCTCTCAGGTAAGAATAAAGTCTCTACTCGGTCATGGTATGTTGACTCCGGTGCTTATAACCATATGCCCAACACTGCTATTTCTCTTTCCAATGTCAGAAAGTATGATGGAAATTTGAAAATTAACACTGCTGATGGCAGCTCTCTGCCTATCAGTGTTGTTGGTGATCTTTCTCCTACCTTAGTTGATGTTTTTGTGTCCCCTGATATCTCCATAAATCTTATTTCTATTGATCAGTTGGTTGATAATAATTGTAATGTTTTGTTCTCTCGAACTGGTTGTATTGTGTAGGATCAAGCGTCAGGGAAGATGATCGCGAAGGGGCCTAAAGTGGAACGACTCTTTCCCCTTCAAGTTTTTCTCTCTACCAGTATTCCTCATGCTCCTTTACTTTCCTTTGCATGTAATGTTGTTAGTTCTGGAACTAAGATGTGGCATAGACGTCTCGGCCACCCAAACTTTGATGTACTTTGTACCGTGTTTAATTATAGTTTATTAAAAAGTACAGCATATTCTTCTCTTGATCTTTCATTTGATTGTTCATCATGCAAACTTGGCAAAAATAAAGTTCTACCTTTTCCTCATCATGCATCTCATGCCTCAAACTGTTTTGATATTATTCATAGTGATATTTTGGGAATTGTTCATGTTGATTCTTATGCGCATTATAAGTACTTTGTTACTTTTATTGATGATTGTAGTCGTTTTACTTGGGTCTACTTCCTACAGGCTAAATCTGAAGTTTTTATCGTATTTAAACGCTTTCTTGTACTTCTTGAGACTCAATTATTTGCCAGCATCAAGGTATTGTGCTCTGATTCTGGCGGCGAATACATGTCTAATGAGTTTCAGGATTTTCTTCAAAACAAAGGTATCATCTCTCACTCCTTCGACACCACAACAAAATGGCGTTGCTGAGAGGAAAAATCGTCATCTTCTCGATGTGGTACGAACTCTTTTACTTGATTCATCTGTTCCTCCTTGTTTTTTTGTGTGAAGCACAGTCTACTTCAATTCATTTAATCAACCGCTTGCTTTCTCCTAGATTGCATCATGTTTCTCCATTTATTTGGTCATTCTCCTTCATATGCGGATCTTCGGACATTCAGTTGTGTTTGTTTTGTGCATTTACCTACTCATGAACGACATAAATTTACAGCCTAATCCGTTCAGTGTGCTTTTCTTGATTATGTTATATCTCAAAAAGGTTGTGTTTGTTATGATCCCCATGCTCGTCGTATACGTGTTTCTTGGAATGTGTTTTTCTTTGAAAATCAATATTTCTTTCCATCTCATGTTGCATTGCCATCTGCATCTTTATCTAATTTGCCTAGCTTTTATGAGCCCAGTTTCACTTCATTTGTGCCCCCTCATGATCCTGACCTAACGCCTGCTCCTGATACTCTTCGCCGGTCTACTCGCCCTTCTCGCTCCCCTGATAGGTATGATTTCTCCTCCACTGTCTCTCTTGTGGCTACTTTATCATTTATTTCCATTCCCTCTTACTACAAACAGGTAATGGCACATGAGTGTTGGCAAAAGGCAATGCAAACAGAACTTCAAGCTCTTGAGGAGAATCACACTTGGGATGTTGTTACTTGCCCCCCTACTATTAAGCCTCTTGGGAGTAAATGGGTTTTCTCTGTAAAGCTTCGATCGGATGGTTTTTTGGATCGGTACAAAGCTCGCCTCGTAGCTCTGGGAAACACGTAGGAATATGGGATTGATTATGAGGATACATTTGCTCCAGTTGCCAAGATGACCACGGTTCGCACTATTTTAGCTATTGTTGCTTCACAGTCCTGGCATCTGCATCAGATGGATGTGAAGAATGCATTTTTGCATGGTGATCTACAAGAAGATATCTACATGAAGCTTCCCTCTAGTATGACTACTTTTTCTCCTCAGGATATCTGCAAGTTACACCGTCCACTGTATGGGCTTAAGCAAGCTCCCCGGGCTTGGTTTGAGAAATTTCGCAGTACACTTCTTATCCACAGATTTACACAAAGTCAGTATGACTCTTCTCTCTTCTTTCACAAGTCGGCATCGGGCATAGTCTTTCTCTTGGTCTATGCGGATGATATTATCCTTACTAGTACTGACTCTGGCTTGATTACTAAGCTCCAACAGCTACTACATGCCACCTTCCATATGAAAGATCTAGGCCAGCTCACGTACTTCTTAGGACTAGAAGTACATCATCAGGCAAAAGGTATTTTCCTAAATCACTACAAGTATACTCAAGATATTATTACCTTGGCTGGTTTGGCGGACACTTCTTCTATTGCTACTCCTATGGAGGTGAATGTGAAATACAGGAATGATGACAGGGACCTTGATGATCCTACTCTCTATCAGCCTTTGGTTGAGAGTTTCATCTACTTGACCACGACTCGTCCAGATATCTCCTATGTCGTTCATCAGGTCAGCAAATTTATGTCTTCTCCTCGACATCTTCATCTTGTTGCAGTCTGACGCATCATCCGCTATCTTCAGGTTCTCTTACTCGTGGGTTATTCTTTCCTACCGGCTCATCTCTTCAACTTGTTGCATACAGTAATGCTTATTGGGTTGGGTGCCCGATACCCGTCGCTCTACTACAAGTTGGTTGTATGTTTTTAGGGGATGCCTTGATTTCTTGGAAATGTAAAAAACAAAATTGTGTATCCAAGTCATCTACTGAGGCCAAGTATCGTGCCATGTCTACTGCGTGTTCTGAAATTATATGGCTACACAGTCTCCTTGAGGAACTTGAGTTTCCTCAAACTACCTCTACACCTTTTCATGCGGATAACACCAGTGCTATTCAGATTGCTACCAATCCTATTTTCCATGAACACGCCAAGCACATTAAGGTTGATTGTCATTGTATCCGCGATACCATGGAGCGTCGAGTGATATCTCTTCCTTACATCTCTTTGGATCTCCAAGTGGCTGATGTCTTCACCAAAGCAATGTCTCAACACCGCCATAATTTTCTGGTTGGCAAATTGTTGTTGGTTGACTTACCAGCATCAATATGAGGGGGGATGTTACCATATTTTGGAATTCATATAAGTTAGGAGTTATATTAATGTTAGTTGTTTAGATATTTACATGTATATAGGTTAATAAGCAAGGAATAATGAGTTGAGTTGGATTGTAATTAAGCCCATGGGCTGACTTGTACTAAACCTAACCCTATGTTTAAATAGAAGATAAAGGAAGGGAAGAGGGGCTCCCAATTTTTCAGCTTCTCTTGTGTGTTGGTGTGGTCGTCAGTCTCAGAGCTTGGAGCTCTCGGTTGTGGCTGTTCCAGGAGCTTATTGGGTAGATTTTCTTATCGTTGCTGCTTCCTCCAGAAACTAGGTTTCTCTCTGTAGATACAGAGTTTGGATCTCTTATTTTGGCTGCTCACGGCAACTCCTCTTGGTGGAAATTCTTGGTCGTTGCTGCTCTCTTCAACAACTCAGTTTCGCTATTCCAGCAGCCACTCTTGGGCTAGAAAATATTGACAAGACAATTCGATGACCCATAATGGAACTCATGAAGTGGATAATATCAATTCTGGGAACTCGACAATTCACACACTAGTCTGATGTTTTCTTCCTTTTTTTTTTTTTTTTGTCTGAAATTAGTATATTCTAACCAAGGTTCTTGTCTACTTAGTGTAAATAAATCCTGTGAATCCAGAATAACTAACAAGTTCAATGTCAAAGTACAAGTAGCTTGCTTACATCATTCTGGACTACGGCAATATGTGTGATGGCCCATCCTATAACTTGGAGCTTTCTACATAAAGAAGATGGAAAATGTTCCTTGACTGCACCAAGTCTGGCATATAAAAGGAGAGAAAAGCGTAATACATGAGTAATCAATGTGCTGAAGAAGGAAAAAGCATAAGCTAAAAAGAGAGAATATACTCCCTTGAATTCTTGAAAAGATAAATCTAACACAAAAAATAATCTGGATTTTAAAGCTTAAGCATTGTTAAATATGTGTAAGGGTACTTTTGTCTTTTCAAACACTGGTATGTACCTTGTAATGTAGCAGAATTATAGGTGTCATGTGAGGAGTACTAGTTTTCAAGTTTAACAGAATTCTGAGTAGTATTATAAGAGCTATGAGGGTTTAAGCTATGATGGGCATTTTTGTAACTTTGCTAGATCTGTAACTTACGTTGTATATAAAGAAAAAGAGGGCCCAAGTTCTGCCCTGAAGGAGTGCATATCGACGTGCTCTTGTTTCTCTTCCACTCTCTATTCTCTCTTTTTCTTCCTAAAGCTCATTTTCTAACATTGTATCAGAGCAGTGAAATCTTGCTGCAAAGTCTTTCAAGCGTTCTTTCTTCCTCTCTCTGAGTTTTTTCTCCCACTCCAGAAAAAGCAATTTTCATAATTCCGTCTAATTAAAGCTTGAGGTCAGAATTTTTTTCTTTTCTCTATACCATAACCTTAGGCTTGATGGCTTGTACTGCTAACTAGAGCAGTTCTATGTGAAGTTAGTGTCCCTAGAGTGTTGGACTATAGGGATTTTCTCAATCACTGCCTACACAGGACATTTATCCCATGTCACCCATCTGGAAAGGTGACATCATCCTTCCTTGCCAAGCTTGTGCCAGGTGACATCAGCCTTCCTTGCCAAGCTTGTGCCATGGTGACATCAGCCTTCCTTGCCAAGTTTGTGCCGTGGTGACATCAGCCTTCCTTGCCAAGTTTGTGCCGTGGTGACATCAGCCTTCCTTGCCAAGCTCATCAAATTAGATAATTGCTCTTTTTTTGTATTTTGAAATGATGCTGAATTTTATTAAATCAAAAACTTAGAAGAGCAAGATTACAGGGGGGGAAGCCTTCCCAAACAATGAGAGATTGCTAGGAGGTTCCAAATTTAGCATATTTATCAACCAAGGAATTGGCTGATCTAGGAATTTGATTCCAAGTAAAATGCATTGTGGGCACAATGTCAACGATACAATCGATGATAATTTGCTTTGGGGTTGGTACTATGGATCATATCCGAAAACTGCGTGCTGTATTGGGACTATTTGAACTGGCTTCTGGTCAGAACATTAACTGGAAGAAAACCACCCTCCTAGGCTATCATATTGACTCACCTGTGCTTTAGGGTATGGCTGACTATTTGGGGTGCTCAGTGGGAAACTTGCCAGCTACATATCTTGGACTACCACTCTTTGATTCTCGACCTTCGGCGATGCTTTGGTCCCCCCTTATTGAGAAATTTGAAAAGAGACTAGCTACTTGGAAGTACAAGCTTTTATCTACTACTGGGCGGCTCACTCTCCTCAAGTCTTGTTTGGCAGGACTACCAAACTATTTATTATCATTCATGCATTGTCCGGCCTCCGTTTGCAGCAGGATTGACGCCATCCGTCGACGTTTTCTCTAGAGAGGATAAGAGGATACCTTCAGGTATCATTTGGTGAGTTGGAAGGATATTTGCATGCCCCGAAATCGGGGTGGTTTAGGCATTCGGCCTACGAAGGAGATGAACAATGCCCTTTTTCCTCAAATGGATCTGGAACTTCAACATTAAGCATAACAGCCTATGGGGTGATATGGTCAGGTTCTATCTTCAACCTTCGGGTGCCTGGTGGAGGAAGGATGGCGCTACTCGGCTCCTATCCCCGATATGGAAATCAGTTCAAAAGCTCCTCCCAATATTCAGATATGCAACTTCCTTTCACACAGGCAATGGAAGGACCCTCCTCTTTTGGTTGGATGAATGGTGTGGCCCCCGCTCCCTCTCCGAGGATTTTCCGGGGCTCTCTAGGGTGGCGAGGGACCTCTCTTACTCAGTGGTTGATTCTTGGAGAGATCACTCATGGAGTCTTACATTTCACCGGGGATTAAATGACGAGGAAATTACGGTTTTTTGCTCTCTCCTCTCCAGACTCAGCAGCACTACTATTCGTGAGCATGCAGTTGATAAACTGACATGGCAGCCCAGCATTAATGGTCGATTCACAGTTGCATCCGCCTACTCTCACATTAGAAAACAAGATTACAACATGCATGAGCACAAGGCAAACCCGACATGGAATTTCTCAGCGCCTAATAAAATCAAATTCTTCGTGTGGACGGCCATCAGGGAACAGATCCTCACCTCTGACAACTTCCATAAAAGAGGTTACACCGCCCCCACTCGCACTTGTCCCTTTTGTGGTGTGTGCGACGAGACAGTCCAACATGTTCTCTTACATTGCAACTTTTCATGGCAAGTCTGGATGAAGATATTTCAGAAGATTGGTGTCCAAATGGGGCTACATCAGGACCTTTTCGGCACCTTTGAGATGGTTATGGGGATACGCCTTCCTAAGCTGGGCAAGATAATTCTCTTGGCATGCCTTGCGCATGTCCCATGGTGTATATGGCTAGAGCGAAACAACCGGAGATTCAACTCCAAGGCTAGCAACCCGGATAATATAGCTCCTCAGGCAGTGGGCCTTATCTCGAGCTGGCTACATTCTAGGAAGGAGTTTGCTTCTCTATTGGGCGTCTCCCTTTGAGAGAATTGGGGCTTGATCGCGCACATGGCGGGCCCCTGTAGGAATCCGGTTATGGCCACTTGGGATCCTCCCCCTTACGACTGCATCAAACTCAATTTTGATGGCAGTGCTTTAGGCTGTCCTGGGCCGGCTGGAGCTGGTGGTGTTTTCAGAGATAGCAGTGAAGACCCTATTCTATCCGATGCAGGGCCGGTGGGTATTGTTGATTCAAATACTGCTGAAGTGAGTGCTCTTCTATTCGGCCTCCAAATCTTTAAAGAGCGGCTCCATGGCAAGTTGATTATTGAAGGCGACTCAAAGACTGTCATCAGTTGGTGTTCAAAAGAAAGCTCCCCTCCTTGGCGCCACTAGCCAATCACTGATTGTATTGCTAACATTGTGTCATCCATTCATTTGGGAAGGTTTCCCCTCGTGTAATCTGCTCGTTTGAGCTCTCATAATAAAATTCAACATCATTTCAAAAAAAAAAAAACGATACAATCGATGATAGTCCATTGGCGCATGGCCGAGGTGAGGGCATTTTCTTAGCACACTAGTTAATGAGGACCTTGGAGTCCCCTTCAATGATGATGGGCCCAGAGAGACGATCTCAGAAGATCTCGAGGCCCTGGAGCAGCCCAGCAAGCTCAGAGGCTATGGATTTGGAAATACCCAAAGGACCAATGAAAGAGTAGCAAAAGCACCTATTTTCATCATGGATTACTCCACCAAACCCTGCGGGACCTGGGCAGCCAAAAGCACTACCATCAAAGTTAAGCTTGAAGTGTCCCGGGGGAGGAGACCACATTGTCATGTTCAGGGCACGAGAGGGCCCGGCCATGGCAGCAATTAGGTGCCAGTTTCCTCGAAAATCCGAGCTACTAAGGTGGACGAATTCCTTCTTCGTGAGGAGCCAGGAGGAGACCTGGCCAGTGATATTATCAGCAAGCACCTTGATTGGAGAGGATTTGAACCAGAATTTTAGGTTATTTCTCTCTTTCTAGCGAGCCCAAGGGATGTGTCCCGCACAACTGAAGATGAGCATTTTTTTTAGTGTCGGGAGCCAAGAGTTGGTGATGGAGTGGATCATAGATGTCAGGTTGTGGGGAACAGAGTATTGTATTCCAATTCTGTTGAAGAGATTGGCCCAGATGGCTTGGGGCACATGAGTTCCCTGCATAATGAGAGCATCAGAGGTGAGTATTTTGTTTCTGCATGCACACCAATTAAAAAAGTTGGCAAGAGGGGCAAGCAGGGACCAGGCTAGGGCAGCAGGGTGGTGAGGTTGAGAGGTGTTGGGGCCATGTAGAAGATTGTAAGCAGAAGCCACAGTGAATGAACCTTTAGGACAAGGGTCCAAATAAGGGAGTCCGGAATGTCGTTGTGGATTTTAACATTTGTAAGGCATGAGAGGAGGTTGGAGGCCATCAATGCTTCAAAATCTATGAGGGTTTTGTGGAGATTGAGGTTCCATCTGCCAGAACAAGACCATAGGTCCGCAATGGAGGCATTCAGGAATTTAGAAAGATTCGAGATGGAGCCGAAACTTTTTTCCAAGGGATTGTCCCCCAACCACCAATCCGTCTAGAATTTAGTGAGATGCCCATTTCTCGGGTAGCACTTAACCGCCTCTGAGAAAGTGGGGAGCTGGAGAGAGATTTTCCTCAAGATAGGTGACAACAAATAACGGCGGCCACCGTCAATCCACCAACCATTCTTCTTGTTTGCCTTGGCAGCTACCAGAGCTCTCCAAATCAGATCAGGTGACAAGTTGAATTGCCAGATCCATTTGATGAGGTATGCAAAGTTGGTTCTTTTTTTAGAAATAGTGCTGAGTTATATTAAAAGGCTCGAAAGAGCAAGATTACATGGAGGAGGAATCGTCCCAAACAATGAGAGATTGCTGGGATGTTCCAAATTTAGCTAACCTATCAACCAAGGAATTGGCTAATCTAGGAATATGATTCCATGTACAAGTAATTGAGGTTACAATATCTGCAATAGAGGAAATAATTGGCCGATGCCGCCAAGGGGGGGAGGACGAACTAGAGCACCAACTAATGACAACTTTGGAGTCCCCCTCAATCAGCAGCTTCCCGTGAAGTCGAAAAATCTTCAGTCCATGATGTAGGGCAGTCACCTCAACAGTGTTGGCATCAGCAACACCAAATGGCCCCGCATACGAAAGAACAGTCTCACCTCTATGATTCCTGAAGACTCCCCCTGCACCCACCGGTCCAGGGCAACCCAAAGCACTTCCGTCGAAGTTCAACTTAATGCAATCACTAGGGGGAGGCTCCCACTCTACCATGGCCAAAATCTTCTGAGGGCCCGCCATACAGTCCAGTAGACACCAATTCCATTGAAGGGAAACACCAGCCTGGGGGGCAAATTCCTTCCTGGTGTGGCGCCAGCTAGAGATCATACCAACGGTGCAAGAGACCATACTATCCAGGTTGCTGAACTTGGAATTGAATCTCTGGTGATTGCGCTCGAGCCAAAGACACCATGGGATGTGAGCAAGGCATACAGAGAGAAGAAGCTTGTCAATTCTAGGAAGACGCCTCCCCAACACCATCTGGAAGGCCCACTTGAATGCCAATTTTCTGGAAAATTGCCATCCTAACTCTCCAAGAGAAGAACCAGTGCAGGAGAACATGTTGGAGTGACTCCTCACAATGCTACAGAGAGGGCAAGTACTATCAGAGGCAGCAAAGCCTCTCTTGTGGAGGTTGTCTGCAATGACGATTTGCTCCCTGATGGTTGTCCATATGAAGAATTTTATCTTGCTAGGAGCAAAGAGCTTCCAAGCAAGATTTCCCTTGTCCTCAGGCTCCCTAATGTGGGAATAAGTTGAGGCCACTGAGAAGATACTTTTGATGCTAGGCTTCCAAATTAACTTATCTTGCACTCGATCCCGAATGGTGGTACTGTTGAAAATGGATAGAAGTGAGCAGAAAGTTACAGCTTCATCATCGTTCAAACCGCGACAGAAGAAAAGACTTCCAGACTGATTGCTCCATGATTCAGCCACCAAGCATGATAAGTCCATAGCAATCTTGGATAGCCCCAAGTAATCATCAAAAAGGGAGCGACGACCGCACCACTTATCGGTCCAGAAGAGGAGAATCATCCCATTCCCAAGATAGAAGGAGGTTGCAGCCTTGAAGGTGGGTGTTATCGTATATAAGAGCATTATTGCAAATTTGTATCTTATAAGGACATTATTGTAATTTCTGTCTTAAACTTCTATATCTATGTATCGAACAGAAAATCAGGGTCGAAATATCGATCTCTTGGTTTGGGAAATCAAAATAATCTTCGAAAAATCTTGACATGGTATCAAAGCTTCGTTTCGAGCCCTAAATTTTTTTTCATAGCTTGTTCGGCGCCCTCAGCGGTCTCGGTTCGGCGTTGGAGGTCCTCGGAGACTGCTCTTTCGGGTGAGTTCTATTTCCCTCTTTCTCAGTTCGTGGTATCTTGGATCTAGGTTATCGGTTCTTGATTTGGTTTCGGTGGACTCTCAAGGAGTCCTTTGCGTCACAAGTTGATCGTCGGGGAGGGTTCTGTGGTGTTCGAAGGGAACATCCAGAGAGGGTTTCGGGTTCGGATTTTCATTTTTTGGTGTTCGACTGGCACTTCCGACAATCATAGACGAAGCTGTCTGGCCGTGGGAAGGGAGGCAAGGGTCTGGCGAATCTGTTCGGTTCAGGCAAGGATTCTGGCATCGGTGATTTTTTCGCGGTTTGAGACTATCGCAAAAATATTTCAAAGCAGAGCTGACAGGAAGAGGAAGGCCAGCGGACTCATCTCAGGCTCGCAGTGAGAAGTTGTAAGGTTCTTTAACAGTGCAGTTTAGGTGTTTAACGAAATTCCTCATTTGGATTTTATCATGTCATCTAATAGGTTAGACTCATTCTCTATCCGTTTCACGGGTAAAAATTACTCTGCCTAGGAATTTCAGTTTCGTTTATTTGTTATGGGAAAGGAGTTATGGGGTCATATAGATGGGACTGATCCCGCACCTCGAGAGGTCGAGGCTTTGTCCAAGTGGACAGTCAAGGATGCTTGGGTCATGACCTGGATCCTTGGCTCCGTTGAGCCTCACTTTGTTCTCAATTTGCGGGCTTATAGAAATGCGGCTGACATGTGGAGTTACCTCGCCAAGGTTTACCATCAAGACAACACGGCTCGGCGTTTTCAATTGGAGTATGAGATGGCTAATTTCACACAAGGAAGTCTATCCATCGAGGAATATTTTTCTGGATTTCAAAACCTTTGGGCTGACTATGCCTACATTGTTTATTCTACTGTTCCTGTTGCAACTCTCTCTACTGTTCAAGCAGTGCATGAAACCAGCAAGAGAGATCAATTCTTGATGAAGCTCCATTCCGATTTTGAAATTGCACGGTCTAATTTGATGAATCATCATCATGTACCATCTCGAGCTACTTGTTTCAGTGAACTTCTCTGTGAGGAGCAGCGTATAGCAACTCAGGCTGGCATCGAACATCGGGCTAATGTTAGTGCCCCTGTTACTGTAGCTTATGCAACCTAGGGGAGGAATAAGGGAAGAGACATACGTGTTGTTCAGTGCTATAGTTGTAAAGCTTTTGGTCATATTGATCGGGATTGCCCTAGAAAGTTCTGTAACTACTGCAAGAAACTGGGTCATATCATCTCTACGTGCCCCATTCGACCTGAAAGGAGGCAGGGTACTGTTTATCATGCCTTCGCTGGTGCCTCTAGTTCTACTGCATTGCCTGCTTCCTCGCCGGTTGTTCCTATTCCCGCTGCACCTACAACTTTAGCCAACCCGAACATACTCACTCTGGAGATGGTACAACAGATGATCATTTTTGTTTTCTCTACTCTTGCGCTCTCAGGTAATCATAAAGTTTCTTCTAAGGCATGGTATTTTGACTCCAGAGCTTCTAATCATATGACCAATATGGTTGTTTCTCTTTCCAATGTCAGAAATTATGATGGAAATCAGAAAATTAACACCGCTGATGGCAGTTCTCTGCCTATCAGTGCTGTTGGTGATCTTTTCTCTTGTTTAACTGATGTTTTTGTGTCTCCTGACCTCTCCACAAATCTTATTTCTGTTGGTCAATTGGTCGATAATAATTGTAATGTCCATTTCTCTCGATCTGGTTGTGTTGTGCAGGACTCTTTATGTTTTTCCTCCCACCATTAGTCCTAGTTTTCCTTTCCTTTCCTTTGCATGTAATGTTGTTGGTTTTGGACCTAAGATGTGGCATAAACGTCTAGGCCACCCAAACTCTGATGTACTTCGAAAATTATTTAATTCAGGTGTATTGGGACATAAAGCATGTTCTTCTCTTTATCTTTCTTTTGAATGTCCATCATGCAAATTTGGCAAAAGTAAAGTTCTACCTTTTCCTCATCATGCATCTCATGCCTTACAATGTTTCGATATTATTCATACTGATGTTTGGGGGATTGCACCTGTTGTTTCTCATGCGCATTACAAGTACTTTGTCACCTTTATTGATGACTGTAATCGGTTTACTTGGGTTTACTTTCTACGGGTTAAGGTCGAAGTTTTTTTAGTATTTAAGCATTTACTTGCGCTTCTAGAGACTCAATTCTCTGCAAGCATCAAGGTTTTGCGCTCTGATTTTGGCGGCAAATACATGTCTAATGAGTTTCAGGACTTTCTTCAAAGCAAAGGGATCGTCTCTCAACGCTCTTGTCCTTCGACACCGCAACAAAATGGTGTTGCTAAGAGGAAAAATCGTCACCTTCTTGATGTGGTCATAACCATTTTACTTGAATTATCTGTTCCTTCTTGTTTTTGGTGTGAAGCGCTTTCTACTTCGGTTCATTTGATCAATCGTTTACCTTCTCCTACATTACATCATGTTTCTCCCTTCTTTAAGTTGTTTGGCCATTCTCCTTCATATTCTGATCTTCAGACATTTGGTTGTGTTTGTTTTGTGCATCTCCCTGCTCATGAACGACATAAACTTACAGCCCAATCAATTAAGTGTGCTTTTCTTGGTTATGCTATACCTCAAAAGGGTTATGTTTGTTATGATCCACATGCTCGTCATATACGTGTTTCTCAGAATGTAGTTTTCTTTGAAAATCAATTTTTTTCCATCTCATGTTGAGCAGCCATTTGCATCCTTATCCCTTCTACCTTGCTTTGATGATTCTCCGACAATTGTGGAAAGGGTCAAACCTGGTTTTGTGCATGGAAAACGTAGTGGACATGAGTCTGGTTCTACTTCCTCTGTGCCCCCTCACTATCTTGTCTTGGCACCTGATCCTACTCCTGCTCCAGCTTCCACCGCTCTTCGCCGGTCTACTCACCCTTCTAGGCCTCCTCATTGGTATGGTTTCTCCTCCACTGTCTCTCCTGTCGCTACTTTATCCTCTATTTCCATTCCCACTTATTACAAACAGGCCATGGCACATGAGTGTTGGTAGAATGCAATTCAAAGAGAACTTCGAGCACTTGAGGAGAATCACACTTGGGATATTGTTCTTTGCCCTCCTACAATTAAGCCTCTTGGGAGTAAATGGGTTTTCTCTGTAAAACATCGCTCTGATGGCTCTTTGGATCGGTACAAAGCTCGACTCGTAGCTCTGGGCAACAAACAGGAATATGGGATTGATTATGAGGAGACATTGTGCCGGTTGCCAAGATGACCACGGTCTGTACTATATTCGCGATTGCAGCCTCTCAGTCCTGGTCGTTGCATCAGATGGATGTGAAGAATGCCTTCCTCCACGATGACCTCCAGGAAGATGTATACATGAAGCTCCCCTCAGGTATGACTACCTCCTCTCCTGATCAGGTTTGCAAGCTTCGTCGTCCTCTGTATGGGCTTAAGCAAGCCCCCCGGGCTTGGTTTGAGAAATTTTGTGGCACCCTTATTCTCCACAGGTTTACACAGAGTCAGTATGATTCATCTCTATTCTATCATAAATTTGTCACGGGCATGGTTATTCTCCTGGTTTATGTGGATGACATCATTATTACTGGCACTGACTCTAGACTGATTACCAAGCTGCAACAGGTGTTACATGCCACTTTCCATATGAAAGATCTTGGCCAGCTCACGTACTTCTTAGGATTGGAAGTCCATCATCGGGCCAATGGTATTTTCTTAAACTAGCATAAGTATATTCAAGATATTATTACCTTGGCTAGTTTGGAGGACACTTCTTCTGTTGATACTCCTATGGAGGTAAATGTCAAATACAAGAAAGATGAAGTGGACCTTCTAGATGACCCTACTCTCTATCGGCGCCTGGTTGGGAGTCTCATCTACTTGACCACTACTCGCCCTGACATCTCCTATGCCATTCATTAGGTCAATCAGTTTATGTCCTCTCCTCGTCATCTCCATATTGCTGCAGTTTGACGCATCATCCGCCATCTTCGAGGTTCTCCTACTCGTGGGGTATTCTTTCCTACAGGCTCCTCTCTTCAACTTATTGCTTATAGTGATGCTGATTGGGCTAGGTGTCTGGATACATGCGGGTTGGTGTATGTTTTTAGGTGATGCCTTAATTTCTTGGAGATGTAAGAAACAAGATCATGTTTCTAAATCCGCTACTGAAGCTGAGTATCGTGCCATGTCTACTGCTTGTTCTGAGATTGTATGGCTATGCAGTCTTCTTGCGGAGCTTGAGTTCCCTCAGACTACTTCTACCCCTCTTCAAGCTGATCTAGTGTTATCCAAATTGCCACCAACCCTGTTTTCCATGAACGCACCAAACACATTGAGGTTAATTGTCATTCTATCCGCGATACCTTGGATAGTCGGGTGATATCTCTTCCTTATATTTCTTCGGATCTCCAAGTGGCCGATGTCTTCACCAAAGCAATGACTCGACAGCGGCATCAATTCTTGGTTGGCAAATTGTTGTTAGTTGACTTACCAACATCAATTTGAGGGAGGATGTTATGTCTTAAACTTCTATATCTATGTATCGAACAGAAAATCAGGATCGAAATATCGATCTCTTGGTTTGGGAAATCAAAATAATCTTCAAAAAATCTTGATAGTGGGAAGCAACTTGTAGACGAGTTTCCAAATCGAGGATAAATGGCGGGGAGTGCCGCCCTCTCTCCACCAGTGGCCTGGGAGCTACAGATAGAATCTCACCATATTTCTCCACAAACTATGCTTGGAGCTGAAATTCCAAATCCACTTAAGAAGGAGGGCATTATTCATGTCCTTCATAGGCCGGATACCTAGACCACCCCTAATCCGAACTAGACAAATCTCCTTCCAACTAACCAAATGATATTGGAAGGTGTCTTCGGAACCTCTCCAAAGAAAGCACTAGCAGATAGCATCAATCTTTGAGCACACTAAGGCCGGACACTGAATAAAGGATAGGAGGTAATTGAGCAGCCCCACCAAACAAGACTTTAATAGGGTAAGTCGACCCACTATGGATAGGAGTTTGCCCCGCCAAGTGGCAAAGCTCTTCTCGAACTTCTCAATAAAGGTGGGACCAAAGTGCTGCCATGGGGCAAGAGTCAAAAAGAGGAAGACCCAAATATGTAGTTGGCGTGCTCTCTAGTGCGCACCCCAAGAAATCAGCTGGCGTGCTCTTATGCTTTAATAATAAATACAAGGCAGGCCAAGCAATATCCTCCTTGCTTTCCCTCAACACTAATGATTTTTTTTTTTTTTAAATGATGCCAAATTTTATTATGAGAACTCAAACAAGCAGATTACATGAGGGGAAGCCTTCTCAAACAATGAGAGATTGCTGGGAGGTTCCGAATTTTGCATATTTATCAGCCAAATAATTGGTTGGTCTAGGAACGAGGTTCCAATTACAATGAATGGATGACACAATGCCAGCAATACAATCAGTGATTGGCCAGTGGCACCAAGGAGGGGAGCTTTCTTTTGAACACCAGCTGATGACAGTCTTTGAGTCACCTTCAGCTTGCCATGGAGCCGCTCTAAAGATTTGGAGGCCGAATAGAAGAGCACTCACTTCAGCAGTATTTGAATCAGCAATACCCACCGGCCCTGCATAGGATAGAATAGGGTCTCCACTACTGTCTCTGAAAACACCACCTACTCCAGCCAGCCCAAGACAGCCTAAAGCACTGCCATCAAAATTGAGTTTGATGCAGTCGTAAGGGAGAGGATCCCAGGTGGCCATAACCGGATTCCTACAGGGGCCCACCATGTGCGCTATCAAACCCCAATTTTCTCAAAGGGAGATGCCCGATAGAGAAGCAAACTTCTTCCTAGAATGTAGCCAGCTCAAGATAAGGCCCACTGCCTGATAAGCTATATTATCCGAGTTGCTAGCCTTGGAGTTGAATCTCCGGTTGTTTTGCTCTAGCCATATACACAATGGGACATGCGCAAGGCATGCCAAGAGAATTATCTTGCCCAGCTTAGGAAGGCGTATCCCCATAACCATCTCAAAGGTGACAAAAAGGTTCTGATGTAGCCCCATTTGGAGACCAATCTACTAAAATATCTTCATCTAGACTTACCATGAAAAGTCGCAATGTAAGAGAACATGCTGGACTATCTCGTCACACACACCACAAAGGGGACAAGTGCGATCGGGTGCGGTGTAACCTCTTTTATGGAGGTTGTCAGAGGTGAGAATTTGTTCCTTGATGGCCGTCCACACGAAGAATTTGATTTTATTAGGCGCTAAGAACTTCCATGCCAGGTTTGCCTTGTGCTCATGCATGTTGTAATCTTGTTTTCAAATGTGAGAGTAGGCGGATGCAACTGTGAATCGGCCATTAATGCTAGGCTTCCATGTCAATTTACCAACTGCAAGCTCACGAATAGTAGTGTTGCTGAGTCTGGAGAGGAGAGAGCAAAAGGCCGTAGTTTCCTCATCATTTAATCCCCGACCAAACGCAAGACTCCATGAGCGATCTCTCCAAGAATCAGCCACTGAGCAAGAGAAGTCCCTTGCCACCCTAGAGAGCCCTGAGAAATCCTCAGAGAGGAAGCGGGGGCCGCACCATTCATCCGACCAAAAGAGGAGGGTCCTTCCATTGCCTGTGTGAAAGGAAGTTGCATCTCTGAATATTGGGAGGAGCTTTTGAATTGATTTCCATATCGGGAATAGGAGTTGAGTAGCACCATCTCCCTCCACCAGGCACCCGAAGGTTGAAGATAGAACCTGACCATATCACCCCATAGGTTGTTATGCTTGATGTTGAAGTTCCAGATCCATTTGAGCAAAAAGGGCATTGTTCATCTCCTTCGTAGGCCGAATGCCTAAACCATCCCGATTTCGGGGCATGCAAATATCCTACCAACTCACCAAAAGATATCTGAAGGTGTCCTCTGATCCCCTCCAGAGAAAACGTCGACGGATGGAGTCAATCCTATTGCAAACGGAGGTCGGACAGTGCATGAATGATAATAAATAGTTTGGCAGTCCTACCAAACAAGACTTGAGGAGAGTGAGCCGCCCAACAGTAGATAAAAGCTTGCCCCTCCAAGTAGCTAGTCTCTTCTCAAATTTTTCAATGAGGGGGGACCAAAGCGTCACCGAAGTTCGAGAGTCAAAGAGTGGTAGTCCAAGATATGTAGCTGGCAAATTTCCCACTAAGCACCCCAAATAATCAACCATACCCTGAAGCACAGGTGGGTCAATACGATAGCCTAGGAGGGTGGTTTTCTTCCAGTTAATGTTCTGACCAGAAGCCAGTTCAAATAGTCCCAATATAGCTAGCAGTTTTCGGATCTGATCCATAGTACCAACCCCAAAGCAAATTGTATCGTCTGCAAACTGAAGGATCGGCACATCAAAGGCTGCACAGTCCGTCGTGGGGAGGAGTCAACCCAGGTTTTTGGCCGAATAGATCAAAGATGATAGGTATTTCGCTATCACATTGAACAGAAAAGGAGAAAGGGGGTCTCCCTGCCTGATTCCCCTGGATCCCTTAAAATAACAGCAAGTTGTTCTGTTGAGAAGAACGGAGTAGTTTGCAGAGGAGATGCAACTTTGAATCCAGAAGCGCCATTTTTGCCCGAATCCCATTTTCCCCAGGAGAGTGTGCAAAAGCTTCCAATTAACTCTATCAAAGGCTTTCTCAAAATCAAGCTTTAGGATGAATCTGGGAAGCTTTAAAACCTTGAAATGGTGGATGAGCTCGTGCCATGCCATGGCCGAGTCTAATATATTTCTTCCCTTGAAAAAAACACTCTGGCCATGATGGATGGCAATAGGGAGAACCGCCTTGAGGCGATTGGCAAGGAGGTGTGCAAGCACCTTGTAAGCACTGGTGGTGAGTCAAAAGGAATTTCTGCCCCTTCTTTTTTAGGGATGAGGGCAATAAATGAAGCTCCGATGCTCCTATATCTGATGCCATGTTGATAGAATGAGTGGACCATGCAGGCAATATCGTCTCTGATGAAGGGCCAGCATCAGCGATAGAATTGGCCCTATGCACCATCAAAAGGAAGACCCAATGCTGCTTTTTCAATTTCTTTACTGGAGAAAGGAAGCTTGATGAGACTAGTTGCGGCCGAAGGAATAGCCTGGAGATGAACCCTTTCGAAGAAAGGGCGAACTAGCTAGCCATCAGAGTATAATTCTGCAAAAACGTTCACCAGTGAGTCTGAAATAAGGGATCGATCCGAGGTACTCTCACCATTGACATTGAGAGCGGTGATGCGGTTGGCTCTTCTCCAAGCAGAGGCGACTGCATGGAAGAATTTAGTATTGGCATCCCCCTCAACGAGCCATTTAAATCTTGCACGCTGTTTCCAGTGCACGAGCTCACTATGAGCGAAGGACTACATTTGCCCTTGGAGGGCGTATCTCTGAGTTACTTCTGGGAAAGAGAAGCTTCTAGATTCCTCTTCGGAGTCAAAGAGTGGAAATCTGAGAAAGGACGGCGCCTCTCTCGGCTGAGGAAGAAGCCTTTCGCAGAGGCCCATGATCGCAACAACGGCTTTAGCATCTTGAGCTTGGCTAGGAAATTCCACCCAGTCGGGCCCGTCACGACCATCCTCTCCCAGAAGGACTGGATAGAGGAGTCAAAAGAGGGGTCCGCTATCCAAGCATTGTTGAACCTGAAAGATGGGGGGGGGTGGGGGGCAACTGCCGAAGTGGGTATCTACCATAATCGGCCAATGGTTGGAATCAACCCTATTGAAGACTTAGCCTGTGGCATTGCTGTGTAACTAAAGCCAGTCGTTGTTGACTAAGAAGCGATCAAGCTTGGAGAGGATGGGGGACTGTCTGCCATTTGACCAAGTGAAGGTCTTCCCAGATAGGGTAACCTCATCAAGATCCCAACTGCCAATAAAGTCTGCAAATAGCCTCATGGAGGTAGTGATTCTCTGGGAGGGCGGGGATTTCTTGTGGCAGAAGCGGGTAACATTGAAATCTCCCACAAGCATCAAAGGAATGGGCCACCTCTGACAAGTCCTCAAAAGGTCATCCCAAAAGAGATGTCTCTCATGGTGTCTAGTAGGCCATACACACCCACAAGGCACCAAATGTTCCCTGATCCTTTGTCTCTCAATTTGATTCTGAGGGAGTAAGTGCCACAGCAGCGATCAATCACCTCAATGTTATTAGTGTCCCACACAATCAGAATGCCGCCAGCCAATCCAATCGCATCCACAAAAATCCATCCAGGCTCCTTGAGAGGCCACAGCTCACGGATATATCCAAGGGCAAAGAAGCCGCCCTGGTTAATGATTAACATTTTTTATTTTGATGAATTGAGAAATTTTATTAAGAGAGGAACCCCAAAGGGTTAAAAATGCACAAAAATGAAAGAGAAGAAAAAGGGAAACAAAAATACAGCAGCCAAACAACCAAATTATGAGAGCAGCAAAAGTACAGAATCACAAAGAAAATCAATCAAGAGCGAGAGAGATGTGCGACTCAGCGACTCGGTGACTCGGGGAGTCGTGAGCCCCTCCCATGGTGGAAGATGACAGCCGACAAGCTCCGGCGACCTCGCCGGACCTTCGAAAACCCTTCCGGCGAGGGACTCCCACGAAAAGAAAGTTATCAGAAGGGAAGATATTGCGTCTCCCTCCCCCCTCCCAATCGAGCGTCGTCTCGAGAAGGGGGAAACCAGTGCTCGAATCCCTGACCCCCGCGCTTCAGACCGTGAGCCTCCGACGGGAAGATGTCTCTCCTCTGAGACGACGATGGCTGACGAAACTTGCAGAGGCAGCAATTGGGATGATTCAGGATGGAAGACAGTTCGATCGAATAAAAACAGGAAGGAAGGAAGCTTTGGTTCTACGAAAACCTTCTTCAACTTTGGCAACACCTCTTTGGCGATTGGGCAAAAGCAAGACAGATCTGGAATGTCGATTTGGTTCACGGTTAGAAACGAGAGAAGAAAAGCCTTTGTTTCCTTTCCAACGACGGACTGCAACGTCTTCCTCAGCCAGTTTGATGCTGTTACAAGCACTGACAGTTGTCAAACCAGATCCAGTGAGCTCCAGCTTGGTCAGATCTCCTTTCTCTTCTTTGTTTTCACTCACCAAGATCAATGGGAATGTAAAATCGTCCAGAGCGGGAGAGGGGGGGGGAGCAAATCATGTGACGCATTAACATCCCGGAATCGAAAGATTTCTTTGGCTGGTTGATATTTCGAACAACAATCAAGGAGTATGCTCCTACGGCATCAAGCTCTCAGCTCGGGAAAGACATCGTCTCGCAAACCAGACTTACCTCCAGCAATATTCTCCCCCTACCACAAAAATACTCGACGACCACCTTCCTGACCTTGGCCAGCACTGTGCCTCATGGCCAATTTCTGCCTGAAATTACAAATACTGCCTCGGTTGACTTGTCCGAGCTCGATAACTCTGCTGAGTTGCCGCGGGGGATGAAAATCTCCTTCCCCCTTGACGCATTGGTGCGAGGAAGAATGCTGCGTGAAAAGGATGCAACGGCAATAATGGTCAACCCAAATTGGAACTGCCACTCTCCTGTCGGAGCGGCACCGATATGATGATGATACCTGGCAGCAGATTATGAACCTTGCCAGACTCATGGGAGTAGTCAACAAAGGCTATTTGCCCGGTAATGGTGACCCAGGAGTCCACAAACGATCCTAGAAATGGTTGTTCTATCCTAGAATGTTCGAGGAGTTGGCTCGCCCAAAAAGCGCACCGTTATTAGCAGAGTGCTCGAATCCTGCAAGGCCTCGTTTGTGATCCTTCAAGAGACGATGTGTCAATGCATGACTAACACCATTGCGCGGGAATTGTGGTCCTACCCTACCCTAGAGTGGCGTACTATTGATGTGGCGGGCCATTCCGGTGGTCTAATGGTTCTCTGAACTTCATGCCTGGTCGACCTCATGGATCTTTGCCTTGGCCAATTTTCGATTGGGTTGAAATTTCATGACTGCTGCCTTGGTTGCACGTGGGGGCTTGCCAGGGTATATGGACCCACTAGATACCGACCTCATAGATCCTTTTGGGAGTAGCCTCACAATCTCCTTCAAATATGGTCGCTACCTTGGCTCATTGCGGGTGATTTCAATGTGATCAGATTTTGCAGCAAAAAATCCCCTCTTGTCATTGGTATATTATCTTCCATGAGGAGTTTTGCGGACTTTATAGGGGGTGCAGAGCTAGTTGAGATCCCTCTATTTGTAAAGACATTTACTTGGTCGAATGGGCAGAAACAAGCTATTCTCTCCAAGCTGGACAGATTTCTTGTGAGTAGCGATTGGCTCCAGATCTATGAAGATGCTTCAGGCAAGGTTCTCAACCGGGTGGGATCCAATCACTGGCCGATTCTTCTCTCTACATCTTTTGGTAGATGTGGTCCTGCCCCCTTCCTCTTTGAGAACTCTTGGTTAATTGAGGCAGATTTTGATCACCTCCTTGCTGATTAGTGGTCCAAGTTTACCGATGGTCATCGTGTAGATTGGGACCTCCCTCAAAAATTTAAGCTTCTCAAAGGTAAGCTGAAGTCGTGGGCCTCCAACCTGAAGTCCTCCCTTGGTGCTAAGAAAATTTCTAGCACTTTCCAGATGGATGTCCTTGACCAAGTTGAAGAACAAAGGTACCTATCCAATACTGAATTCTCTTCTCGCGCTGCTCTTGAGGCTCGTCTTTTTACTCTTCTCCACTCGGAGAAAGTGAGATGGAAGCAACGCGCCAGCATCAAATGGCTGAAGGAGGGAGATGCCAACACCAAATTTTTTCATGTTGTTGCCTCAGCGAGGACTAACCAAATTACCTCATTGTGTGTGGACAATGAGGTAGCCTCGAACAGATCCTCCATTACTGATACTCTGATCAAGTTTTATGCAGATCTTTATTCAGATGAGTGCCCACGTCGTCCTAAGTTCCAACATCTCAACTTTGCCAAAATCTCCAATGTCGCCGCCTCCCTGATTGAGCTTCCTTTCTCTGAGTTGGAAATTGAGATAGTTGTTCTTGGTATGACATGTGACCGTGCGCCTGGTCCGAACGGGTTTAACAGAGATTTCTATCAAAGAACTTGGCCCTGTATTAAGAAGGACATACACAATATGGTTCGAGGTTTTCACAAGAATGGCATCACCTTCGGAAGTATGGGGGCTTCTTTTATTGCCTTAATTCTGAAGAAAGACAATGTTGAGCAGTCAAGTGATTGTCGGCCCATAATCCTCATCTCCAGCTCTTACAAAATTATTGCACAGCTCCTTGCTCGGCTGAAGTCCCTCCTTCCCTTGGTCATCCACAATGATCAAGGTGCTTTCCTAAGAGGGAGGAACATCCTTGACTCTTCCATGATGGCTCACGAGTAGGGGTGGCTTCGAACCGAGCCAGCTCGCGAGTGGCTCAAGCTCAGCTCGGTTCCGGCTCGATTCAATTCGGTATACCTGGATCTCAAGCCGAGTTCGAGATCCAGGATAGGCTCGTTTAAATTAACGAGCCGAGCTCGACCGAATGAAGGTTTGGCTCGAAAGCTCGCGAGCCGGCTCGTTAATTTAACGAGCGGCGCGGGATTCGGGGGACTTGGGGGAGTCAGGACTAGGGAGCGGGACCAAGAGCTGGAGCGTCGAGCAGAGCGGGAGCGAGGGGGAAAAAATTCTTCCTGACCTCTTCACCGGCGAGCCCCTCCCGTCCGCTACTATGGCCACCTCTGTCGTCATCGACAGCTGCCTAACTGGTCGCCTTCTGCCTTTCCGTCGTCGTCCGCTGTTGTGGCCGCCGCTCGATTTCTTCCCCCTCGTCTGCCTTCGCCTTTGTTTCCGTCGCCGTCGCAGCCATTATCCCAAATGAAAGTTCTTCGCCGGCACCGCTAGAAGTTTTTCCCTCTGCGTCGTTCCTCGTCCTCGCCCCCACCCCCCCCCCCCCCCCCCCCCCCCCACGAGAAGATGATTTATAATTTTCTAATTGGAAATTCTTATTAAAAAAATTATATAATTTTCTAAGTAAGATTTTCCTGCGAAAACCGTATAGAAAATTTTTTAATAAGTATTTGACAATTGATGTTGTAATACTTTTAGCATGAGGCAATTTTCATAGCAATTTTGTGTTTGACATTTTATTCAATTAGAAATTTATCCATAAGTATAGTAATATATTAGATTAATTATTAATTGTTATTTATTTCCCTAGAAGAGGCAATAAGAGGTCCATTTAACTTTCCTAAGAAAATTTTAAAATATTTCTTGTAATTATCTAGTAAGTCACTAATAGTAATAAATTTTTATTTAAAGGTTTTTTTTGGAAATATGTATCCTAGAAAAAATATTTCTAGATTTTCCTAGAATTTAAATTTTCAAACAGGGGCACTAAGGCCATAGTAAATTTATGGCCAGATTCAAAAATTACAAAATAAGCTAGACAACATTTGGGGTAAAAGAGATTAATATTAGTGCGTTCTAATCCATTATCGAGATTCAATCCCAAACCTCCCCTATCATTCTTTTTATAAAATGTATGCATAATTTTATATATAATTTATTTGACATATATTTTATGTAGACTATTAAATATAGGTTAAGCTCGAACTCGGCTAGTGCTCAAGCTTGAACTCGGTTAAAATTATTAGGCTCGAGCTCGATTACGATTTTAGGCTCAAAGTTAGGGTCGGCTCAAGCTCAAGTTTGAAATATTTAAATCAAGCTTTGCTCGAACATGGGAAGGTTCGGGCTCAGCTCAATTCGATGCCACCCTTATGCCCAATTTTAAGTAGAGGTCATGCCCAATTTTATGTAGAGGTCATGCCCAATTTTATGTAAAATGTATGCATAATTTTATATACAATTTATTTAACATGTATTTTTTGAAAAGTTTTAAATGTATGTTGGAGCTCAAACTCAAGACATGTATTTTTTGAAAAGTTTTAAATGAATGTTGAAGCTCGAGCTCAGCTCAAACTCAGTTAAAATTATTGGGTTCGAGCTTGATAACAATTTTAGGCTCGAGGTTGGGCTAGGCTCGAGCTCGAGTTCGAAATATTTAAATCAAACTCGGCTCGAACATAGGCAGGTTCGGGCTCGGCTCGGCTCGATGCCACCCCTACTCACGAGCTCCTCGACCATTTCTCCCACTCTAGTTGCCCTCGGTTTGCCTTGAAGCTTGATCTTGAGAAGGCATTTGACGGGTTAACTGGGATCTCTTAGATGACCTTCTTGGTCAAATGGGCTTTGGGGACCGTTGGAGGGGTTGGATTAGATCATGTGCCTCATCGGCCTCTCTCCCCCTCCTTCTCAATGGGACTGTTTGTGGTTTTTTTTAAGGGCTCCAAAGGTATTCGGCAAGAGGATCCGCTTTCCCCTCTTCTATTCGATATTGCCGCTAAGCTTCTATCGGGCTAGAAAGAGTGGTTGACTTGGGCCGATTAGCAGTTGTGAGGCTTTTGACATCCCCCTTCTCAAATTCTTTGGCTGATAAATTGGCAAAATTTAGAACCTCCCAGTAATCTCTCATTGTTTGGGAAGTTCTCGGCTCCTTGAGGTGATTTCTGACTCTAGGTCCCGTGACTCTTTGGATAACTCGATGATTTGGTGGCCAGAGGCGACTAGTTCTTTCCCGGTCTCTTCCACCTACACCCTCATCAAGGGTTGGACTTCAATTACCCCCAAGCATGAAGTTGAATTTATTTGGTGTCTCTACACTCCCCTGGAGATCAAATTCTTTCTTTGGAGTGTCGAGCTCAACAGAATACTCACTATTGTCAACCTTCATCGTTGTGGCAATCTCACTATTTGCACCTCTTGCCCGCTTTGTGGCTTGGAGGAGGAGACCTCTCAGCACCTGTTTGCTACCTGCCTTATTCTTGGTCTATTTGGATGAGCATCCTCAGCCGGTTTGGTATCCAACTTTGCTTGCCAGAGGACATTCTTGCGATTGGGTGGTTGCTCCTTGGGATCCCCCTCCCTAAATTGGGGTGACTGATCATCTTTGTTTGCATTGCTCTCATCCCTTTGGGCATCTCTTCTATTACAGGCCACATCTCTACTTGGCTCCACTCCAGGAAGGAGTTCTCTACACTCTCTGGGCTCTTGCTCAGGGAAAATTGGAGCACCATTGCCTAGTTGGAAGTTCAGTCAAAGTCTCCAAAAATGCAGGAATGGCGACCCCCTGATCCGGGCTACATCAAGATGAATTTCAATGGCAGCTCCCTCAGCAACCCTGGTTTGGCTGGCTATGGTGGGGCCTTCCATGACTCGGCCGGTACGCAGTTTTGTCCTGTTCCGTCCTTATGGGCATAGCGGACTCCACTATTGTTGAGCTTCAGGCCCTCCTCAAAGGCCTCATCATCTTTCGAGAGCATTTCTCCGGGCCACTCCACATTAAGGGAGACTCCATGGTGATCATCAGATGGTTTTCTTCCCCCTCTCCCCGCCATGGCGTCACTGGGATGTTTACCACTCCATTTTGGACATTCTTCCCTTTATTACCTATATCAGGTCCCATGTTCCCCGATCTGCAAATTTTGTTGCAGACGATTGTGCTAAGCAGGGGACTTCCCTCCATGCTCCTCTTGTAAGGAGGAGGCCTGCTTAATCTTGTTTTGTTTTTGTTTTAATGAAATCATCACTTTCTAAAAAAAAAAAAACAAAGAAAATCAATCAACTCGAGGAAGGGAATCGCCAAGAACAAGTTGTTGATGGCAAGAAAAAAGTGGTTCTCTCTAAAACCCTTAAACTTATGCCACACTCCTCGTCTCCTTCCTATCTGTTTCTCAACCTCTTCTTGATCGTTTAATTTTTTATCAATTATTGGGTTCCATGAAGTTAGTTTTACAAACACGGAACCAAAAAATACCTAATCTACCAAATTAGCAAATAAAAAGCTTAAAAAGCACTATGAACCATTTAAATATAAAACAAAGACTTACAGAATTTCATCACCAACCGCAATTATTGCTGCCGTTAATGTGCCACTATGACATGATTCCATGCTCTTAAGGCCATTACCAACAAAATTATCACCTAGAGGAGCAATTCTTTTAGCTCTTCCTGCTTTCTCTAGCCTTCCATCTGCAAGTAGATATGCAGGTCTAAAATTTTCCTTGATATTGGATGAATCACCGATACATAATAACGAATTTGGGACTGTATCATATATGCTTCCGATAGAAGTGTATCTGTAACAAAACAAAATAAAATAAGAATTAAAATTTGGCATGAACAATTCTTATTTACATAAGAAAATCAAATGTGTCCTATATATCCCATGGTCATAGGCACAAAATACCCAAAAATATTTACCACCATTTAGGACATTTGCTGCATCTTTAGCAATAATGTGCAGAGGATATTCCCCCATTCTGAGCTATCCACAACTAAAGTCATTATTTATCCCTGAACATACTGGTAATTCAAATGCAATAGTTGTTATGAAAGACCTGACCAGACTGATAGTGTTGATGACATTGTATCTTCTACTCATTGTAATTGGAATTTCATTCCTAGATCAGCCAACTCTTTGGTTGATAAATTGGCAAAATTCGGAACTTCCCAACAATCTCTCATTGTTTGGGAAGGCTTCACTCCTTTGAAAATTGCTCTTTTGAGCTTTTGTCTTAATAAAAATCAGCATCATTTCAAAAAAAAAAAAAAAAAAAGACCTGTCTAGACTGAAAGCCCAAAATGGGTTGGACCAAACATGGAGGCAGGTTGATCTTAGAAAACATAAAAAATCAGCAAGGCAAATGGTAAACTGATAGACCCAAGCAAAGTAATCTAGGCTTTAGACCTCCAATTATTAGAATAAAATAATACTGATGAGATTTTTAGTTTAAAATATTCAATTGTTGGTGCAAACGTTCAAGCTGCATGAACTGCTTTAACAAGGACCTGGACATTCCTCCAGGTCAATAGTCGAGACTCTGAAGACTGATGCAAACATACCCAGAGCCACCATTAGTAAAATTGCATAACAGTCTAAAATCTTTTCAAGGGGGAAAAATATATTAAAGCAGGAATAACAAATTGATATTAGGCATAATGCCATCCAATCACTTGCAGTGAGTGTCGTTTGGGTTGAGCACATGGATAGGTAGGGTTAGACCTACATAGATGACAATGACTCACCAAAACCCAAACCAGAAGTACCAAGTGAAAATCTATATAAGCCAACCCAACTAAATCAGAAAATTAAAGAATTGATTAAGAAACATTAACATAAAAGGCATCGATTCTGAAATATCTGATCAGGAAATATTAAAATCTATGCCAGATCGATTAGCTCGGGCTGAAGACTCAGTTGCATTTGATTATCAGAGACCAGTTCCATTTAGTTGATTGTACGTCAAATGCTTTTTCTTCATTAGACTTCAGCTCTTGTAGCATTGCTAGCTTCCTTTTTTATATTCCTTTCTCTTTTTAAAGAAATTTTCACCTTTTTTAAAAACTATAAGAAATTATAGGAGGAAGAAAGAAGCCTACACCAAATCTAGACTAGCAATGGACCAGGCATGTCAAGTAGAACCAATTATTTCAGAAAAAAGAGAATATTTTTTCTAATTTAATAAAAATAATTGCCTATGATCCGCCAAATTTGGAAATAAATTGTCTTCAACAGAAAAAGTCCAGCTCATCTCAGGTTGAGAACTATGGCCTTCTGATTTAAACTGTGCAGAAGAAAAGCCTCACACAACATTTGGATCTTTTGAAAAAACAAAATTACCCCTGATCATAAAGGCTGCAGTACCGAACTTTGCAGGTTAAAAGAAATGCCCATACATCCCTGTGAACAGATAAAGGATGTTAATATCTTTGATTCAATTCAGAACAGAACTAAGACAAATATTCCCCAGTTTAATAACCTAAAGCATCACAAAGGTTTTGTTTTTTGTGTTGCTCCTATAGGCTAGACTTCATGTAAAACACTATCCTTTTCTTAATGAAGAAAGCAGGAGCCAAATTTTTGGCCTCCTGAAGAACCACCACTGTGCAGCATCACACAAAAAGGATATGCCTGCAGCCAGGAATGTTGGAATGTAACTTCTTAAAGGCCCCACCAAACACAACCTAGTGCATAATGGATAGTAAAACTCCACCTGTATGACCAGTCCAATATTGGATTCACTCTCATGAAAGGAGGCCATCCAGGGGAGCTCGGGGAGAACTGTTCTTGTCCAACCTGCAAAGGTTGCACAGAAGTATTATGCCTTCTACATACAAAATTGTGAAGAAACTGGAATAAAAGATAAAAGGAAAAGAAGCAAAGAGATTCTCATATACTGCATTAGGATCACCAATTCTGGTGCCAAGGAAAATGGCTTTGATGGGTTTTTCATTTAGTAAAGCCTCCAGACCAGCCTTGAAGTCCAGGCGGATAATTTCCAACGGCAAGTTGTATCTGAAAAAATAAATAAATTAAAAAATTAATATGATTCATAAGCTTGAACAAGAATCCTTTTACGTAATGTAATAAATTTATATGTAATAGACGTGGCAACAGTCAACAATATCTCACGTGCTAGCTGTTTCATAAGTGAAAGAGTTGATCTCAGGAAAGGCCAAAGGACTCTCAAAATAAATAGTCCTTATTGGACATCCTGATTTATTGCTCATCCGGATCCCATTAGAAGTTTGTGTCCTCTCTTTATGCAGATAATAGCCAGCTCTAAGAAGATGCAGCAAAACCTGCAAGTCACATGTATTTTATCAATAGTCATAGGACAAAGTTATTTCTGTTTTGTATTTCCTACAACTAAACTTTCTTACATTTGACTTTAGAACCCTAGACTTATAGATTCATCCACAGCATAACTGTTGTGCGAACTATTCTAATACATGTTTATGGTAGCCTTTTCTGTTGACCCTGAACTGTGTTCTCTCACCTATACGTCAGTATCTAAATTTGATAAATGAAAAATGTTATGCTGATTGCACATGGAAGTTATGTTTTTTGACAACATCATTTAAGTTTGAGCATTGGGCATATCTCCAAAGACAAGTGACAGCTGCCATTGTCTGATAAACCAAATTCAAAGGTGCTCTACTTACAAAACAAAATAATAGGTATTGCGGCTTGAGATTACAATTCAAATGAGCTCTACTTACAAAACAAAATAATAAGTGTTAAGGAATAGTCCCACATAGATTAGTGAGTACAAAGATCTTGAGTTTATTAGTTGGGAAAGAGGTTTCCTAAGTTGGCTAGTCATTTTGGGATGGGCCTTAGACCCAACTTTACATGGTATCAGAGCAAGTACTCATATGTGGGCCTACACCTAAACTATCCACTTGTAGATCTAAAAAAGAGGGTCTACACCTAAACTATCCACTTGTAGAGCCACAAAAGAGGGCCTATACCTAAACTATCCACTTGTACAGCCACAAAAGAGGGCCTACACCTAAAATTATCCACTTGTAGAGCCACAAAAGAGGGCCTACACCTAAATTATCCACTTGTAGAGCCACAAAAGAGGGCCTACACATGAGGGGGAGTGTTAAGGAATAGTCCCACATGGATTAATGAGTACAAAGATCTTGAGTTTATTACTTGGGAAAGGTTTCCTAAGTTGGCTAGTTATTTTAGGATGGGCCTTGGACCCAACTTTACAATAAGTATTGTAGCTTGAGATTACAAATAAAGAGTTAGTAGGAATGATCTAACATGGGTTAGTGTTTCTGTGATTAGTCATTGGGAACTTCCTATCTACGACT
This sequence comes from Aristolochia californica, assembly GCF_029961685.1. Lineage (NCBI taxonomy): Eukaryota > Viridiplantae > Streptophyta > Magnoliopsida > Piperales > Aristolochiaceae > Aristolochia > Aristolochia californica. Next base: position 12,093,982 of record NW_027181782.1, on the reverse strand, counting down.
AGTCATTTTGGGACAGACCTAGAACCAACTTTGATATAGCCCTCAAAGCAAAACATTTCTTCTATTGGGCCTCATTTGTGCCACATTTATGTTGTCCATGTCTTAGGCCCATTGTCCTTTAGACCCGGACATGAGAAGGAGTGTGAGTGGGAATAATCCCATATATGTTAATGTTGTTGGAAGATGGGCCCCAGCCCACACGACTATGGACGGCCCACATATTTAAGAGTATTATAAGATGAGCCACACGACCAAGGAAGGCCCACAAGATGGGCCCAAGCACATAAGAAATAGGACCCACCATGATTATCACGAGCTGGCATCCTTATCACATAAGTTGGAAGATCAAGAAGGACTCACAAAGATAACCACAAGCTGGTTGGAAGATCAAGAAGGACTCACAAAGATAACCACGAGCTGGCATCTTTATCTTATGGTCACGTCATAGAAGAGTTCTAGTTTGAGTTATGTTTGTCTTCTATTTATATTGAGTTATTTAATTATGCTAAGGCTTATCCTTAAGTGTTAGAGTTTGGGTATAATTGGGACAAAGGTAGTTTTATTGTAATTGGACTCTACTACCTTCCTTTATTATAAATAGAGGTTCATTTACTCTAATTATAATAAGTTAATGAAGTCAATGAAGTATTTCTCTTTTCCATAAACTCAACATGGTATCAAAGCAGGTTCTGTGAGTTGACTTAGTCAACCCACAGAGATAATGAGATCCTTTTCTCTAAACCCTAAACCCTAAGTCTAGGTTCGTAGTTTTTTTTTTCAGTCCCTATACCCATAGTTTACTTTGCACCTCTATATTGAGATTTTCATATTGCAAATTATATATTGACGGAAAGATATTTGAAACTACTTTCCAAGGAAAAACGAGTTTTTCCAATCGGAGTTATCTACATAGAGAAATCGATATTTGAATGAGCGAAGGTCAGATTGCAAAAGACGCTCGAGCAGCAGCAGAAAGCTTAAACTTCTGAGGTATTTTATGCTAACAAGAACGATACTTTATATGGAGATATATATATCAAAAGAAAGATTTGTAAGTCTATTCTCTTACATATTCAACCAATTTTCAATCGGATTTATCTACAAAAAGAAATCGATATTTGAAGTGCGAAGGTCAGATTGAAAAAAAGAGGTTCAAACAGCTGCTGAAAGCTTCAACTTCTGAGGTTTTTTATGCTATCAAGAATGAGACTTTATATGGAGAATTATATATCAAAAGAAAGATCTATAAGTCTATTTTCTTACCTATTCAACCAATTCTCGATCTAAGTTTTTTATAAGGAGATATTGATCTTGGAAGAATCAATGGTCATGCTAGAAAAAAAGGAGAAACAATGCTTAGTTTGGCCAGATGACAGAGACCAAAATATATCAGATTATTTATCTTCTAATAATTATATTTTATGAAGAGAAGTTATACTTGGATGAAAGGTATTTAAATCTAGTTTCAGAAGGAGAAAATTTCATGTCAATATGATCTATATTTTAAGATATATTCGCATTGGAAGAATCAAAGGTCATGCTGGTATCCTGTTGCATTGAAAAATTCGAATTTAAGCCGATTGTTTTGCGTCACTGTTTGAGTTGTTATATCAGGAAAATATCTCACTTTTCCCTGGTTTAAAGGCTTATTACTACATCTATGTTATTTGGGCTTATTATTACATTTATGATATTTGGTTCAAGCTAGGATCACTGCCATTACATCCCAGCTTGAGGGGGAGAAGTACAAGAAGAACAAGAAAGAGGTATTTTATTCCATATGTTGTGGATAAGTTTATGTGACCAAAATATTCAAGAAAGGGAGAGTATAAAAGATGAAGTTTTTGCATCTAAGAAAAAATATTTATATCAGATTATGATTATTTCATGGGTCCTACAAGGTTTATTATTTTGATTCATGTTATATGTGTTGGAAGATGGTCGTGTTATATTCAGTTATAGCTATTATGTCTCTTGGGGACATTATTATTGAAGAAGTGGTGGCCTCGGTATCCTTTCTCATACATCATTTATTTGACCCCGTAAAAAAAATATCACAGTTGGGAAACCATGACGGATGAATTTAATACCCTGTCAAAAAACATCACGGTTGGGAAACCATGACGGAGGAAGTTAATACCCCGTCAAAAAATATCACGATTAGGAAACCATGACGAGCCCTGTCAAAAAAAAATATATCACGGTTGGGAAACCATGACGGAGGATACCCTGTCAAAAAATATCACAGTTAGGAAACCATGACGGAGGATACCCTGTCAAAAAATATTACGGTTGGGAAACCATGATGGAGAAACTTATTATTACATCTATGTTATACCCCTCTGAATTTTCCAGTTGGGCCTCATGGAAGAGAGCACCAGCGTGAGGGGGAGCATTGGAAGATGAGAGGACTGCCATTTTATACAAAAATATTATATACATCATTTGCAACAAGTTGGGAGTTCATGATGTTCTCTCACCCCAAGCTTGAGGGGGAATGTTGGAAAAAGGGCTCCAGCCTACACGACCAAGGAAGACCTATATATCTAAGAGTATTATATTGTTGTCTGCAGTAACGTGAGCTTATAACCCAAGTGGGGGCCATGAGATAGTGTGGATAATTGGTTGGTTGGACAAGGTTTGGGCTGGCGTGAACAATGCGACTCGCCCATTCCAAGCCGCGCAGTTGAGCCGTGTTTCCCTGGCGAAAGCTTGGGTGACTTTGTTCTTAGATCGGAGGGCACAGCGTGAGGCTGGTTTCACAGAGCAGCGATAACCTCCATCTGTCGACAGTGGAAGGATAACTAGTTGATGCGAGTCGGTCCATAATCGCCCTGCTTATCCGACTCACCTAGACCACCACCCTTTTTATAATGGAAAGTTGAGCGAGCGAGAGGGCAATTTTGGGTGATTTTGGGAGATTTCGGGCAAAATTTCGCCGATTGCTAACGTGCGCCGTTAGTAATCAATCGTGTGCCGGCTGGTTCGAAATTGCTAACGTACGCCAATACCCTCAAATGAGAGAGAGAATCTCCCGACGGCTGCCGTCCCTACGGCCGGCGACCGGACTACTCCCGTCGACCACCGATACTCAGGCAAGGCTACGACGAGCCTTTCTGACACCGACAGAGGGCTCGACGATGCTGCGACGAGTAGAAATGGAGAAAATGTCCCCCCATGACGAGGAAGGAAAAATCACAGATGGTCGGATCCGTCCAGCCACCGCTCTGGCGACCTTTCTGAGGCTCCGATGGAGGAATACGACGCTCGCTGGATGACGGTCTCTCACCGGAAAAAAAGAAATAGTATTTTCCGCTTCAGTTACGGAAAATGCAGAGTTACAGTCGAGAGAGTCGTTCGGAAATCAGGTCCGGTGACCCGTATCTCCTCAGCCGACGGATCAAAGCTTTCATTCATCTGTGTCCCAGTGGAAGCGATTCACAACTTCAGGATTCAGTTCCAGAGAGCTACCTCGAAAACTGAAAAATCCTGTGAACTCTGGTCACGGGACTCGATGTTCTTCTTCTCTGTGACTGTCTTCCGTGGTCGCCGGGAATGTAGGAACACCCATAGAAGAGGAACCTCCATTTTAGCCAGGCTACTCATACCTGAGGCCACAAACTCGGGTTTTGGCTGGAATGAGCTAGCCGATGCACTCCAGAGCCTCTCCCCAGCACTAGCCACAACAGAAGAGCCAATACGCCTCAGTGATGCCAGAGTAAGATTTCCACCTCTCTTCCCAGCAACCCAATGCCACCAAAACACCGTCCCGACATCCCCTCCTACTCATATCAGCACCCCCTCCCCAAAAATTCATGTATTGCCCCAAAACCATGCATCAATCCCCCCTACTCCCACAGAAACACCCGAAATCATTCAAATCCCACCAAACCTTCCCCATGATGGGCGCAAAATTTTGACTCACTCCATTCTCGTCCGAACATCCCCCGAAGTCATCAAATCCAGCATTCTTCAATGGCTGATCGACGCACTTCACCTCCCTTACACTCCTAGAATCTCCTATCTCCGTCCCCAAACTTGGCTTGTTCATTTCGGAACCCAGCAGGAGTCTTCTGCGGCTCTAGCCATCATACCCCACATCAGCTCTGGCATTATCGGAATGGCTCCCCTTGGCACCCTCCAGCCAATACGGGCAATGGGTCACAGTTACAGGGCTTCCTACTGAGCTATGGCAAAATGCGGTCTTTTCAAGAGTCATATCTGAGTTCGGCACTATCATTGCTCTGGACCCATTCACGGAGCACTGGCACCGTCTGGATGAGGCCCGGATCCTCATCAATCCCCTTCACCCATGTGAAGGGCAATATTTCAGATGTGTTATGGTGGATAAAGAGCGCTACTAGATCTGTATCAGCATCGCTGCGGTGGATGATTTTAGAGATGTGGTCCCTGAAAGCACTATCAAACCTCGGGAAATCACACAGCCACCTAATGAGCTAAGAAATGCATCTCTCAACTCTGCCCCCTCTCTGCAGTTGTGATCCCCTCCAGGCAGCCTTATAGTTGGCATGGGAACTATACTCGCTGACCCCCAGGCATTCCCTCCCCCCCCCCTCCCCCACTTATCCAACACATAACCACCCACCCTCTCAACCCAATCTCCTAAAAAAAAAGCCATTGGCCTAGATCCAGATGTTGTACACACCTTTGTCCTAACTCCAGAAATACCCTTAACAACAATGCGCCCCCCCCCCCCCCCATAGAAACCCTCATAGACCCTACAAATCTTCCCCATAACCCCCACTCCACTAACATCCCCCCAGATATTGGAATCCCCACCCTGGAAATTACCTCTCCGACGCAGAGTCTGGAAGCAGTGAATGCGCTCCTCGTGCCCACAAGAAAAACAATTCTCCCCCTCCCATTGTAACCTACCAACGTCGAGCTAGAGGGCAGCAGAGACAACTTCTACAGGGAGGACCAAGTGCCACCATTCGATACCCCTGCAACCCAGAGGCAGGGGATTTCATCACTCCAGAGCCGGGTGAACGAGCTCAGGTGCTTGTGGAAACTCTTCAGTCATATCAACAGAAATACGACCCAAAAACTTGGGCCCAGATAGTGGAACTTGCCAAAGTGATGGGCACCGTCTTCGCGGAGCCTCTCCTGGGAGATAACCACTCATCTGAGAAGTCAAAAAAGATGAAAAAAGATCAATGATTATTCTCTCATGGAATGCTCGTGGATTGGGTCCTTGCGTCACCGCGCCTCCATCTGGGACCTCCTTGCCTCTACCAAGGCAAATGTTGTTGTTCTTCAAGAAACCAAGGTGGCTTCTCTACCCCTTGGATACATCCGTGAGTTGTGGCAGCTAAAGGAGCCCGGTTGGGCTTCAGTGGATGCAGTGGGATCGGCAGGCGGTATCCTACTGATGTGAGACACCAGTATAACTGAGGTGTTTGACCGTTGCAATGGCTCTTACTCCCTTGACATCAAGCTGCGAGACAAAGGTTTGGTGCCTAGTTGGTGTCTACGGCCCTACTAGACACCATGAGCGCCACTTATTTTGGGAGGATCTATCGAGGACTTGTCAGAAGTGGCCTATTCCTCTGATGTTTGTGGGTGACTTCAATGTCACTCGCTTCTGCCACGAGAAATCCCCGCCGTCCCGGAGAATCACTACCTCCATGAAGCTATTTACTGATTTTATTGGCAGCTGGGACCTGGACAAGATTGCCCTATCTGGGAAGACCTTCACTTGGTCAAATGGCAGGCAACCCCCTGTCCTCTCAAAGCTGGGCCGTTTCTTAGCCAGCAATGATTGGCTTCAGCTCTACAGTAACGTCTCCGGAAAAGTGCTCAATAGAGTCGTCTCTGATCACTGGCTGATTATGATTGATACCCATTTTGGCAGTTGCCCCCCCCCCCTTTCAGGTTCAACAATAATTGGATGGCGGACCCCTCTTTTGATCTATCTCTCCAATCCTTTTGGGAGAATATGACCGTTGTAGGACCAAGAGGGCGGGCCTTCCCAATCAAGCTTAAGATGCTAAAGCCGCTACTGAGGTCTTGGGCTTCTGAAAAGAAGGCCTCCTCCTCAATTGCGAGAACCGATGCCCTTGCTCAGATAGCCGTTCTCGACTCGGAGGAGGAAGTCAGAGGTCTCTCTTCTCCGGAAGTCTCACAAAGGTACGCCCTTCAAGGGCAATTGCAGTTCTTCGCCCACAGCGAGTTAATGCACTAGAAGCAACGTGCAAGATTCAAATGGCTCTCCGATGGGGATGCTAATACAAAATTCTTTCATGCAGTTGCCTCTGCACGAAGAAGGGCCAACCGCATTGCCATGCTCAGCGTCAACGGTGAGGCCACCTCGGACCGAGCCATTATTTTTGTTTCACTGGTGAATTTTTTTGCATATTTATAATCACCAACCACTTCGGCCCTTCTTCCAAGGGGTTAACCTTCAGGTTATTCCATCAGCTGCAGCCAGTCTCATCGAGCTCCCTTCTCTACGCGGGAAATTGAAATTGCAGCCTTTGGTCTTCCTTTGGATCGTGCTCCTGGCCCGGATGGATTCAACGGGGAATTTTATCGTCGTTGTTGGCCCTTTATTAGAGAAGACATTTCCAGCATGGCCGACTCCTTTTATCAGCATGGCACCAGATATAGGAGTATCGGAGCCTCTTTCATCGCCCTCATCCCTAAAAAAGAGGGGGTTGAACTCCCATCCGACTTCCGGGCGATCAGTCTCACTACCAGTGCATATAAGGTGATTGCGCGCCTCCTTGCTAGTCATCTCAAGGCAATCCTCCCTATTGCCATTCACCATGGTTAGAGTGCCTTTATTAAAGGAAGAAACATTCTTGATTCAGCCATGGCATGTCATGAACTTAGTCATCATTTCAAGGTCCGAAAGCTCCCCAGATTCATCCTCAAGCTTGACTTCGAAAAGTCATTTGACAAAGTTAACTGGAAGTTTCTAGATACCCTCCTGGGGAAGATGGGATTTGGAGAAAAATGGCGCTTCTGGATACAAAGCTGCATTTCCTCTGCAAGCTACTCCATCCTTCTCAATGGCACAACTTGCCGGTATTTTAAGGAAACCAGAGGAATCAAACAGGGAGACCACCTCTCGCCCCTGCTCTTCAATGTGGTGGCAGAATACCTATCCTCCTTGATCTACTCAGCCAAGAACATGGGATGGCTCCTACCCACGACGGACTGCACAGCTTTCGATATTCCGATTCTCCAGTTTGCAGATGACACTATTTGCTCCGGGGTTGGTACTATGGATCAGATCAAAAAATTACGTGTCGCGCTGGGATTATTTGAATTGGCTTTTGGTCAGAGAATAAAGTGAGGAAAAAACCACTCTCTTTGGCTATCATATTGATCCAGCTGAACTTCAGAATATGGCGGACTATCTGGGATGCTCTGTGGGAAATATGTCAACAACGTATCTTGGGCTCCCACTTTTTTATTCTCGGCCTTCGGCTTCACTATGGTCCCCCCTCATTGAGAAATTTGAAAAGAGGTTTGCCACTTGGAGGGGTAAACTCTTATCAACGGCGGGGCGTCTCACTCCCTCAAGTCTTATCTGGCGGGGCTTCCAAATTATCTGTTATCATTCATGCACTGTCCAGCCTCCGTTTGCTCCAAAATTGATGCCATCCGTCGACGATTTCTGTGGAGGGGTTCAGAAGATACCTTTAGATACCATCTGGTCAATTGGAAGGATATTTGCATGCCCCATAATAGGGGAGGTTTGGGCATCCAGCCTACAAAAGAAATGAACAAAGCTCTTATGCTCAAATGGATTTGGAATTTTAACAACAAGCACAACAGTTTATGGAAGAATATGGTGAAATTCTACCTTCAGTGTTTGGGTGCATGGTGGAGAGAGCGTGGCGCTGCTCGCCTCCTATCCCCGATATGGAAATCAGTTTTCAAGCTCCTTCCAGTATTTAGAGATGCTACCGCATTTCGCATGGGCAACGGAAGGACCCTTCTCTTCTGGTCGGACGAATGGTGTGGCCCCCGTTCTCTCTCAGAGGACTTTTCGGAGCTGCATAGGGTGGCAAACAACCTCTCTTGCTCTGTGGCCGATTCATGGAGTAATCACTCGTGGAGTCTTCAATTTCGTCGGGGATTAAATGATGAAGAATCGTTGGCTTTTTGTTTTCTCCTTACTAAACTCAGCAGTACTATTCTTCAAGAGCACTCAATTGATAAGATGATTTGGAAGCCTAGTAATAATGGTCGATTCACTGTCACTTCGGCTTACTCTCATATCAGAAAGCAAGACTATAGTCCTCATGAGCACAAGGCAAATCTGGCTTGGAAACTCTCAGCGCCAAGCAAAATCAAGTTCTCCATGTGGTCAGCTATCAGAGAACAGATTCTTACTTCAGACAACCTTCACAGAAGAGGCTTCACTGCCCCCGATCTTTCTTGTCCCCTATGCGGTGAGTGTGAAGAGACAGTCCAGCATGTCCTCTTACACTGTGGATTTTTGTGGCAAGTTTAGATGAAGATATTTCAGAAAATCAGACTCCAACTGGGGCTACATCAGGATCTCTTTGGCACCTTTAAGATGGTTCGAGGGATTCTCCTTCCTCGGCTGGGCAAGTTAATTCTTTCAGCCAGTCTTGCTCATGTTCCATGGTGCATTTGGCTCGAGCAGAACAACCGAAGATTCAACTCCAAAGCTAGTACCCCAGACAACACGGTTTCTCATGCCGTCGGCCTCATCTCGAGTTGGCTTCATACAAAGAAGGATTTTGCCACTCTTTCAGGGGTTTCTCTTCGGGAAAATTGGAATTTGATCGCTCACATGTCTGGCCCTAGTAGAGCTCCTAGAATGGTTATCTGGGATCCTCCCCCCAGTGACTGCATAAAGCTGAATTTTGATGGTAGTGCTATTGGATGTCCTGGTCTAGCAGGAGCAGGTGGTATATTCAGACGTCAAAATGGAGACCCCATTCTTTCTTATGCGGGCCCGGTTGGCATTGCCGATTCTAATACTACTGAAGTTAATGCTCTGTTGTTTGGCCTCCAAATCTTCAGAGATCGTCTCCATGGCAAGTTAATCATTGAAGGCGACTCGAAGACGGTTATTAGTTGGTGTTCCAAAGACAGCCTCCCCCCTTGGCGCCACTGGCTCATCACTGATAGTATTGCTGACATTGTATCTTCTTTGCATTGTAATTAGAATCTCATTCCTAGATCAGCCAACTCTCTGGCTGATAAATTGGCTAAATTTGGAACTTCCCAACAATCTCTCATTGTATGGGAAGGATTCCCTCCTTTGTAATTTGCTCTTTTGAGCTTTTGTCTTAATAAAAATCAGCATCATTTCAAAAAAAAATTATAAGATGGGCCACATGACCAAGGAAGGCCTACAAGATGGGCCCAAGCACATAAGAAGTAGGACCACCATGATTACCACGAGTTGGCATCCTTATCACATAAGTTGGAAGATAAAGAAGGACTCACAAAGATAACCACGAGCTAGCATCTTTATCTTATGGTCACATCATAGAAGAGTTCTAGTTTGAGTTATGTTTGTCTTCTATTTATATTGAGTTATTTAATTATGCTAAGGTTTATCCTTGTGTTAGAGTTTGGGTGTAATTGGGACAAAGGTAGTTTTATTGTAATTGGACTCTACTACCTTCCTCAATTATAAATAGAGGTTCATGTACTCTGATTATAATAAGATAATGAAGTCAATGAAATATTTCTCTTTTCCATAAATTCAACAAATGTTAGGAAAAAATTTGCAGTTATTAGTTGAAACAAGACCTTATAACTTCCACTGGTCATTTTAGAATGGGCTTGGCCCCAGCTTGATCATAAATAAGTAAAAGACAAAAATTGAGAAGTGATAATAGAAAAAGAAGAAAATAAATCATATATACTTTCAATCAAGTTCTTGCTTATGGATGGGAACATGATGTAGACAAAATGAGCAAAGGGAGTTCTATTACCCGTTTTGAAGTATTCAAAAGCTATTTCCATTACCCACTTTCTTTCGAAATGTAGAAGTCAGGCATGTTCCTCCTTAAATGACTAACCAAAGTCAAAATAGGTTTCCAACAACTAAGCTTAAGACCTTCAAAGACCGAACTAAAGTAGGAGTATCCCCTAACAGTAATTCCTCTCATAACCAAACTACCAACCTCAGACATGGTATGAAAAAAACTAGTGGCACTATTATCTACTAACACTCCTCATGTCCAAGCCTAAACAACCCACCCAACCCAAGACATGCAAAACATAGACATAGATCACAAAACAGATATAACGATGGATCTGGACTGGCTCAAACTATCTACAAGTTGGGTTTATTCCACTCAAAAAACTAGCCAAAGTTAGGAGAATGTTTACCAACAAATAAACATAGAATTCTTGCAAGTGCTTTTTCCCAGACATGTTGCTCTACTCCTTTCCTCGACATATGTAGGTTTCCTTCTAACCCACCTAACTGTCACCCCAAATATTTAACTTTATATCACATGATAGCATAGAACCAACTTCACTAATGTTCATCAGAACTAACTATGCAATAAGTGCAAAAGGAATCATTGACAAAAGTGGTTATCAATTCAATTGGTGTGCAAACTCCGTTAGACCCCCATGGCGTCATTGGGATCTGTACAATGAAATATGTAATTTATTTTCCCATTTAAGCTGTAAATGGAATCACATTCCTCGCTTTGCTAATCACCTGGCAGACACCCAAGCCAAGGCGGGCATTTCTCTCCAACAATTTGTTGTGGAGTCAGGCCCCTGGACCTAGGTTTGTAATTTTTTTTCTTCTTTTTTATCAATATACGCACCATTCATAAAAATAAAAAATAAAAAATAGGACAGTAAGAAGCACTAGTGAACATAGTCTGTCCCAATTATCATAAGGAATAATAGAGACAGATGGACAACCAACATAGAATTCATTGTCCAATTCAGTTGCATGACTTCAATTGCCATATCCAACCACTCAAGGTTGGAGGCACAGCTCAAGTCTAAGGCAAGTACTTCTTGTTTCTTTATTTTTTCAATTTTAAAAGGCAAAAACCTAAGAGCAATATTTTTTATTCTATTTTCCATCTTTCCATGCAAATAAAATAAAAAGTTATACTACCTCCTCATTTTCTTCCTTAAAAACAAACAGCTAGAAAATTCCTCCATCTCGAATTTTTATTACAATATATTCTTTCAAAAGACTTCCTTGACCACCTCCATTCCTCCTTTTATTCTTTTCTGAGCCCAAAATTTAAGAAGATATTATTCAATTAAAAAGAAAACTACACGATATAGACAACATTTGATTTAAGAAGATATAAAAGAGATTACAGTTGAATCTTTTCCTCCATTAAAGCTGAAGGCAACCTCCTCAAACCTGTTAAAACATAAAAAATAAAACAACCATTAAAAAACAGGATTATTCCAAATACAGGTCATTGTTAAAGTAAACAAGGAAGAAAATAAAATACCTACAGATTTCAATATAATATATATGCCTAGACAGATAGGTAAATGGATAAATACATATCTATGTATTTATAGATAAATAAATGTAGATATACTTCACAGCACCTACGTTAAAGCACTTTCCTCACCCAAATTTAGGTCAAATAAAAATAATTACAGTATACAGTTCAGTAATTTAGAACCATAATGAATAATAGTAGATATGATCATAAATAGTGTCCGAGTCCTAAAATTGTACCCGGTTGTGTATTAATATGAAAATGCACATTTTACTACAACTTTATTACTCAATTCAGTTTAATTAGTAGGTTACGTGTTCTATCTTCTGGCCAGCTCACTTGTGTGGGTCCCCTAAAATTGCTTACTCTACAACAGCAGAGCTTCAAGCCTTACGATATTGCATCCTGGTCTTTAAAGAAAAATTCTGCAGCCCCTTCATGTCAAGGGTGACTCCAATTGTGTGACCAATTGGTGCTGGGAAGGAACCTCCCTGGCAGCACTGGTCTGGCTATTTTGAAATTCTGGACCTAGCTAAATCTATTGTTTGTACTTGGAGCCATGTACCTGGAGCAGCCAATAGCTTGGCTGCCTCCCTTGCAAAAGAGAGGGTCTCTGTTCAATCCCTCATTGTTAGGGACGCCACTTATTGTGGTTTCTGTCTTCAGGCTTAATAAAATTGTACCTTTTCTCAAAACAAAAAGCTTTTGGCCAGCTCACCATTAGAGCTTTCATTAAATCTTAGATTTTGGGGTTTGCCAAAATAAAGCAGCCAACCAATCATCTTTTACGGTTTTAGCTTCTTATGACACAATGATCAAAAGAAACAAATACCATACTAACTTGGGGGGCACCACCCAGCAACATCTAATAGTTGGCGCCTCTCTTCTTTTATGATTGTTTCTGTTTTCCTATTTTTAGCTTGTTGTCCTAGAAAATATGTTGTACATTACTCATCATGATATATTTCCTCCTCAGAGAGATTCCTTAAAGAATTCTTAGTCCCAGCATTATAAAAAAATGAAATCAATTAGCAGGACTTCCTTCTAATTATCCTCCTTTTTTCCATTCTAGCTCCAGAATTCGATAGCGTTGCCAGAAGAGAAGCTCTTCTATGGCATCAAACTCCGAATTTAACGCGTAAAAAAGAAAGGAACAAAATGATACAAAGAAATCTCCCAATGAGGGGAAAACCAGCTCATGAAAAATTTAAACAATTACTGGCTTAAAATCTGAAGTATGAAATTGCAATGAAGAAAAACACATTATGCTTTCGAGTACTTTTGTGGGTACTACATCTAGGATTTTAGGTTCTATTTCATCTAACAGTCAGATATTAGAATCCTGTATAAGGCTGCATATCAGATGAAGATGGTAACTTCAGCCCACAAGGGAGAGAAAGATTATGCGTATTGAATAACTGGGGCTTATCCATCAGCATATAAAGGGCTTTAATAGTGGATTATGATATTATGAAAACAGATTATAAATTTAAAGCATATATGTAGAAATCAATCAAAGAAACCCAATACCTCCCACTCTTCTCTCTCAAAAGGTTCAGTCAACATGAAGATTTAACGTTCCAAAAAGAGGGACTGAATTGCTTCAGTAACATGTTCTATTCTCTCGCAAAGAAATGGAAAAAGAGCCACAAGATGTTGAAAGAGGCACCATCTACCACTCCGACCTGGCTCTGAGTCGAAAGATGAGAGGATATCCAGGTACCAGCTAAAACTCTTAAAATGATCTTGGCCTTACAGTTTGTAGAATACTGGTCCGTTTTGTATTTTTTTGAAACAGTGTGAAGAAGTTAAACTTTTAAGTATATACTGACCTCTCAAAAAGTTACAAGATCCGAATATGGCTTTTTAGCTGCATATACATGTCATTGCTCAATACATGAAGTCCACATGACCAATAAATTGATTTCAGTTTCTAATTCGTCTAGTTTATATAAACGTAACTGTAAGTCGTTAAACACCAGGATAAGTAAATGATTATCAGAATGGAAAGATATTCAAATGATTCCCAAGCTTGCAACTAATGGCAAATCAATTGCTTACGCGTATAGAGCAAGGGCTCTCTGAATTACGTAAATTGCGTTGTCGTATTTGGTTCGAAGCCTTCGATTTCTGGTCTGCTTCACTGCTTCATCGATCTCCATCAATCCTTTCTAAAGATGAAAAAAATGAGGATATAAAACAGATTCTGAAATCAACGGAAGAAGAGATAAATTGGAGGGCTGGATTTTTTATAGTTTGGTGCTATGTATATGAATATGCGAAGTGCTTTTCAACCAGGATGAGATTTTTCCGTGTGGGTGGTCGGAAAGGGAGGGAGACTTCCTGCATTTTGTCTGCAACCGAGGCTTCTCAGAAAGTAATAACGGGAACTACTCTGATTTGGGTTTATCTTGAGTGAGCAAAACATCCTTACGAGAGATAAAAATGACTTGCTGACCCAACCCATTTGATATCGTACTTCGCGACCCACTGGGTCTGTAACCAGGTTTTGTTGAACCCCATTTAATTGGTTTTAATCATTTGTTGAATCGATACATGGCGGCAGTGAGTTCGGATTGTTTTAAAAAACTCTACATCATAACAACATCCCCGCTCGATCCTACGGTTGTATTTTTAACTCCATCCCTAATAGAACAAGGTTTATTTTTCAATCCTATCTTATTTTATAATTTTATCCATCTCATAATAGTGGATTTAAAATTTTATAAATTAAATATTTAAAAATATTTAATTAAAAACTTTTTAGGGTATTATTGTAAAATATATATTATGGAAAGAGAGACAGCATCCCCACCCAAAGCTTACTTGGGTCATTAAACTTTACCCATCCTCACCTTGCAGGGTCAAATAGCGACCATATCTCCACATTTAGTAGAATAACCAAGTTAGGAACCTCCATTTGTCAGAGACTAAAGATTCATCTTCCTTAAAGCCTCATGAGTAGGGGTGGCATCGAACCGAACCGGTTCACAAATATCTCGAGTTCATCTTGGATCTGGCTCGGTTCAGTTCGAATAAACCCTATCTCGAATTATATTTGAGATCCAGTTTCCAACTTGTTTAAGTTCTCTACATCATAACCCCATCCTCGCTCGATCCAATGGTTGTATTTTTTTTAACTCCATCCCTATTAAAAAGAGGTTTACTTTTCAATCTTATCTTATTTTATAATTTTATCCATCCCATAATAGTGGATTTAAAATTTTACAAACTAAATAAATTTAAAAAAAATTAATTAAAAACTTTTTAGGGTATTATTGTAAAATATATATAATGGAAATGAAGACAACGTTCCTACCCAAAGCTTGAACCCCAAGGTCATTAAACTTTACCCATCCTCACCTTGCAGTGTCAAATAACAACCATATCTCCACATTTAGCAGAACAAGCAAGTTAGGAACCTCCTGTTGTCATCCCTTGGATCAACGAGTACATTCTTCCATATTGGTAGTAGAGACTAAAAATCCATCTTCCCTAAGGCCTCATAAGTAGGGGTGGCATCGAACCGAATTGGTTCACAAATAGCTTGAGCTCGACACGGTTTAGTTCGAATAAACCCGATCTCGAATTATATTCGAGACCAGGTTTCCAACTTGTTTAAGTAAATGATTCGAACTCGAACGAGTGGCGATTCGATTCACAAGCTCGCAAACCGGCTCGTTTACTTGAACTAGTCTAAAGTATTTCTTTGGAAATATGGGTCAGGAGTCGAGATGGGAGGACGAAACCTCTCTAGTATCCAGAATTTGCAGGCTTTTCGACTTCGAGCATATCGTGGAGAGTCGTTTCGTCAAGACTAAAGAGTAGGTGATTCTAATATGGAATGTGATCTTCTCTCAACAACAACCAGAAAGTTTGGTGTGTTGTCGATGGAAGCCACGTAATAGACCACAACCACAGGTTAGTCATATTTCCTAGGTTGATTCCTTTTATCCTTATTCTCTGCTCGTTTTTTTTTCAAATTTTTGTTGTTGGTGTTCATAATTTCTACTTTAATGTTAGATGCGAATTGCAAAATTTTTAGAAGTTTTGTGATCTGCTCAAAAAGTGCAATTTCTCCATGATTAGCGAAGAGGGAAATGGCAAAAGGGAAAAAAGTGTTATGTTCAAAAATTTCTCCATTCACCATTTCTCCCTTTCTGTGAGTTGTGAAGAAATTTCCAATCTCGTTCTTACTCTTTAATACTATACATCATTATCATATTGGAGATCGAATTGTTTCATACACCCTCCCCTTGTGATTATAGGGCAAGTGAGAGTTCACCTTATGTTGCAAATCCAACCTATTTTAATCTCACCCTGCCTTGAAAGTTAATACTTGTGTTTACATGTGTTCATTGTATTAGAGTTGTTCCATGTCTCTAATTCTCATCCATTTATGATCTCAGTTTCATTGGTTTCACAACCAAGAAGATTATTTTGTGTGAGATTGAACTCCTTGTATCTTTTTTTGGGTATTTGTATTTTCTTGAAATGTGTCCTACTTTCAAGAAATTTTGTGTGCATCTTGTTTTTCCTTAAATGTTTTTTGAAATGCTTACTTGGTACAGTACAAAGTGTTGGAATATATAAGAGATTATATTTGGCACAATTATCATCTTCAGTAATATTTGATAATTGCTTGACTATAGAGTTTGAAAATTGGGATCTGCCAACAGTTAAGAAATTGTTGCTGCAGTTGGCCTGTGAACCTTGGTTTATGTTTAAAGTTGCCCCAATTCAAATGCAAAGCCCTCTGCTTACTCTTCTTTGCTTTTCTTTTCTTTTGCTGACAATATTCTTCCTATGGTTTGCATTATTAGGTTGGTTGTTAAATTTTATAATTTTGGCAACTTGGGTATTTTCATTTGCGCACCTCTTCTCATCGAAGTTGTTGCCAATAACTTTGTGGTTGAGGTAATTCTATTATATTGCATACTAAAATTGTTTTATTATTGAATTTGTTACATTTTCTTAGGATTGAAATTGTTACTACTGTCAGTGTGGTTCCGTCCACTCTGGTAGGCAGTAGCTTTCCGCACCTAACAGATTGGTCTGTTGGGTAGTATTCGCTATCCGTTGTCATGGTATCAAAGCTGGGCACGCCACGTCCCGCGATCGAATCCCGTGAGAGGTGGTAGAGAATGGGCGGGGTGGGTGTCAGAGTGGTTTCGTCCACTCTTGTAGGCGATAGTTTTCCGCACCTAACAGATCGGTCTGTTGGGTTGTATTGGCTAGCCGTTGTCAACTACACTCTATTATGATTGTTTAGGTAAGACAATCAAGTAGTTTTTTAAGAACTGAACTTGACCCACTACACTCCCTCTTCATCTCCATCAAGGGTATCATTAGGTGTTTTGTCAATGTTGTAAGATTTTCATAACAACTTTTTTGTTGTTGAGGAATTGGTGCTTTGTTCTCTCTCCTCTTTCCAATTATGACTTCTTTTTCTATGCTCTACGGGGTTATCGCTATCGATCTCTTGAAGGACTTATTGCAGGTGCATAGAGGTATGGTATGGCTGTCAACATGGTGAACATTACTCATAATTAGTATTTTAGGAACAAGAAGTTGATGCTAATACCTACTTGCATCTTCCCTATTCATGGCAACATCGTTTTTTTCTCAAAAAAATCTTCTAACCTATTATCAATCTTCTTAAGAATTCTTACAACTCATCGAAGTAGAAGTTGGGACTTCCTCGTTTAACCTGTGTCTCTACGAGAAAGTTGAGATGGCATCTAGATTGATGCTTTGTGTCTGGAAACTAATGATAGAACAAAGGAAGGATATCTAATGGCTACTAGACTTTCAAAGGAAGGAAAAAAAAAACAAAACAACTTTTCAAATTAAAAAAAAAAAAGGTTCTAAAGGGTAATTACTAGAAAGACAAAAATAAAATTAATTTGTAAGAAATTTTTGAGGGAGAAACACATCGTCTCTGTAAATTGATGTGAGGCAAATTAACAGAACTAAAATAATCTACTCTGAAGTTGAATTCTGGAAAAGAAAATAATACATTTAGTCATTGTCATTTTAGTACACTAGTCTTCTATTTACAATAGAAGAAATACATAGAATCATAATGAAATTAAACTATCCAAGTTCCGATTACACCCAAGTCAAACTCCTAAAGATAACTCTTAGAATAATTAAATAAATAATATAAGTCAAAAAATAAAATAACCAAAGTTCTTCTAAATAATAACACTTTTGTGAGACTTCCTCCCATGAGACTCCTATAAGACTTCACCATATTAATTTTTCCATTCTTGGCTTCTTTCTTCTTGAGTGGGCAATCAGCTATAAAGTGACCTTTCCTCCACTCTGAAACACTTGATATTGTCTTTATGGCTTGTTTGTCTTTTCTTTCAATGGTAACTTGTGCCCTTCATATACTTGCAAAATCTTTTGAATTTTCTATCAAATAATGTTGTTGCTTCATCATATATGCCAAATTCACAATCAGACTCATCAATGGCATTTATCAATAAGGTATTTGTTATTTTCTTTTGTTTTCAGCATCCTTTTCAAATTCTTTGAGGTTCATCGCATATGTAAGAAGATTCCCAATCAGTTCATCAATGGTCACTGATTTTCTAGCTCTAGTTTCATTAGTAGTTGTAACTGTGGGCATCCATTCCTTAGGTAGACTTTTAAGAATTTTATCTACTTTTTGTTTATTGGTGAATGTAGTGTCTAATGGTACTAATTTGCTAAAGATTTTATTGAATCTTTCACTCACTTTCTCAATAAATTCACTGAGCTTCATTTTAAAGTTTTCATATTCTTTTGTAGAATGTTTAGTTTGGCTTCTTTCACTTGAAAGGTATCCTCATGGGTTCAAGTTTGTCTTATCCTTCCTTGGCATGGGATGCACCAATAACCCTGGAGTGCTTTATAGCACTAAGAGAACACAAAAGTTCAATGCTTTGTGATTTAGAAATACTTTATTTTTTCTCTACATTTGACTATCCTCTTGGAAGTTTTTCTACTCCCTTGTCACCTTCCTATTTCATAGGAACAGAAAGGCCTCGAGTAGTGATTTCCCATAGACCAAACTCATATCCTAAAAGAAAACATTTCATACTATTTCCAATGAAAATAGTTATTCTCATCAAACAAAAGAGGTTTTATTACAAAAATGCTTGTGGCAAAGGATTGGGAAGAGTTGTGGCTACCCATTCTAGATCTTTGATACTCAATCAATGTTTAGACCAAGCTCAAGAATATACTTGCTAAGATACCACTTGTAAGGTCCCACAAGGATAAACCTAGAGAATTTGAATAGGTCTATCAAAGTTTTAATCTTCTTTTCTATCTAACCAACAATCATTCAAGTTAACAACAAATTCAATCATCCACCGCTACACTACAAATTTTTTTAGTGGTTCACAATCAATATTTCATATTGCTACTCTACTCCCTAGGAGCCATTGCCATGGAGTAAATTATCCACTAATAATTAGTCAAACAACATCTATAGCAAAAAACCCCACTAAGGGTTTACAACACCTACCTAACACTTAGGACTTATAGCGATCAACTACTGGGTACAAGCACCTAAATCCAATTAAAGGATTTTCAATAACTCGCAATCAGCTAATAGAGCCTCTTGATAGGCAGATATTACAATCAAAATCAAAATTAAAATTAGATTCAATCTTGAGGTGAATTTACCAGCAATTTAGAAACTCTTAAGGTTTTATATCTTATAAAAAAATGCATACAAAACAATTCTGCTCAAGTTGGTAATGTAGGAAGTTTTTCGAATTAGACAACTAGTATGAAAATTAAGGCCTATGGTTATGTAAAAATTCATGACCAATCTTACACCAATCGAAACCCAAGTATTCTAAACTAGAATTAAAATCAATACACAAAAATACTTAGCTTTGAGTGAAAACTCTGTCAAAAGCACTTCCTGGTGAGCATCCTAGGACTTGTTAATCACTATGGGAGCACTTAGAAGCTTTAGAATTCATATAGGCTAGGATATCTAAAGATCTTAGACAAGTTTGATATATATATATATATATATATATATATATATATATATATATATAGCATGATTATCAACATTATAAAAATAACACGATTATCAACATTCTAAAAATTAGTCGTTATGAATGAATAAGGTTGTTTTTAGCATTTTTTCAAAAATATAAAAAAGTCCAAAATTACAAAAAATGATAGATAAATCCTATTTTCACTGTTGAACATATAAGTAGGTCACTTACAAAATTTGAAGACATATAGCATCTAGATCTGGGTCTAACATTCTGAAAATTTGAATTTTTGCGACATTAATTTGTATTTTGTGTCATGGGTTCAACTCCATGTTCTTCCAATTGTATGATCCTATGCTTCTACTTCCTATAGGAGTCGAATTCTTTATTTGTGCCAAAAATTTCTGTTAGCTGGGTTCATATCCTTTTTTGTTGTTTTTCTCACAAATAAGGTCAAATCCTCTCATGAGTTCAACTCCCAGAGTGTGTTTCTTTAGTATAAGGGTCAAATACACTTTTAATTACAAAAGCTTCTATAACTAGGGTTCAACTCCTTTTTCTTTTCTACTAGCCTTAAGGGTCTGTTAGGAACCCCACGGAAAATAAAAGAAAAGAAAATGAGAATTTGACTATTATTATTCCTAAAAATAATTGGTGAAAAGAAGAATTTGATCATTATCTAATTTTTACTAGCTATTTTTGGGAATAATAATGGTCAAATTCTAAGTTTCTTTTCTAGGGATTCCAAACAAATCTTAAAGGTTTGACTCCTTTCCGTTGGGTAGAATTCTTTCTTCTTGTCATAACTTCTCCAATCCTTGGATTTGAATTTCAGCTCCCTCATGGGTTAAAGTTCTATGGTGGGTTCAATGCTACTATTAATTCTAAAACTTATTGTAAGTGGCGTTCGACTCCTTTTTTTGTCTTTTCTTCATGCTTATGGGTTTGAATCCATG
The DNA here is from genome assembly GCF_029961685.1 of Aristolochia californica. Lineage (NCBI taxonomy): Eukaryota > Viridiplantae > Streptophyta > Magnoliopsida > Piperales > Aristolochiaceae > Aristolochia > Aristolochia californica. Next base: position 12,073,564 of record NW_027181782.1, on the reverse strand, counting down.
CATGGATTTGAATCCTTTTTAATTAAAATTGGTGGCTCTTTCTTTTCTTCAAAATTCTCATTCAAGTTAATATAAAATAGTTGAGTTTGTTACATCAAAATCAGGTACATATAGGTGTCTTAAACATCTTTTTCCACTAAATTTGATTTAACTGGTTGGGTTAGTCCACATCCAACCACACAGGTAGGGGTGGCATCGATCCGAGCCGAGCTTGATTTAAATATTTCGAACTCGAACTCGAGCCGAGCCTAGCCTTGAGCCTAAAATTGTTATCGAGTTCGAGCCCAATAATTTTAACCGAGTTCGAGCCGAGCTCGAGCTTCAACATTCATTTAAAACTTTTAAAAATTACATGTCTCGAGTTCGAACTCCAACATATATTTAAAACTTTTCAAAAAATACGTGTCAAATAATTGTATATAAAATTATAAATATATTTTACATAAAATTGGGCATATATTTTACATAAAATTGGGTATGACCTCTACATAAAATAGGGCATATATTTTACATAAAATTGGGTATGACCTCTACATAAAATAGGGCATGACCTCTACTAAAATTGAGCATAAGGGTAGCATCGAATCCAACTGAGTTTGAACCTTCCTATGTTCAAGCCGAGCTTGATTTAAAGATTTCGAACTCGAGCTCAAGCCGACCTAGCCTCGAGTCTAAAATTGTAATCGAGCTCGAGCCTAATAATTTTAACCGAGTTCAAGTTCGAGCTCAAGCTCTAACCAAGTTTGAGGTTAACCTACATTTAATACTCTACATAAAATATATGTTAAATAAATTATCTATAAAATTATGCATACATTTTTAAAAAAAGAATGATAGGGAAGGTTCGGGATTGAATCTCGATAATAGATTAGAACCACCAATACTAATCTTTTTTACCCAAAATGTTGTCTAACTTATTTTGTAATTTTTGAATCTAGCCATAAATCTACTATGGCCTCCTTAGTGCCCTAATTGAAAATTTATATTATAGGAAATGTTTTTCCTAGGATACACATTTCCAAAAAAAAAATCTTTAAATAAAATCTTATTACTATTAGAGACTTCCTAGAAAATTACAAGAAATATTTTAAAATTTTCTTAGGAAAGTTAAATGGACCTCTTATTGCCACTTCTAGGGAAATAAATAAAAATTAATAATCAATCTAATATATTACTATACTTATTGATAAATTTTTAATCAAATAAAATGTCATACACAAAATTGCTATGAAAATTTGCCTCATACTAAAAGTATTATAACATCAACTGCAAATACTTATTCAAAAAATTTCTATACAGTTTTCTACCCCATCTTGGCAAGAAAATCTTACTTAGAAAATTATATGATTTTTTAATAAAAATTTCTAATTAGAAAAATGTTTCCAAAAAACATGAGGCACTAATGGTCCCTATATTTCTACTAAAAATGTCTTTTCAACATTTATTGAAAAAACCACTAATAATCTCTAGAAACGTATTTATAATAAAATGTCTTTTCAATTTCTTCAAGAGCCATGACGAAGGGACAAAGAGTTTTTTTTTTTTTTTTACTTGTTTATGATCTCGCACGTGTGACTTTCACATGTGCGAAATCGTCTAGTGCAGGGTTTCATTGGTTTATGATCTTGCACGTGTGACTTTCACATGTGCGAAATCGACTTCACGATGGGGTGGGAGAAATTATTTTCTCCCAACTTAGGTATCTCTCTGCACTTTGGTTTTTCGTCGAGACGACACAGAGCGAAGGTGCGATGCCGACGACGACGGAAACAAAGGAGGTGAAGAAATCGGAGGAAGAGAAAAAAATCAGAGGGAAGGGGATGTAGGGGCCGATGAGGAGCTGTCGACGACGACAGAAGAGGCCAGAGAGACGGACGAGAGGGGCCTGGCATTCCCTCCCCGCCCCCCCCCCCCCCCTATTAACCAGCCGATCCCGCGACTCGGCTGTTAACGAGCCGGCTCGCAAGCTTTCAAGCTGAACCTTGATTCGGTCGAGCTCAGCTCGTTAACTCAAATGAGCCGATTTCAGATCTTGAACTCGAGAGATACCGAATCGAAGTGAGCCAAACTCGAGCCGCTCATGAGCTGGGTCGGTTCAAAGCCACCCCTACACACAGGCATTAGGTATCCAACACGAGTCGCATACCATTTTTCTTATCTCACATGAATATTTACCCAATAAAACTTGAAAAGCTACACACAGTACAAGTTGGCTCATGCATCGGACAATGTCGCTTATGTACTTCAAATTGAGCACACAAGCATGGTGTTACAACTCAAAAATGGGACCTGAACCTGAAATTCTATGTGAAGACTACCAAAGTTAGATGACAATACGACTTCACCCCAGTTGAAGACATACGCCAATAAGACCACCAAAAGCCTTTGTGGCACTAGTGGTCTGATGCTTCTGGTGAAACCAATTCCTAGGGTGTGACGGGCGATGTGTACAGGACCCATAAATCACCTCGCAGCTGGACTTAAAATTTCTCATTCCTACATTTATGTAAGCCACCTTATATCTCTTACTAGCTCATTTCCAGTTTCCATATAGATGAAGTTCATTTCTGGCTATGTTTCAAGCCTTTTGAGAAGTTCCAAAGTTTAAAATGAAATTTAGAAAATACTAAATAACGTAACCAGAACTCCAAGAGAGATTCACCTTGTTCAAGCAAGGGAAACTACCAAACTTACGTGGTTACCAGAACATAAGATTCTTGAATGAATACAAATAAAATTCTTGAGTCATATGACTGGAGTCTAGCTTTCTTCTTCGCTTCTCTTTTTCCACAGCTCGACGTGTTCATTTTTTAAATGTCATTTATAATCTTGATACTTCATTTTACAACACAAATTCTGTCTAAATGGAGAAGAGTGTTCTTATCGGAAGAAATAGCTTGCAATATTGAAGGGTGAGCCACAGCGATAAAACCAATACTCCAGCAACCACAAGTCTCAAAAGTTTCACATGAAAGACCGTTGATAAACCCTAGAAGCCATATTATTGCCCATATCCATAATGGAACATGAAAAAAAAAAAAAATCAGATGCAGAATCCGAAAGCAGTATAATGTTGCACGGAACATTCTTACTTTGAGTTTCTTGGATGATTCAACCACATCATGGTCTTACTTTGTGAAGGTAACAAAACTTTTTTTGTGGAAAGAAGGGTTCACACAGCAAAGTGCACAACAAAATCTAAGATAAACCAGTTTAATATCAGGCATCCAGTGCCAATCCACATGTCCATTAGAATAGGAATGGGCATGGGTTGGGTCAGGGTGGGTTTACCAAACCCCAAACCTTAACCTAGAAAAAACTTGAATCACCAAACCCAATCACCGTCCTTGTAACCCCGTCCCTGCCCCATTCTCATACACCCTATTTAAATCCGACCCGTCCCCGCCCCGTTCCCATAAACCCGACTCATCTCAACCCTGGTTTATATCTTTATCTCGTCTATGGATTAGGTTCGGGTCAAGTTGGAGTCGGGTTTGGAAAAATCTGTCCCCGACCCGAAACCCAGCAGTTTTTTTTGTCCACCCCATCCCAGGCAGGCTGAAATCAGAAACCCAAACCCGGCTTTTTAGGTCAGGAGGTCGGGTTCCCGTAAAACCCTACCTGATGCCCACCCCTACATGAGCGAGAGTTAATATCTGATCTACTTTAACAGCCATTAAATTCTGCCAAATAACTTTTAGGAGGATCTGACGGCAAACTCTGATAAATCAAAATACTAATCAAAGTTGAAAATTGATGTAATTCTGTTATGTTTAAGTGATGTAGGGGCAATTTCATCTTTTCATTTATGATAAATAAGAAGGGAAAGAGAAATGCTTCATCCTGTCTCCACAGCTCAACTTGCTGTGTCTCCATCTTTTCCTCTAGTTTATTTCCTCTCACTTTCTCCTTTTTCTCTGTTTAGTTTTTTTTTTTTTTTTTAATCTGTATCAATCTACAACTTAATATACTTGGCAGCATTCCCATGCATCTGGTATTATGATGTGCTAGACTGTTTTGAGGACTGCAAAGAAGTTAGCACACAGCTAAGGCAATGAAATAAGAAGAAATTAAACCAGATTTGGGCCAAACAAACCACTCACAAGCATTTCATGATCCCCCAAAATTTCTTCCATCACCTCTCTTAACGGTTTGTTTGCACTGTTAGGTACAAGAGCTGCAAAAATTGCTGGCTCAAGGCCTGCAAAGGAGTACCAGGAGCTTTAAGGGCCTTTCAGGAGCCATGTACAAGAGTTTTACAATAACAGTTCAATTCTTAATGCATAATCCAACTACTACTTTAAGATGATAGCCTTTATATGCAGAAGCTCACAATATCTCATCATAGGTAGAAGCATAACTGAACCTTCAAGGGCCCATCATGATGATTTCAAGTCCAAACATCTATAAAAAATCTGAGCCATCCTATAGTGATCTGATATAGTACATGGCTCACTTGTGGAAGAAGAAAGTCATCCAGAAAAATTGAAGACATAAAATAAGGAAGAAGAAACCAAAAATTCAGTTGTTTCTATTTTTGGGAAGTTACTGTTTTAGGAATATACTGTATTTTGTATATGGACAAAACAGCATGTTTCCACTTTCAATAGTTTCCTAGTTTATCAACAATCATCATTAGGATAATTTTTTTAGGAAAGTCTTTGGTATGTTAGAAGACAAGGGTGGCATATTTGTAATTAGTCCTATAGTATTAGTCCTTATTTACAGCCCACAGGTTAAAGGGCATTTATGTAATAGGTAGAAGCATAACTGAACCTTCAAGGGCCTGTCATGACGATTTCAAGGCCAAACATCTATTAAAAATCTGAGCTATCCCATAGTGGTCTGATATAGTACATGGCACTTGTGGAAGGAGAAAGTCATCCAGAAAAATTGAAGACATAAAATAAGGAAGAAGAAAAGGAAAGAAGAAACAAAAAATCCAGTTGTTTCCATTTTTGGAAAGTTACTGTTTTAGGTATATACTGTATTTTGTATATGGGAAAAATCAGCATGTTTCCACTTTCATTAGTTTCCTAGTTTATCAACAATCATCATTAGGAGAATTTTTTTAGGAAAGTCTTTGGTATGTTAGAAGACTAGGGTGGCATATTTGTAATTAGTCCTATAGTATTAGTCCTTATTTACAGCCCACAGGTTAAAGGGCATTTATGTAATAGGTAGAAGCATAACTGAACCTTCAAGGGCCCGTCATGACGATTTCAAGGCCAAACATCTATTAAAAATCTGAGCTATCCTATAGTGATCTGATATAGTACATGGCTCACTTGTGGAAGGAGAAAGTCATCCAGAAAAATTGAAGACATAAAATAAGGAAGAAGAAAAAGAAAGATGAAACAAAAAAATACAGTTGTTTCTATTTTTGGGAAGTTACTGTTTTAGGAATATACTGTATTTTGTACATGGGAAAAATCAGCATGTTTCCACTTTCATTAGTTTCCTAGTTTATCTACAATCATCATTAGGAGAATTTTTTTTAGGAAAGTCTTAGGTATGTTAGAAGACAAGGGTGGCATATTTGTAATTAGTCCTATAGTATTTAGTCCTTTGATAAATGATCATCTTATACTGGAATGCCCGCAGGTCTTCCCACCCCTCCTTTTTGAACCTCACTGCCACCAAATCCCCCCCTCATACAGAAACCTTTGAAAACATCCAAATCCCCCCAAACCTCCTCCGCGATGGATGGAAAATCTTGGCGTGTTCCATCGTAGTCCGCACAACCCCCAACATCATCAAATCTAGCATTCTTCAATGGCTGATTGACGAACTCCATCTCCCTTACACACCTAGAATCTCCTACCTCAACACACAAACATGGCTTGTTCACTTTGGAACCCAACAACAGTCTTCTGCAGCTCTTGCTCTCACACCCCACACCCCCTTGGGCATCACTAGAATCTCGGTGTGGCTCCCCTCGACACCTTCCAACTAGTACGGCCAATGGACTACCATCACTGGCCTTCCTGCAGAGCTCTGGAAGAATGCAGTGTTCTCGAGAATCATCTCTGAGTTTGGATCCATCATTGCCCTAGACCCACTCATAGAACATTGGCACCGTTTTGATGAGGCCCAGATTCTCATCAATCCTCTTCGCCCTTGTGAAGGACAACATTTCAGATGCATTATGGTTGATAATGCCCAGTTCTGGATCCGGATTGACATCAACGCCATGGAGGACTTCAGAGGCGTGGTCTCTACCACCACAGTTGAGACTCGAGATGCCCCTCCATAGCCTGTCAACGTGATGGGAGTAGCATCTCCGGTCTCTACTCCTCCCCAGAAGATTCGATCCCTCTCAGGCAACTTGCAGCAGGCACTGATGCCATTCTCACTGGTCCACCCCAATGTTTATACCCTAGGTTGGGTTTCACTAGATCTTACTATTAACCATGTTTCCGTGCCGACATCCATAGAAGCTCACTCTATGGCAGCTTTCACGCAAGATCAGGTTGCCCTTCCACCTTTGAGATGACTTGCACTCTAGCACCATGTAGCCCTTTTCATATTTTACCACCTCTAATATTTGAAAATAAGATGTGATGCTTACTCTGAAATCACATGTTAATACTTAGTTAATACCCCTAATTCTCCAAATTTGATATAACATGAAAAATTAGGTCCTTAAACCTATTCATACCTTCAAAATATTCTAATTTGGTTATCAAATTCTATACAGATGACTTAATTGAATTGTTCCTTTCAAGGTCATTTCTATGTTGTCTCACTTTTAAATAATAAGATAAAAATATATTTTTTTTTCAATTATGTTGATTTTTTTAATGATGTTGATTTTTATTAAGACAAAAACTCAAAAGAGCAATTTACAAAGGAGAGAAGTCTTCCCAAACAATGAAAGATTGCTGGGAAGTTCCGAATTTTGCTAATTTATCAGCCAAAAAGTTGGCTGATCTAGGAATGAGATTCCAATTACAATGAGTAGAAGATACAATGTTAGCAATATTATCAGTGATGGGCCTGTGGCGCCAAGGGGGGAAGTTGTCTTTAGAACACCAACTAATAACCGTCTTTGAGTCGCCTTCAATGATTAACTTGCCATGGAGACGATCCCTAAAGACTTGGAGCCGAACAACAGAGCACTAATTATGCTGATTTTTATTAAGACAAAAGCTCAAAAGAGCAATTTACAAAGGAAGGAAGCCTTCCCAAACAATGAGATATTGTTGGGAAGTTTCAAATTTTGCCAATTTATCAGCCAAAGAGTTGGTTGATCTAGGAATGAGATTCCAATTACAATGAGTAGAAGATATAATGTCAGCAATACTATCAGTGATTGGGCCAGTGGCGCCAAGGGGGGAAGCTGTCTTTGGAACACCAACTAATAACTGTCTTCGAGTGGCCTTCAATGATTAACTTGCCATGGAGACGATCCCTGATGATTTGGAGGCCGAACAATAAAGCATTAACTTCAGTAGTATTAGAATCGGCAATGCCCACTAGACCAGCATAAGAAAGAATAGGGTTTCCATTGTGACCTTTGAACACACCACCTGCTCCATCTGACCTAGAACATCCAATAGCACTACCATCAAAATTCAGCTGAATGAAATTGCAAGGGGGAGGATCCCAGATGGCCATACTTGGAGTTCTGCTGGGGCTAGACATTTGAGCGATCAAATTCCAATTTTCCCGAAGGGAAACCCCCGATAGAGTGGCAAATAAAAATATTAGTATGTTCCAGAAGATTATAGAATGCTAATATTAGAATTTTTATACCTTTTCAAAAAAAAAAAAAAAAAAACCATTGGTGAATACCATATAGTTAGCTTCAATCTTGTAAATATCATGACTTTCTAGATAATTACTCAAAAAAACAATAAAAGCTAGGTGCGCCAACTCTGGCTGGACCTCATCCCGCCTTCTTTTCCTCAACTATCAAATAGGGTTGTTTAAAGTAGATGCCACTTTATTTGACACTTTTACCCTTGAGCAGCAGAAGTAACAATCTAGACAAACAAGGACTTATAAATCCAAATGTAAAATTGTCACTTATAGAAAAGTCTGGTTATACTAAACAACTTCATCAGATAATTTCTAGTCAATAAGAAAAAGGAAGTACCGGTTTCAGGAAATGCATCTATGAACATCATCATCTCCTCCCCAGTTAAGCCAGACAAAAAACATATCTGAGGTAGAGACTTAGCAACCTGGAAAAGGGAGCTTTCTGATGTTGTCAGGAAAAATCAGTACTGCTTTAATATATTTATTGACATAAATCCATTCAGCTTATCAGTTTAATTTTTTTGATAAAGTTATCTTAGATGGAGAATCAACCCTCAAATTGATGCAATTCTATATTGATTCTTCAACACATAAGGAAACTGAAAACTGTGCAATTTAAAAAAAGGTATAATCACATCCATAACTAACAGATATATTAAGACTCATTAGAAGACATAGACAGCATGGCAAACATTTTTGAGGTAGTTTGAAACAAGATGAAGTAAAGCCATCATACAAAACACAAAACAACATAAAGTTTCAACAAAAAGATTAAAACTACGTTTACTGTTGTTGGAAATCAAAGTAATATAGTTATAGCTTCTGTCAATTAATATATTGGAAGAACCAAAAGGATGTCCATTATAACTAAGAAAATAGAACCTAGAAGCCTGGAACTTTTCATGCCTCACTAACTAATTCATGCCTGGAAAAGATCAGCTGGGTTCAATCAGAACTAGGGTTCTTTATGGGTCTTATCTAAAGTCATTATCCCATAAAAACAGCTGATCTGGCAACTGAATGAGTTCAAGCATTAGACCAGTCTCATCAAACCCACCTGTTCAGTGACCCATACACCACTTGCTTTAAAATTCAAATTTCGATGTTGAGTTTGCAGCAATATCTTTTCAGATGTAGTAAGAACCTCAAAGAACATTAGGTAGCTGGAGTTTTCTAGTAGGATACAAAAAAATATTATAACATCGTAATGGTCCAACCCATTCCTAAAATTTGTGAACTGGGTTGAACTCGAGCAACTCAGGAGAAGGGGCTAAGGAGTCCACCATTTTGATTTAACTAACCTTATGCATACGCATAACCAATACCAGTAATGGAAGTCAATGATATTTGGTTCCAATCTGCATGGACCTAGGAAATTTGAACAATAGGGTAAGTTAACCATTGGTTACAATTTATCTGAAGGTCATCCATTTTGAAACTTAGGATTCCACGACATATAATTATAGTAGAAGAGGATTAAAGGGTGAGAAGAAGAAGAAGAGTTGTGGTGAGAAGGTTTTAGGAGGAGAAAGGAGGAGGAAGAATAAGGTAATAGATTTGTTCTAGCCTTCCCCCTTAAGCTTTATTTATAGATGTTAAAAGTACCAATATTACAAGTATATCCTAACAAGAGCGAAGAAGAGACAAAAAACATAAACTAATTATATCAGTGTCACCCTAATTACATCATGTCTTCCAATACTCCCCCTCAAGCTGGGAGGTAATTGCAGTGATCCCAGGTTGAAACAAATATTATAGATGTAGTAATAAACTCCTCCATCATGGTGACCAGGCACTAACTCTCAAAGGGAATAAATAGGTGATAAAATATAAGTCGAAACCAACCTTAAAGGATTTCGACCAAATATAATGATAATAATCACTAAAGTGGGTAATGCTGTCATTCACAAGATGGCGATAAAAAACCCAAGGGTACCAATAAAAAATCTCAAAGGACTTAAACACCTATATAAAAAGGACAAACAAAAACAATGCTCCAAAAGGTTTGGCCAAAGGGGTAAGTGAGAGTCAAATAAAGGACGGCAGAAGAAAGTCTGCCAAACAAGTCTGCTAAATAATAAGAGGGTAATGAGAATCAAAGGAAGATAAGATGTTGAGACCACCATGTGCTTTATTCAAATCTTCATTATAATAACCAAAACCGACAACAGACAGCAAATAATGAATCAAGGCAAGTAATCGAGGATTTCTTCTTCAACAATAATTGTCTCAATCAAAGAGACATAATAGCAGCAACGGTAATACGCCAATGCCCAAATAACACATACCAAATATGTGGATATATAGCAGTAGATAACCGGTAAATAGTGAAAGTCCTTAAGAGTAATAAGGACACATAAGATAACTTGCAGCGAGTCCATCCTTGACAAACAAGTAACAATAGGCTATGCACCAAGTAATAAGCTCGATCCGAGTAATACACTGCCAATAATAAGTTGAACCGAGTGTTGCTGGATCCGAGAGTTACTGAAAGGACTTCTCATATGAAGGTAAGATGTCTAACTGCTAACAGAATGATAATACTCTTCTGATGTAATCAAGAACTCAAATCGTGTTAAAAGGTCTACTACTTCCCCTCGGCAGTGCAAGGACTTAACCAATGACATCGGCTGAATCCAATGAGAACTCACGAGAGCTAGAACATAAACATATACTGAGCCAAGACATAATAATGAGAGCTAGAACCCAAGAACTAGCCATATTAATTCAATTGATTAGCAGCCAATGATATCACAAGAGAAATCAACAGCTGCTTGAGATAACATGAGAGAAATTTCTGCTTGAAATTATTGCTGCAAAGAAATACACTAGACTGTAGCAAGGCAGGCCCATAACGTATTTAATTCATAATTAGAGATACCAAAGAGATTGATAACCTGAAGTATTAGCAAGGTAGGCCCGTAACATATTCAATTCATGATTAGCAACCTGAAATGTTGCTGATTCACCAGCTAGATAAAACAAACCACAAGTAATTAGTTCCAACTGTTGGAACTTAGATGAATAATCAGCAATGTGATGGAGTCTCCAGAGGACAAACGTTGTAGGCAGCAGAACAGCAGAGGCATGTAGATGGATTCATATCATCTTCATCAGCACTTACATCTCAAAAGAAAACAGAGATGAGAACAAGTTCTTCAATTATGGAAGATAAAAAAGACAACAACATACGTCCAGGTAAAGTTCTGGATTTCAAAACCCAAAAATCTGCTGCAACATTACAGGTGATCAAATAATCAAAATGCTTAAATCCCCCTCGTCTCCTCTCTTTGCGATTACTTCATGGTTAGCCTGCAAATCTGGTATAAGAGAAGCAGAACGAGAAGACTTACCGAGCAGAGAAGATAATCTCTGCTGTAAATATACTCAGAATAGAGAAACCAGAGAAAGCAAGCTCTGAAGCTAAGCCTACATCAGAATCATTGCAAGAAATCTCATTCAATTTAAAGAAAGTTGCTGGAAATAGAGCTGAAAGACAGCATGCAAGAGAGGCAACGGCTCAAGATTTTAAACTTGACAACTTTCCATAACATCAACTTGGCAACTTTCCAAGATTATAATGGTAACTTCCTAACCGGAGAATGCTTGCCAGAGTATTTTCCTTTCTCAAAAAATGCAAGCACAAGGTTTCTTTAATCTAAGGAGATCAAGATGGAAAATTTTCCAAAGTAGATAATAGACCCATTGCTGCTGTCCAGGGAAGGTTTCTTCCAACGCCACAAGGGGCTTTAATTTCAGAAACCTTCTCAAGATTTGTACTAAATTTCACAATTCTTCACAGTTTCATTCTGTTTTCCAGAAACAAAAACGAAGAAACACTTCTGATTTTGATTCCAGATGCAACAAGACATGAAGATAAGTAATATCAGAGTAATCTTCCCTCATCTTGAGATAACAAAGAACAACATGATAATTCTATTGTTTCAGATACCGAAGATAGAAATACCAATAGAGAACTTTTTTTTTAACCAACTTAGGCAGCTACTTCAAAAAAAACGAACAGCCCATGCAAACTCCATGTCTTCAAACCGAACAACTCTTCATATCTTATAACTCGAGCAAAAAAAAGGAGAAATTGGAATCCTGAAATCACTGCTGTGATACCATGTTGAAACTTAGGATTCCATGATGTATAATCATAGTAGAAGAAGATTAAGGGGCGAGAAGAAAAAGAAGAAGAAGAGTTGTGGAGAGAAGGTTTTAGGAGGAGAAGAAAAAGAGTGACGAATTTGGAGAAAGGAGGAGGAAGAATAGGGTAATGAATTTGTTCTAGCCGTCCCCCTTAAATTTTATTTATATATGTTAAAAGTATCAATATTACAAGTATACCCTTCACCCTAGTAAGAGTGATAAAGAAACAAAAAACGTAAACTAATCACATTAGTGTCACCCTAATTACATCATATTTTCCAACAATCTATATAAGAAAGTGAAACTGCCCTATCAGAAGGTAATGATAGCACACCCCTATTCCTCTCTTATCATGTCCCAACTTTTTCTACATTTCTTAGTACCAACTTCCCACTTCACAAATACAAGGGAAGCATTGCTCTACCCTGCATTTATCTTTATGACAAAGGATTAATACTTTCCAATAAAATTTATATATAAAAAAATCTAGCTAACAGAAAATATTTGGGCAGTATCCAATCCTTGAGACCTCTCAACCGGTGGTATATCCCCAGAAATGGACCACATGTACAGTAAGCTATTTAAATTTCTATCATTTCAATCAACAGTTTCTTCTTCAATGACCTAAGGCCGTTTGGTCTAGTGGTATTCTTTTTACATCAAGTGCGTCAGGTTGCGAGTTCGAATTGCGCCACACCCCTCTAAAAAAAAATAGTTTCTTCTTCAATGTAGAGATTTTGGTTTCATGGACAGCGTTAACCAAAACAGGAGAGGGCAATATTGAAAAAACAGTAGATATGTAAATGAGATCTTTGATACGTGAAAATATTTGACCTTCATTGGTTTTAGTTCGGACTGCTCTGTATTCATTGCATCCCACAGTGAGTGGGTAAGCATGTCTTCAGTACAGTAAATAACCTGCCAGAAATAGAAAATTTCAGAAGTCTCTTCGGGTGGTCAGAATATGATTGTCAATTTACTAAGCAACTTAATTGAAATGGACCAAGAAGCACAAACTCATAATAGAATGATTGACAAGATCATCATCCAACATCCCAATGGCTAATTAGGTAATATGCAGCTAGTGATCACACAAATCGACCTCTACATGTTGACACTTATAGTCCACACAAGTTGAGCTTGTATGGTTCAATGTGAATAAAATTGTTTGCAATATCAGTCATGCACAAGTAATCTTCAAACAAGTAATCTTCACTATCTTTTATTTTCCACTACTGCTCTTCTATTTGATGAGTAAGAATTCTATATATACAATTGGCAAAGCAAATGTACAGACAAAAACACTCTAAGAAGACAATTGTTAAATAGAATTGTTGGAAGATGGGCCCAAGCCTATAAGATATAGACCCACCATGATCACAGGAGCTGGTGGGACCCACCATGATCACGTGAGGTGGCATGATGAGTCCTACACAATAAAAAGTCTTACAGAGCCAAAATTATTATGGAAGTAGGTCTCACAGAAGAGTTTCAGTTCAAAGGTGTTTTAGTCATGTTAGTCTTCTATTTATATTAGGTTATTTAATTATGCTAGGACTTATCTTTAAGTATTTCCCTACCATAGAGGCAGTATCACAAACTGACCTTCAAAAAATCACCATCCAATTCTTGTATTAATTGTTGTATCTGGACCAAAAAGAAATAATAAGATTAATACTCATCCTGGTTGTTTGAAACTTTGACTACCAAGAACTTGAAAACAGAATGAAAGCTAAAAGATGGTAACCAACATTTATGAAATTCCATCAAGGAGAGACAAAATTGAATATGAAAGCTACCTTTGCTGTCTCCTCTTGTTCAAACCCCAGCAGCAGCAAAGCCTATTATGAAACTAGTTGTGAGAAAAGAAATCTTCACAAGATTGCATGTTTTGAAAAATGGAAATTTTGCAGTGAGAAAATGTCAAATACATCAAGATGTGAAATTGGATTATTGCACTGTCATTCATATCAAGCATACCCTGAACATGACGAGAACTTACTGGTGGGCCATATCTAGGATCCTCAGCATTCAAAGGAACAAATTTTGAGTCTTCAACCAGCTCAGTCGGAAGCCCTGCAACAAGTCTCTCAGCTACCGTATTTACCAGAACACAAACAGAACCATGGCCCTTAGGACAAATACTTCTGCCATAATCAATAAAACCATTGCAAATCTATGAAGATCAACTACAATTGCCTTCTCCACTTTAAGAAAATGTATCTGAAAGACAGTGGAATGGTGAAGGTTAGTTTTGAGAATGTAACTTCCACGAGTGAGTAGCTTGAAAGGACGTGGGATGAGCCATGTCAGCAGAGTGTCAATTCCAGAGAAGATGAAGGCGTCAACTGCAGAGCAGATGCGCTTGCTAGACGCGCGGTAGGATAAAGTTTGGTTAGGACAACAAAGGGTAAGTAGGCCCATTGACTGATTTCATGAGATGGTCAGTTACCACCATGGAAAGTTTTGGTTTGAAAATTCGTTTATGACTGGGCTTGTCGCAGATATTCTCTTTCACGACACAACTATCTTAACAACTAAGACACAGTACATCCTCTTCATAATATTTCCCACGTCTCATCTCATCTGAGTATAGTGAACGACGTAAATTGGTCGAACAGAAATTTTGCTTGACATTGACGAGAATTGGGTAAACGGAACCATTCTCAACCACCAGGTACAGCAATATACCGTGTACATGCTACTTTTCGCTCTTTGCTTCTCTTTCAGGCGAGCGCATCACAAAACAAATGATTCTTAAGGAGATTAATGTCCACCAACATCACTAATAACCGGCGATGACATAAGCAGCTTTTGGGCACAGAATCTAGCGACAACTATTCAGTCTATCTTCAAAAAACAATTGCAACAGATGAATAGATCATATACCTTCCTCCGTCGCCCTTGGGAACTTTTCATAAACCGAGCTCTTTGCCTCTCTGGAAAGAAGGACAAATGGGCTTCTCGTAACTGATGAAAACGAAACAAAAAGACGCTGCGAAGAACGGTTAACTGGAGAAAATAGAGCCAATGAGATGGTCTGCAGAGGAAGCGCAAACGCCATTCGGAGTACTCAAGCTTCCCCACCGGCAGGTACAGAATGCGATAAGGGGACGTCAGCAGCCTACGCGATCAACTGAGCGTGTGTAATCGGAAGATGGATGTCCCGAATTCCTTCTCGATAAGCTTTTGCCGTAACGTCTGAATTTTGTCACACTTTGGTACGTATTAAAAGACGATCAAAAGTTATGTCATTGTTAAAAATGCAAATGTTCTAAAACCCGACTATCTGAATTGAATATTTGTTGAACAGTTAGGACATTTAATAAATATTATAAAAAATAAAATAAAAAATATATTAATTAGGAGAAGTTTCTTCCCTGAATTTGTCTTGTTCTCCCTTCGTGAAAAGGCTCTTGCAATGATTCTGACATGAGCTCAACTTAAGAGTTTGGTTTCCTTTGATTTTTTAAGATATATTTGCAGAGGAACTCGGTTTGAGTTATGGTTCGTTACAGCAGAAGAACATCGGTATCATTATGTAATTACATCTCTAAGCGTGAACTATATTCAGAAATAAGACACTTATGTCATTGGTTGCTAATTAGTTGGTTCTATGGAATGGGTAGTTCTACGTTTGGTGTTTGAATTAATCATTGATGCAGTAAGCGTGGAAGCAACATTCATTATTGTTTTATTCACTCATTTTTTTGTTTTTGAGAATACCTTGCAGTTGTTCTCGGAACTAGCAACAACCAATTCAATTATTCTTTTTGAGAAGATTAACAACACTCAGTTCAATTTATTGGTAGCGTATTACTCGATTTTAGCTTGTTATTTGGTGCACGTCTTCTTTATTCAATGATGGACTTGCAACAAATTATCTTTCTTATTACTGTTAAAGATTTTCATTATTTACTAATTATCCACTGCTATATAACAACATATTTGGTATGTATTATTTGGGATTGGCTCATTATTGCAATTGATATTGTCTCTTTGATTGAGACATTATTATTGAAGAATAAATCCTCGGTTGCTTGCCTTGCGTTCATTATTTGCTAATTGTTGTCCGCATTAGTTCATTATTTCATATGATGAAGAATTTGAATTACTTTAAAAAATAAAGCACATGATGACCCCAACTTCTTCACCTTATCTTCCTTTCATTACCGATTACCCTTTTAATATTTGACAACCTTTCTCCTACCATCTTGTATTTGACTCTCGTTTACCCCTTTGGCTAATCCTTTGGTGCATTATAATGATTTGTCCATTGAGATTTTTATTGGTACCTTTAGATTTTTTTATCGTCGTTTTGTGAATGACAGACATTACCTACTTTAGTGAGTATTATCACTATTTTTGTTTGAAATCCTTTATGGTTGGTTTCAACTTATGTTTTATCCCCATTTTTACCTTTTTGAGATTTCGTACTTATCATTATGACAACGTGATAGAGGAGATTGTTGATTTCAGGATTCTATACTATCAAGATCTTCAACTTAGAATGTTGAAGAGAAGAAAGAAGAAGGAAGAAGGAGAAGAGGAGATAAGAAGAAGAGAAGAAGAGAAGAGGAGAAAAGAAGTGGTCACGAGGAGAAGAGAAGAACTGGAGAGAATTAAGGTTTTGGAATATATCCAAACCCTTACCCTTAGCCTTTATTTATAGATGTCAAGAGTACATAAATTACAAGTATACCCTTCACCCTAGAGAGAGTGAAGAAGAGACAAAAAAACATAAGATATTTACAATAATGAGAACTAAGCTTGTCTATGTCTTTCAAAACTCCCCCTCAAACTGGTGGTGAAAAAACATCGTATATCCCCAACTTGGTGCATGCAATGGAGAGAACTTTGAAGAAGTTGACTGACTTCGTGAACATATCAACAAGTTGTTTATGAGTTGAGACATATTTAAGGTTTATGATTCTTGTTTGCAACTTTTCTCTCACAAAGTGACAATCCACCTTGATATGCTTAGTTCTCTCATGAAAACTTGGGTTGGAGGCAATGTGGCTCTCTGCTTGATTATCACAATAGAGTTTCATAGGGTCTTCTTTGTGGAATCCCAATTCTGTTAGAAGAGATTTAATCCAAAGAAGCCCACTTACCACATGTGTCATCTCTTTGTATTCTGCTTCGGCATTGGACCTTGCCACCACATTTTGTTTTTTACTCTTCCATGTAACAAGGTTGCCTCCAACTAAAGAACAATATTCTGAAGTAGATTTTTTATCATCTGGTGATCCGGCCCAATCCGCACAGGCAAAAATTTCAATATTGAGATGACCATGACACTTATATAAGAGCCCTTGTCTTGGTGGCTTTTTCAAGTACCTGATAATCCTCTCCAATGCCTGCCAATGAGACATTTGGGGTTTATGTCATCTACTGACTGACCACATTGACTGCAAAAGAAATATTTGGTCTAGTCAGAGTGAGATAGATAAGTTTGCCAAGTAGCATTTGGTACTTGCCTGCTTCTACTTCTTCTCCTAGGCCATCACATAGTTTTGTATTTGTCTCCATAGGGTGTCATGAGGGAGACATCCCATCATTCCTGTTGCTTCAAGCAAGTCAAATACATATTTTTCTCTATGAGAGGATAGTACCATGCCTGGACTAAAAAACCTCAATACCGAGAAAGTACTTAAGGAGTCCCAACTCTTTCCTCTTGAATTCATTGCATATCTTATTTTTCACTTAACTGATACTCTTGATATCATTACCCGTCAAAATAATCCATGTATACAACAAGTATATTGATTCATTTCTCAGTATGTTTGACAAATACAGAATGGTCCACAGAGCACCTTGTGAACCCAAATCGAATCGTTGTTTGATTAAACTTTTCAAACCAGGCCAGCAGAGATTACTTTAGACCATATAATGATTTTTTAAGGCAGCACACTAACTCCCCCTCAACCACATATCCAAGTGGTTGCTACGTATAAATTTCCTACTTAATATCGCCATTGAGGAAAGAATTTTTTACATCTAGCTATGAAGACAGGCCATCAAGAATTATTAGGGAGAGATAATAAGTGATGCACTAAGTTGAGCTTGGCGATAGGAGAAAAAATTTCCTCATAATTAATCCCATAACATTGGGTATAGACTTTAACCATAAAGGCGGGCCATTGTGCCATCCGGATTTTGTTTGATAGTGAAGATCCACTTACAACCTGTCGGTTATTTTTCAAAATGGTTGGAAAACAAGTTGACATATTTGAATCTCGTAAAGGGTTGTCATCTCTTCATCCATGGTTGTTTTCTATCCTGGATTCTATAGGGCCTTTTTATAAGACTGAGGAATAACAATAGAAGAAATAGAGGTGAGAAACTGACAACAAGATGATGATAACCATTGGGTGGAAAAAAAGAGAGCAATGGGGTGAGATGTAGAAGATCGGGTGCAGGCCCTAGGTTCTTTCCGAAGAGCATTGGGTTGGGTATCGATTGGAGGAACAAAAATAGGGGGAGGAGAAGGAGAGCTTACCTCAGAGGAATCTGGAGACTCCATAGGTGTAGTATTGGCCAATGCTTCACGGGGCGTGCAGGTTCATCAATACAATTGTGAGTTGCTGAGTCATCAATCACACAATAGGGTTTGGAAACTCATTGGCTGCAGAAAAAACCAAGTGGTGCACCAGTGGATTGATAAAAGGGTTGGTCTTCGAAGAATGTGACATCACTAGAAACAAACAATTTTTGAAGAGACGAATTGTAACATACATATCCTTTCTAAGTATGAGAGTACCGCAAAAAAAATACATTTAATTGGCCCCTGGGATCCAATTTAGTACTATGGGGGGAAGTATTATGAACAAAATAGGTACACCCAAAAACTCTCAAAGGAAGAGAGAACAACTTATCACCAATAAAAAAAATGAGAATACGGTGTCTAGTTCCCAAGCACTAAAGAAGGTAACCTGTTAATAAGATAAGTTGAAGGATAGCATGAGGCCAGTAGAAATGAGGCACGTGCATATGATGGAGGAAAACACTAGCAACCTCAAGAAGGTGTCTATTTTTTCATTCAGCCACACCATTTGGTTATGGTGTGTAGATACAAGAAGTTTGGTGAATGATGTCTTTGTCTCAGCAAAAAGATTGGAAGTCTATAAATAGATATTCATTAGCATTATCGAAGCGAAGAATCTTTAAGGTAGTGTTGAAGTGGGTAGACACTATGACACAAAAAGATTTAAAAGAGGTAAGACTTCTTATCTCTCTTTTAATAAAAACAACCTTGTAGCCCAAGAAAAATCATCTACAAAGGTAATGAAATACTTGGACCAGGAAACATTTGAGATGTTCATAGGGCCCCATATATCAATATAAACTAAAGCAAATGGGGCAACACTTTTGGTTTCACTATGAGGAGAACAAGTACTCCGCTGGTGTTTACTTATTTGATAGTCTTGACAATTGATATTAGAAATGGACTATAATGTAGGATTAATCTGTTTGAGTGATTGAATGGATGAATGTCCTAACCTATTGTGCCATTGAAGGGCTGTATGTTGAGCACTAGCATTGGCTATTACTGCTAGTGAATCAAGATAGTAGAGCTCCCCTCTTTCACAATGTCTACCAATAATCTGTTTTGTCTTCAGATCCTAAAGAACACAAGAAGTGGAAGAAAATGTAAGGGAACAATTAATTTTTTTTTGTGAGTTAACTATCGGATAAAAGGTTTAACAGAAACTTAGGAAAAAATATGACATCTTTTAAATGAAGAGTAGGTGTAGCAAATATGGCCCCACCCCAAGTACCTTGGTTTTGGATCCATCACCTATAAAAGCAAAATTTTCAGGTAAACAAGGAGATATAGAATTTAGAAGGGTACCATTACTAGTCAAGTGCTCAAAGGCCCCAGAGTCAATGATCCAAGATGGATGAGTAGCTAAAACCATACCTATTATTGAAGTAGCAGCAATAGGAGAAATCTTGTTGGAGGTGACTTGGCTGTTTGAATAAGCCATCAAACGCTTTATCTTCTGAAGTAGTGCAAATTCTTTGATAGAGAAAGTTTTTTAGCCTTGGGTGTTTTTAAGAGCCATCCTAGTGCAAGTTGACACCAGTCAGAAAGTAATAATTCTATGTAGTTAAACTGAGGATTTTCTTCTTCAACAAAAATGCTTTGATTAAAAGTACCCAATATGCAGCAATAAGGGTAATGAGACACAATGAGTGATATAGAGTAATGCTGGTTCAAAATAGACTGTTGATAGTTTGCTGAGATTAAGGAAGTCATCTGAAATCTTCCAGAAATATTAGAATACCAGGCTCGGGAGATAGCAAATTAGTTTGCTGGAATAGTGTGGCTATGGATAGCAAGGTGTTGACTAAATCTGACTAAGAATACCATCGACTAAATCAGAAAACAGCGTACCTCAAGATTGACGGAATATCAAGTTAAGCAGATTGATGAAATATCAGAGCTATCTTAACAGAATGATACCAGGTTTGGAATGATCAGGAAATCCGTCAGAAAATGAAGGACAACTATTGTATTCTTCCAAAAATAAATCTTTCAATTGTTGTATCCTGAATGATAAGGAAATCCGTCAGATAATGAAGGACAGCTATTGTATTCTTCCAAAAATAAATCATCAAGCTATTGTATCCTGAATGATCAGAAAATCCATCAGATGATGAAGGACAACTACTGCATTCTTCCAGAAATAAATCTTCCAGCTGTTATATCCTGCTATCGACGCCAATCACTTTGAGATACCAGCGTTTCCAAGCTGGGGATGATGCAAATGCCAATCACGTACAGAAATTTTGTATCCTGCTGTTCAAACGCCAATAACGTACAGTGTCACCAAGGAGCCAAGACCCAATGGTTAGCGTCCACTGGCACACTCCACCTTCTTTGAACTAGAGGGATATTTCACGCTGGCCGTTCTGTGCACAACATTCCTTCCTATTTGAACAACTAAATCTCCTTGGATGGTTCTCGGTTCAGCTTGAAGAGGATTTGTAGCACATATGATTTTGCGAGCTGAAGCAACCACTCCGCCGAGAGTCTCCGCTACCCCTTATATAGCTGTTTTCTTACTCTTCCTCTGATGGCGAGTTTTAGAAGGCCGGCCGATTTCAGCAACGGAAAGCTGCTGCTAAAAAAATAGCTGGCAATGTTAATCCGATCGGGAAACAGATGGTCCGGGAGATAGCAGTATGTGAGAGCAGAGCCAAGCTTCCTGTTTCAGCGGAAGCTTAAGGAATTGGAACTTATAGTTTTCATATTCTGGGTGCTTGTTGGTTGAACGAGAAAATACTGGCAATTTTTATACGCCAGAAGGACTGAAGACGCCTAGAGCCGAGGCCGGTGATGAGATCATAGTTGGGCAAGTATCTAAATTCTTCCGGGATCGGTTTCTGTCTCCCAACCTCAAGCTCAAGATGTCTTTCGGTTACATGCAACTGCTGGTTCCAGAAATTCTAGCCAACAACTTAAAGAGAGCCAAATTTAGCAAAGTAGCAGTGGTCTTAGAGGCAGCAATTGTTGTTCTTTATCAACGTATCCAACAAATTATAATACTAGGATACCAACAAGTATACCTACGTATGATTAACAACAAATTAGCCGTAGTAAAGCATTGTCAAAGGATTCAGCTTAACAGCAATAAACTGTTATAAGACCAAAGGAAACCATGGGGTATTAAGTTGTTCAGAGATCCGGGAACAATAATAAAAAACTTATCTTAGTCATGCAACTTCTCCATGCTGAACGATTCCTTCATGAATCATGATTTGAGTAAAAAATCTGGACTCCTGAAATAACTGGTCTGGTACAATGTTGATTTCAGGATTCCATATTATCAAGATCTTTAACCTATAACGTTGGAGTGAAGAAGGAAGAAGTAGAAGAGGAGAGAAGGAGAGCAGAAGAAGATAAGAGGGAAAAACAAATGGTCACGTGGAGGAGAGAAGAAATGGAGAGAATTAGGGTTGTGGAAGATATCCAACCCTCCCCCTTAGCCTTTATATATAGATATCAAGAGTACATAAATTATAAGTATACCTTTCACCCTACAAAGAGTGAAGAAAAGAAAAAAAACATAAGATATTTACAATAATGACACCTATGCTTGTCCATATCTTTCAATAGAAATCATTACTATATCTATGTTATTTGTTTCAAGGTGGGATCACTTCCATTACCTCTCAACTTGAGGAGGAGTGTTGAAAGATATTAATAAGTGGGAGTATCATTGATGTAATTAGTTTATGATTTTTGTCTTTTATTCAATCTTACTAGGGTGAAGAGTATACTTGTAATATTGGTACCTTCAACATCTATAAAAAAAACTTAAGGGGGGAGGGTTTGGAAAAGTCTACAACCCTATTCTTCTTCCCTTTTTCTCTCCTCAACGAGCTCCACTCTTCTCTTCCTTGTTCTCTAGGTCGTCACCTTCCTTCTCTTTCCCTCTTTCTTCTCTCCTCTCTTCCCATTCTGTCTTCCTCCTCAACTTCTTCTTCTCCTAAGATTGATTGTTCTTCATTAATCATCATGGAATCCTAAAATTAGAACTTATCATCCACATTGCAGCCAAGTTGTTCAACAGGCCACCTCGAGCCCCGTTGTCCATTTGTGAGACTTGAATTGGGTCGAAACCCATTTAACCAAGTAGGTTGACCCTACCAAGCTGTTGAATTTTGGACCCCATGATTAGAACCTCGAGCAAAACAAGAGAGGGAGAAGAGAAGGAAGAGACAAGAGAAGAAAGGAGGAGAGCAAAGACAGAACTCTGGTAGAGAAGAAAGAAAGGAAAAGAGAGAGGGAGAGCCTTTAGGGTAGGAGAGAGAGATTCCACGAATTGGGAGAAGAGGAGAGAGCTTGATGCTCGACTCCAAGCCAAGGGCCTCTATTTATAGTTTTCTTAGAGGAGTTTACAATGCCTACAATGCCCTTAGGGTTACAAGCTTTACTTGAGAAAAGACATAAGTAGACATGTTCACCTTGACTAATTACACCCTTGTGATGACACCTTATTTATAATCATGCCACCTCTCTTGGACGCGTGGGCCTTCTCCATACTCATGTGAGCTTGGGCCCATCATCTAACACTCCCCCTTAAGTTGGGGATGAGAACATATATTAAATGCTCAAATTACAAAAATAGTGAACAAAAATTTGGGAGTGACTGGCTTAGCGAGGATGTCTGCAACTTATCCTTGTGAGGATATATGTTTGAGAGATAATATGCCAGTCTGGAATTTTTTTTATAAAGTGACAATCCACCTCAATGTGTTTTTTTCTTTCATGGAAGACTGGATTTGAAGTGATATGAATCGCCACTTGATTATAGCAATATAGATCCCTAGACGTTCTATTATAGAATCGCAGTTTAGTGAGAAGGGACCTGATCCATAAAAGTTCAATGACTGTGTGTACCATGGCCCTATATTATGCTTCTACACTGGACCTTGCAACCACATTTTGTTTCTCACTTCTCCATGTAACCAAGTTTTCTCCAACCATTGTACAGTAACCCGAAGTGGATTTTCTGTCATCTGGCAATTTAGCCCAGTCTGCATCTGAGAACCCTTCTATGTTGAAGTAACCATGGTTTTTATAGAGAAACCCTCTTCCTGAAGCTCCTTTCAAATATCGCAATATTATTTCCAATGCTTGCCAATGAGTAAGTTGTGGTTTGTGCATGTATTAACTTACTACACTTACTACATATGAGATATCCGGTCTTGTTACACAAAGATAAATAAGTTTTCCCACAATTCTCTGACTTATGTATATAATTTAGTGTTTGAATCCATGGGTCTACACCCCATCATTCATATCTCCTCTAATAGATCAAGGACATATTTTCTCTAAGATAGTATAATCCCATGTTTGGACTATAACACCTCAATACCCAGAAAGTATTTTAAGTAGTCAAAGATTTTTTTACTTGAATTCTTCACATATCTTCTTTTTGGTTTCCTGAATACCATCAAAATCATTGGCAGTTAAGACAATATCATCAACTAGACTGCCAAAAGTACTTTCCCTTTGAGAGTGTTTTTAATAAACATGAAGTGATCTACTGAGAATTGGTGAAACCCAACCCGTTTTAGTGCTTGGCTAAATTTATCAAACCATGCACGAGGAGACTATTTCAATCCACATAATGATTTCCACAATCGACATACCGATTCCTCCTCAACCACAAATCCATATGTTGAATATAAATTTCTTCTCGTTGAGCATATGACTCATATATTATAAGGTTGGGGGGTATTATTGTATAGGGGTATTTGTGTCTTTTCAACACACATACCTCTAGGGTTTAATATTATATAAAGATTATGTAACCCTGATTATCATTAGTGAAAATTATCCATGTCGCTCTAATGGACGTAGGCTCAGCCGAACCATCATAAATTTTGTCTCGTCCGTTCTTAATTTTGTTCTTCATTCAACAATTGGTATCAAAGCTTCAGGAGGTTTTCCGGGTGAACTTGCTGTTTCTGGAACTCTAGAAACGCGAAAGAAATTTTTCTGGTTGGCAACGACGCAGAGAAATTTCTTTTCGGCGTTCGGCGACGATGTAGGGGAGGACGACTATTGAAATCTCAAACAGAAAAGAGCCGTTGAGCTCTGTCGTCGGGAACGCGAAGTCGGGAAGACGAACAGTGAAAAATCAAATTTGATTTCTGTTTCCTAACTTTAAAAATTACAAGTTAGGGTTAAATACAATGACTAAGGGTAAAAGGGTAAAAACATAAATATTACAAAATAATAAAAAATAATATTCTAATACTCCCCCTCAAGGTGGCTTGTAAATGTCCTTGAGAGCCATCTTGGACAACAAAGAAAAAAGGTGGGTAGAAGGGAGAGGTTTAGCAAACATGTCGGCTAGCTGGTACTGAGAACGAATGGAAAGTAACTTGAGGACTCCTGAAGTAACACGTTCACGAACAAAATGACAATCAATCTCAGTATGTTTGGTGCGCTCATGAAATGTAGGGTTAGAATCAATGTGAATTGCAGTTTGATTGTCGCAGTAGAGCAGCGCAGGAGAGTCAACTTTGACTTGAAAATCTTGAAGAAGTTGTTGTAACCAAATAAGTTCACTGGCAGTGGAAGAAAGAACTCGATATTCAGCTTCGACAGCGGAGCGGGAGACAGTGGTTTGCTTTTTGGCCTTCCAAGAGGCCAAAGAATCACCAATGAAGATGCAAAAGCCTGTAGTAGATCGGCGAGAATCAAGGCATGATCCCAATCAGCATCAGAGTAAGCGCGTACCTGCAAGGAAGAAGTAGAAGAAAACAACAAACCTTGACCAGGACTGGTCTTGAGATAACAAAACAGGTGATGAACTGCCTAGAGATGAGGAAGGCGGGGTTGGGCCACAAATTGAGTGAGCTTGTGAACGGCAAAAGTAATGTCGGGGCGAGATAAAGTAAGGTAAAGAAGTTTAGCAACAAGCCGCAGTGGGTTATATCAGGAAGCAGGTCACCGTCAATGGCAGTTAAAGGAAGCTTGGGATCCATGGGAATACTAGTGGGTTTACAAGCTAGGTAACCTGAGTCTTCAAGTAATTTTAAGGTATAATGGCGTTGAGAAAGCACAATACCGACCTTGGATTGAGCAATTTCAAGACCAAGGAAGTGCTTAAGACAACCAAGATCCCTGAGCTTGAACTGAGTATGCAGAAATTGTTTGAGCTCAGTAATAGCACTAGATGAAGGGCCAGTAAGAATGATATCATCCACATAAACCAGGAGGGCGACAAAGGAGGAGCCATGTCCTTTGGTGAAAAGAGAGTAATCGGATTTTGATTGAAGAAAACCAAAGGTGATTAAAACGTGAGAAAATTTTGAGTACCATTGGCGCAAAGCCTATTTGAGACCATAAAGGGACTTGTGAAGCTTGCAAACCAGTTTGTTGTGAGAGGAAGAGGACTCCCCCTGTCGAAGGTAGCCAAGAGGGAGATCCATATAGATTTCTTCAAAAAGATCACCATGTAAAAATGCGTTATTGACATCAAGTTGAGCAAGATGCCAACCATGGGAAGCAGCAAGGGCAAGAAGAACCTTCACCGTTACTAATTTGGCTATTGAAGAAAAGGTGTCGACAAAGTCCAAACCTTCTTGTTGGGTATAGCCTTTAGCTACCAAACGAGCCTTATGGCGCTCAAGAGAACCATCAGAGTTAAGTTTGATTTTATAAATCCATTTGCATCCAATGGTATGTTTATCAGGGGGCAGAGGAGTGACGGTCCAGGTGTGGTTTGCTTCCAGAACGGCCAACTCGTCACGCATAGCCAACCTCCATTCAGGAGACTTCACTGCTTGATGATAATATTGAGGTTCAACCTGAGAAGAGAGACTGAGTGCAAAGTGTTTGTGGCAATCAGAAAGGGCATGGTAAGAGATGGAGTTAGAGATTGGATAAGGCTGAGAGAGTGGAACAGATGGAGGAGAACCAACAAATAAATTACAGTGATAATCCTGTAAGTAATGAGGTGGATGAGTCTTCCTAGTAGATGTGCGAAGAAGAGCACCAGCGAATGAGGAAGGAACAAGTGTGGGAAGATCGTGAGGTGGATGACCAGCAACTGGAATATCAGAAATAACGGGGGTAGCGGGAATAGGGGAAGAATTGAGGTCGGGAAAAGGATGAGCTTGGAGGGAGGAGTGAGGCAAAACTAAATCAGGAAAGGGATCATTAAGTTGATCTAAACGTGTGATAGTATGGAAAGGGAAAACTTCCTCATGGAACACGACATCTCTGGAAAGAAAAACTTGTTTGGTTTCCACATCATAGAATTTATAACCTTTCACACCAGCTGGATAACCAAGGAACACACAAACCTGAGCACGAGGGTGAAACTTGGTGCGATGAGCAGCTAAGGTGGAAACAAAGGCTAAACAGCCAAAGACGCGGAAGATGGAATAATCAGGAGAAGTGTTATAGAGCAAATGGAAGGGGGTGTTATGGCGTAAGAGAGGAGAAGGAGTTTGATTAATTAAGAAAGCCGCATTAAGAATACACTCATTCCAAAAAGCGACAGAGATGCGGGATTGAAAAAACAACGATCGAGCCACATTCAAAAGGTGTTGATGTTTACGTTCAACAATCGAGTTTTGCTGAGGCCTTTCAACACATGAGAACTGGTGCAAAACTCCATGAGTTTGAAAAAAGTCAACAAAGGATAACTCAGGTGCATTATCAGATCGAAAAACCTTAATTTTGGCATTAAATTGCATAGAAACCATGTTAAAAAAATGCGGTATCACAGAGACAGCACCAGATTTAGTCTTCAATAGGTAAATCCAAGTAAATCTAGTAAAATCATCGACAAGAGTTAAGAAAAAACGATGACCAGTATAGGAAACAGTTTGATATGGTCCCCAAATATCACAGTGCACAAGATCAAAGGGAGATGCTGACAAATGATTATGAGATTCAAAAGATAATCTACGTTATTTAGAGAGAGGACATATATAACAAGGATCGGATTTATGTAATCTAGTTACATCACAGTTTAATTGATCCTTCAAAAAATCAAGTCTCTAAAAAGAAATGTGTCCTAGCCTATTATGCCAAATATGGGCAGAAATATTGTTAACAAAAGCATGAGAAACATAATTCAAATTCTGAGCACGGAAGACATAGAGATCTTGGATTTTGTCACCCTTGCCAATCGTCCTCTGGGTGGAAGGATCCTGGATAACAAAACAATCAGGAAGAAAACTTACTGTGAGGCCAGAGTTAGTAACTAAAACACTAACAGAGATCAAGTTGAATTTGAATTGAGGAACAAACAGTACGTCTTTAAGCATAAGGTGAGAATGCAATTTAATATCACCAGCAAAGTGGACCAAAAACTGAGAGTTATTGGGCAAAGTAACAGTAGTGTGTGGGATAGCATGCAAGGAAACAAAAACATGAGCATGAGAGCAGATATGTCTAGGGCTCCTGAGTCTACAATCCATGACTGAGGTGAAGAAATTAGAGGATTTAAAGTTACAAAAAAACAAGTACCTGCCAAGCAGTTTGATGTAGAAGATGTCGGAGTAGTAGTGACTGTTACTGAGCTATGCAAGTGTGTAGAAAACATTGACATGAGTTGCTGATATTGAGTAGGGTCCAGATTCTGAACAAAGCTTCCAACAGAAGGGGTGCCTTGGCTATCATCAGCAATAGAAACTTGATGAGCAGCAACATGAGGATTTTGGTGGGTTTTGGTTGCTGGGCCAGGCGGATAGCCATGAAGCTTGACACAACGAGCGATAGTATGACCAGCAATCTTGCAATGGGTACAAAAATATTTTTCCTTGTTCTGAGTCCGGGGAGCACTGTAAGTCTGATTCCGAGGAGCATTGTAATTCGGATTCCGGGGGGCACTGTAAGTGGATTGGAATCTCTAAGAGGACTGTGAGCCAGGTTTATGAATGTTTGGCTTCCCATATTTAACTGTAAAGGCCATCGTGTCAGTGGGAGTATGCGAACCCGAGGCTTGAGATGTCTTCCTTTGTTGTTCCTCTTGAACAACCAGAGAAAAAACACGATTAATAGGGGGCATCGGATCCATGAGGAGCAGCTGACCACGAACTTGGGAGAAAGAGTCATCAAGTCCCATTAAGAAGGACATAGTATATTCCATATGGTGGAAATCAGTAAGATATTTAACGCCACCACACGAGCATGTCCCACAAGAACAATTAGGGCAGTAATTGCTTAGTTCTTCCCAAATGGTTTTCAGCTTGGTGAAATAAGTGCTAACGGAATCCTTGTCTTGACACAAGGTCACCAATTCTCGTTTAAGCTGAAAAATACGCGGGCCGTTGCGCTGTTGAAAATGATCCCGAAGGTCGAGCCAAATTTCTCTGGCAGAAGTAGCAAAGATAACACTCGCAGAGATTTCCTTGGAAACCGAATTTAGGATCCAAGAGAGGACCATGTTATTATTCCGGGTCCAAGAGTTAAGCAAAATAGGATCAACACTTTGAGGTTCAGGTATGGAACCATCCACAAAACCCACTTTGTTCTTCACGGATAAGGCGATCAACATCGCACGACTCCAACACGACTCCAACTGATGTAATTTTCACTGGTGAGCAGCTGCGAGACAAGAACTTGCCTGGAGCTATCCGAGTGGTGAATATAATATGAGTTCGATGGTTCTTCAAAAATGGAACGAGACGCACTGGTTCGACGACCAGAATCAGGAGCAGTCGTCGATGAGTAAGACTCCATGGAGCGCTGACCGAAGCAGTCCACCAAAATTCACCAATCCAACAAAAATCTTAACACAAATCGGCCAACCAATAGATCCAACCAAATATTTTTCCCAAGGCCAACCGTGAATGCTGCGCGGAAAAGGACCTTCGCGACCAGCCAGAAATTTTTTTTAAAAGATCCAACCAAATATTTTCCCAGCCAATTAGGTAGCGCCTCAAAAAAATTCAATCGACCACTACCAGTACCACTGCCAACAGTTCCGTATCTCCTCAAGAACGGAAACGCCCAGACAGGAAATCGAATCGGCAGCGGAACCAAACGAAGAGAAAAAAAATTAGAAGAGGTGTGAAAGCTAACCTCTTTTGCCGGGAGATAACCAATGGAGCCAACGGAGGGAGAAATCAGCCGCTACAGAATGCCGAAGGCCGAAAATAGATCGCCGAAGGCCGGAAATCTTCGCCGAAATCCGTCCTCTCGGTAACGAGGACAGAAAAATCAGAGACGGAGTGAGCCACTGCTGGAAAACCAGACGGAAAAATAACCAATGGAGTGAGCCGCTGCTGGAAAACCGATGGCCGAAGCCAGTCGCCAAATTTTTTGGGGAAAGGGACGAGTAGAGGTCCGTCGTCCGGAGATAATCAGAGAATGAGGATTGATCGCTCAGATACCATATTGAAATCTCAAACGGAAAAGAGCCGTTGAGCTCTGTCGTCGGGAACGCGAAGTCGGGAAGACGAACAGTGAAAAATCAAATTTGATATCTGTTTCCTAACTTTACATTTTACAAGTTAGGGTTAAATACAATGACTAAGGGTAAAAGGGTAAAAATATAAATATTACAAAATAATAAAAAATAATATTCTAATAACGACGAAGACGGCGGGGCGACAGTGATACGAGGTCGCAGAGAAGGCGGGGTCGCAGTGAGACGACCACGTTTCGATTTCTCGGCTTAATCCCGTTGTCGGTGAGAATTCGTCTGAAGAGGGAGAAGCTTCGCAGGAGGACGACGGACAACCCTACGGAGTCGCTACCGGGGACAACGATGGAAACGACGGGCGGCGACGGAGAACGCGGGTCTGCTGAGCGAAATCGTCAATGAAAAAGCGTAGTCCGATAGCAGCCTGTGAGAAATCGTCGAAGATGGGTCTTTCTGCCGGTGACGGGACCGTGAACCACTCCCTCCCGTCATCGCTGTCGCAGACGATGGGAGGCGACAGGCAGCTGGAGACGACGGGAGGCACATGGCCGTTGTGAGTTCGCTGCGAACGAACGACGACGGTCGTCATAGCGCGGGACGACCGTAATTTTTTTTTTTTCATTGCTCTCGTTGCGGAGGAGAAAACTAGACTCTGATGCACGACACGTCTAACCTGACATTTGGCATGTCAGAATTTTTTTCTAACGAGGTGTGTTGGCGCATTTCGAGGGTTGCAATTGCACGTTGTGCACCTTTGACGACTTGTAGAGAACAAGTCAGGCTATGATGACTGGGGTTTTTTCTGCCAAGTTTGATATGATAAAATTCAGCGGCATTGGGAATTTTGGATTATGGCAGAGGAAGGTGAAAGACCTGTTAGTATTGCAGGGCATGTTGAATGCACTGTACGGAAAACAACTGGTAGGAATAAATGACATGGATTGGAAAGAAATGGAAATGAAGGTTGTGGCGACTATTAGGCTTTGTTTGGCTGATGATGTGATGTATCACGTCATGGATAAGGAATCACCGGCGGTAGTTTGGTTGAAACTGGAAAGTCAGTATATGTCTAAGTTGTTGACGAACAAGCTCTATCTTAACCAGAAAATGTACGGTCTTAAGATGACAAAGGGCTCGGATCTGAGCCAGCATATCAACGTTTTCAATCAGCTCATTAGTGATTTGAGGCGGGTTGATGTGAAGTTCGAAGACGAAGACAAAACGTTAATGTTGCTGAATTCCCTATCGAATTCTCCTACGTATGAAAATTTGGTTACGACTTTGATGTGGGGAAAAGAAACTCTTGAATTAGAGGAAATCACAAGTGCTCTATTAGGCTTTCATCAGAGGAAGAAAGCCAGTGATGAAACTTCACAAGGTGAAGGACTTGTGGTGAAGGGTAACTAGGAATGTGGAAGAAACAAGTCTCGGAGTGGATTGAGAAAGAACAAATCTCGGTCTAAATCCAAGAAGAGGAAAGACATCACGTGTTTTAAGTGCGGGAAAGAGGGGCACATAAAATGGGATTGTCTAGAGAAAAAGAAAGGGAACGCAGAGAGCAGAAAGGGTCCATCAAAGTTTGCAAATGTAGTGGAAGAAGAAGACTGAGAAAGTGGTGACGGGGATATGCTTTCTGTCTCATCCAGTTCAGATCATCTAAGAGATTCTTGGATTCTGGATTTGGTATGCTCTTATCACATGACACCAAATAAAGATTGGTCTCATACCTATAGGTTAGTAAACTCTGGTTCTGTTATGATGGGTAATGATGCTTCATGCAAAATTGTTGGAATAGGGAGTATACAATTAAAATATTTGATGGCGTGATTAGAATGTTGTGTGATGTTAAATACATACCTGATTTAAGAAAGAATCTGATTTCATTGGCCACTTAAGACTGTAACGGATATAGTTACAAGTCTGAAAGTGGAATAATGAAAGTTAGTAAAGGTGTCTTAACAGTGATGAAGGGATAAAAAATATTTGGCAATATCTATACATTGTAAGGTACCACAATTGTAGGTGGAGTTGTAGTTGTAGAGTCTGAGTCAGACTATACAGTCTTATGGCATATGCGGTTAGGTCATATGGGAGTGTGTGGGATGATGGAGCTTCATAAGAGAAATCTATTGAAGGGTATCAAAACATGCAAGCTTGATTTCTGGAAGTTTTGTGTTCTTGGGAAACAAAATAAGGTGCAGTTCAAGGCACACACAAGACGGAGGGGATTCTAGACTACGTTCACTCAGATGTTTGGGGGCCAGTAACAGTAGCATCCCGAGGAGTACACATGTATTTTGTGACCTTTTTGATGACTACTCACGAAAATTTTGGGTGTACTTCATGCAACACAAGTCAGAAACGTTTGTCAAGTTTAAGTTGTGGAAAGTTGAAGTAGAGAACCAGATAGGGAGGAAGATTAAATGTGTCCAATCAGACAATGGTACTGAGTACAAAGACTCAAAGTTCAAGGAGTTGTGTGAGCAACATGGAATTAAGAGACACTTCACAATACGCAAGGTACCACAATAGAACGGTGTGGCGGAAAGATTGAACAGAACTATAGCTGAAAAACGCTCGATGTCTCAAGTTGAATGCATGACTTGCAAAGAACTTTTGGGCTGAAGCAGTGAATATGACATGTTTCTTAATTAACAAATCACTTAGAGCAACACTAGATGGGAAAGTATCAGAGGAGGTGTGGACAAGCAGTGAGGTAGACTACTCTGGTTTGAGAATGTTTGGTTGTCCAACCTATGTACATGTTTCTAGTGAGGAGAGGTCGAAATTTGATGCGAAGTCTAGACAATGTATCTTTCTGGTCTATCAGAAAGGGGTTAAAGGCTTCAAGTTCTGAGAGTTGAAGGCAAACAAGATGGTGATCAGTAGATATGTGGTTTTTGATAAAAATAACCATGTTGTAGCATACTCAGGAAGAAGAGAAATAGATGCCAGAAAATTACAGCACCAATGAACATGTGGAGCTAGAGAACCATGGTAGAGAAAAGGATACTAAACCTACAGAAAGTTCTAGCTCAGGTGATCAGCAGCATCACCGTATCGCCACAGACAAACCTAAACGTATTATCAAGCCACCTACCAGGTATGGTTTTAAAGATTTGGTTTCTTATACGCATATTACCAGTAGCGGGGATCCAACTACTTTTTAGGAGTCAGTACAAAGCCAGGAGAAAAATAGATGGATGGGTGTTATGGTCGAGGAGATGGAGTCTCTGCATAATGGGAGTTGGTGGAGCTTCCCAAGGGGAAGAGAGTGATAGGGTGCAAGTGGGTCTATAAGAAGAAATAAGCAGTATCAGAAAAGGAGGGGGGAAAATTCAAGGCTTGTCTGGTAGCAAAGGGTTACTCACAGAAGAAAGGAGTTGACTATGATGAGGTCTTTTCTCCTATGGTCAGACACACCTCCATCAGGGCAGTGTTGGCATTAGTAGCACATTTGGACATGCAGTTGGAGCAAATGGATGTAAAAACAGTTTTCTTTCATGGTTACTTGGAGGCACAAATTTACATGGTACAACTAGAAGAGTTTAGTCACCCTGGATAGGAACATTTGGTCTGTAATTTGAAGAAATCACTTTATGGGCTAAAGTAGTCTCCGAGGCAGTGGTACAAGCGATTTGATTCTTACACGATCCAGATTGGCTACAAGAGATGTGAGTATGATTATTATGTTTATGTAAAAAGCGCTGATGATGATTCTTTTATTTTTCTGCTACTTTATGTGGATAATATGTTGATTGCTGCAAAAAATATGAGTGACATCAACAAGTTGAAGACTTTGCTGAACAAAGAATTTGACATGAAATATTTGGGAGCGGCCAAGAAGATTCTTGGGATGGAGATTCGCAAGGATAGAGCTTCAAGGAGATTATGACTATCTCAGCATAGCTATGCTGAGAAGGTGTTGGACAGGTTCAACATGGGTAATTCAAAACCAGTAAGTACACCTTTGGCAAATCATTTTAGATTGTCTACCTCTCAGTGCCCAAAGATAGATGATGAAGTTCATGATATGTCAAATGTCTCATATGCCAGTGCAGTGGGGTGTTTGATGTATGCAATGGTTTGTACGAAACCAAATTTGGCACAAGCTGTCAGCGTGGTTAGCAAGTTTCTTTCAAATCCGGGTCGACAACATTGGGATGCAGTCAAGTGGATCTTTAGATACTTGAGGGGTACTACAGACTATGGCATCATGTTCAGCAGACAACAGAGTGTTCCTTTAGTTATGGGATTTGTGGATGTAGACTATGCAGGGGACTTGGATGACAGGAGGTATACCACAGGTTATGTATTTACTCTTGTGGGAGGACCTATTTGTTGGAAGTCCATGGTACAGTCTATAGTTGCACTATCTACTACTGAATCAGAGTATATGACAGTAGCTAAGGCATCCAAGGAGGCTTTATGGCTTACAAGATTGGTCAAGGAGTTGGATGTTCAGCAAGGTGGAGTTCAATTGCATTGTGACAATCAAAGTGCCATTTATTTGGCAAAGAACCAGGTGTATCATGCAGGATCAGGGAATTGGTTTTATTAGGTGAACTACTGCTTGAAAAAGTTCATACTTCTGAGAATGCAGCAGACATGTTGACAAATCCTGTTATTACAGATAATTTCAAACACTACTTGGACTTGATAAATGTCTCCAGTTGCTAGATGATAGACGGCCCCCAGCCTATTGTTCCAAGTGGAGTCCTTAAGTTATTCTTTCTTTTATGAAGGGGTGAATATTCGCCAAGGTGGAGATTGTTGAGCATATGGCTCATATACTATAAGGTTGGGGATATTATTGTGCAGGGGTATTTGTGTCTTTTTGACACAAATACCTCTAGGGTTTAATATTATATAAAGATTATGTAACCTTGATTATCATTATTGAAAATTATCCCTGTCGCTCCGGTGGACGTAGGCTTAGCTGAACCACCGTAAATTTTGTCTCGTTTGTTCTTAATTTCGTTCTTCATTCAACACTTCTTTAATATCCCCATTCGGGAAAGCATTTTTCACATCAAGTTGATAGACCGACCAGGAGGAATTAGCAGCAAGGGATAATAATATACGTACCGAGTTCAATTTGGCCACTAAAAAGAATGTTTCTTCATAATCGATCCCATAACACTGAGTATAGCATTGGGCAACGAAGGGTGCCTTAAGGCGAGCAACTGATCCATCTGGTTTATGTTTAACTGTATATACCCACTTACAACCTATGGGTTTTTATCCTAAAGGAAGGGGAACTAGAGCCCATGTCTGATTCTCATATAGTGCATGCGTTTCTTCTTCCATTGCCGCTTTCTATCCTGCCTCAGAGCCTCCTAATAGGACTATGATACAAAGATGGAGGAGATAGATGCAATAAATTGACAACATGAAGAAGACAAATGATGATGAAACACAAAATTGGATATGGGGTGAGAAGTAGAGGGCCTAATGCAAGTTCTGGGTTCTTTCCTTAAGGCGGTATGTCGAGTATCTTATTGTGGTCCAAATGTAACTAGAGGAGATGGACTTGCCTCTATGGGATCCATAAACTCCACATGCATGGTGTCGTCCAATGCTTCAGGGGGTTGAAGCGTATCCACAACAAGGGGCACAACTGGTCGAGGAGAGGCTTGTACAGAGGAGAGACCTGAAGGAACATTTTCAGAGTAGTATGAAGTGTCTTTAAAAAAGGGTCACGTCCCTAGACACAAGTTACTTTTGGAGAGTAGGATTATAGAAAACATATCCCTTTTATGTACGAGAGTATCCTAAGAAGGTACACTTGATAGATTTTGGATCAAGTTTACTTCGATGTGGTGATGTAATATGAACAAAACATGTACACCCAAAAACTTTAAAGGGAAGCGAACAAGGGTCCTCTATTATGGTCTTGGGGTTAAGAACCTATGCTTTCCACTCCTAATAGGCAGGTCTTTTGGGATGTATTGGCTAGGTGCTTAACATTTGGGATCAGAACTGGTGCTACGTCCCGAGTTCGACTCCCGCGTGGGGCGTCTGTGTGTGTTAATCCCAGGCGTTCTGATAGCTGCATGTGATTAATCTTGGCTGGCGGCTGCATGTGTTAATCCTGGCTGTCGTGGTCGTCGGCTCGTGAAGGTGGGTGTATTGTTATGGTCCAAGGGTTAAGTACCTATGCCTTCCGCTCCTAACAGGCCGGTCTTTTGGGATGTATTGGCTAGGTGCTTAACATCTTCATTGAGAAATAATAACTAGTATGGGGATTTATGACCGAGAACGGATGATGGCAGCCTATTAATAAGAAACTCGCAGTAAGTATGACATCTGGCTAATAGAAGTATTGTACTTTCATGGTGTATAACAAGCCACGAGCTACCTCTAGTAGATGACGGTTCTTCTATTCTGATTCGCTGTTTTGTTGAGGGGTATAGACACAAGACTTTTGATGGATAATGCCATTTTCTTGGAAAAAAAAGAGAAGGCCGCTAGAGAGATTTTCTTTGGCATTATCAGAGTGAAGTTCTTTTATTTTTTTACCAAATTGAGTGACCACCATAGCATGAAAGGACTTAAAGATGGATAAAATTTCATATCTCTCTTTAAAAATAAATATTCATATGACACGAGTAAAATAATCAATAAAGGTAATAAAGTACTTAACTCGGGAAATGTTTGAGACGCTCAAAGGTCCCCATACATCTGTGTGGATCAAAGAAGAGGGAGCGACACCTTTAAGTTCATGCCGAGGAGAATATGTGGTCCTCTAGTGTTTGCTCAGTTGACACACTTCACAATTTAAATTGGATAATATTTTAAATGTTGGAAAGCGAAGGTGAAGAGATTGCTTCATTGTAAGATCCTAAAATACACAGTTTGTGTGTGAGAAGGTGATGGAGCAATTGAATGTTTAGTAAGCTGATTAACATATAAGAGGTTCAAGGGAAATGTAGGAATAAAGAGGATATTTGTAAGCGATAGTGATGGCGTAATAGAGGTGGATCCTTTCCTGAGACTTTAGTTCGGGATCCATCAACTATGGTAACAAATTTATTAGAAAAACAAGGAGAGATAAAGTGGAGTAGACCTTTGTAACCTGTGAGATGCTCAAAGGCCCTTGAGTCAATAATCTAGGATGAAGAGGAGGTAGTGGCAGAGAGCTTACCTGAAGTGGTGGTGGCAATAGTAGTGGTGGAGGAGCTTGGAGAAGAGACCATCCAAGTTTTCATTCTCTAGAAGAGGTCATACTCATCATCAGTGAGGGTCTTTGTGTCTGACGGTGGTGTAGACTTGTCCTGCTTTGCGCCACTAATTGAGGCTTGAGTAGTCATCGACGATTCAGGCTTGCCATGGAGTTTCCAACAATGTTCAATGGTGTGGCCATGCCTCTCACAATGAGTGCATTCCTTGTTATCTATTCTGGAGACACCAATCCTTCCACCTCTTCCTCGACCTCCTTTATAATTTCTGCCACGGCCTCGGCCTCGGAATCAGTTGGTTGGTGTGCCCCTGTTATCGGAGTACATAGTTGATGATAGTTCAGTAGGAGAGGGGGAAGACGAGTCTGGAATGCGGAGTAAGGTGGTACATTATGCATCATCAAATGTGGGAATAGTGGAGGAGCTAAGGAGTTAAGTTTTAAGTACATCAAGATATGGC
Organism: Aristolochia californica; assembly: GCF_029961685.1. NCBI lineage: Eukaryota > Viridiplantae > Streptophyta > Magnoliopsida > Piperales > Aristolochiaceae > Aristolochia > Aristolochia californica. The sequence goes on along the minus strand of NW_027181782.1, from coordinate 12,036,098 downwards.
TTAATACTTGCTAAACAGATAGTCATTGCTAAGGCTTCCTTCTATTTGTCTTGAATAGAAATATCAGAAGAGCCAGGCTAAGCTAGCTTCCATTCTTGAAGAAGACCTTCGAATTTTGCCAAGTACTCATGTATATTTTTTCCTTATTTAGTATTCAACATACTTTAGAGGATAACAAATGGCCTTTGTAGGTTATCAGAGATAGAGTACAATTTGATACATGTATCCCAAACCTGTTTGGTTGTATCCAGATGGACTGTATTGTTGGCTACTTGTTCTTCCATATTTATTGATGAGCCAACTAACTACCAAGGTATCATTTTCCAACCACTTAATTATAAGTGTTATCTTCTTCATCAATAGGTGGTCCGAGCTTGGTAAGGTGACCTAGTAGGTCTTGGGTAATAAGAAACCTTTTTAATTGTTTTGTACCAGCTCAAACAATTAGATACCCCTCTTAAGGGTATGGTGTTAATCCTAAGAACATCGTTCTTATGTCCAATATGTTCTTCACCCATGGGAGGCTAGTAAAATTTGTAAAGGATGAAGGGAGAAAGTAATGTTCAAGCCTAACCGAACCAAATCAAAGAACCCAAGTGTCAACTTGAACCAACTTGGCTTAAGGACGAATCCAAGCCCAATCTTCCAATTTCAACCGGGAATCAATTATTGAATTAAGGAAACTCTTGGCTGGCCAAAAAATCATATCTTTCTTACAAAAATAATAATCAAATTTTCCACCAAATCATGATCTTTAGAACATCTTTCACAAATCAGCCACTTCCAAATATAAATTGTGTCATCTTTATGAAATGACTTATTTACAATCATGTCATCTCTCTCCCTAAAAAAAAAACAAAAAAATCTGCTGGCCTCTCTCTCTCTGTATAGAGACCAGTAAAGTGTCAATTTTACTTAGTTCATTTACCGTTTGATTTAATATAATAAAAGTTTTACTTAATTAAATAATCAGAGAGAGAGAGAGAGAGAGAGAGAGAGAGGAAAGGTCCGTTCACCCCCCCCCCCCCCCCCCCCCCCCCCCCCCCCTCCCCCTGCCTCCTCTCTATGCACTAAGAAATGTACCTGCTCACTTTACAGAATGACCCTGTTTATTTGTCTAATTTGCTGGAATGACACGAGTTCAATACCACAAGCTTAAAAAAAGCTCCATCTCCTGTTCCCAAAATTACATAATTGGATAATCATCTTCTTTCCCTCAATACTATATGGGAAATGAAATAATGACGAAACTCAGACCAATCCAGCCAAAGATGGTTGGCTGATGGCAGAAAACAATTTCAATACTCAAAAGACAAAAAGACAGGAAGGAAAATTCTACATAGAAGAAAGAGAGAGAGGGAGCAACGGCATCAGTTATAACAACCTTCAACATCATGTCCAACCTTTCCTACTAAAATTCTGTAACTCCCCAAAAAAGTAGCTGATGATGACCAAAGGATAAGTCTCAAATAGAGAGTTACTTCTGTCTTTCTCCTTCCCTTTGTATATAGAAGAATTAAAGAAGAACAAATAATAATAATAACCGCCAAGAGGGGACTTAACAGGCCTTATCACATGGTTCCTTAAGCCTTGTCCCACTTGAGGTGCTTCACAGTCTCCCAGGTGAAATCAGGGTCATCACGTCCAAAATGCCCATAAGCTGCAGTTTTCTGGAATCGGTAGTTTCCTCCTCTCTTCAGGTCCAAGTTGATGGCCATCATCCCTGGCCTGAAATCAAAGTTTTCCTTGATCAGATCAAGAATTTCCTTGTCCGGGATCTTCCCTGTCTTGTATGTGTCAAGAAACACGGACAGTGGCTCCGGCACTCCAATGGCGTAGGACACCTGCACAATGCAGCGCCTCGCAAGACCTGAAGCAACAATACTTTTTGCAGCCTGCCTCACAATGTAGGCACCGCTCCGGTCAACCTTGGTTGGGTCCTTACCAGAGAAAGCACCTCCTCCATGGGCACCCCATCCTCCATAGGTGTCAATAATGATCTTGCGCCCAGTGAGTCCAGCATCACCATGAGGCCCGCCAATGACAAACCGTCCTGATGGGTTGAGGTGGAAGATGGTGCCTTCGTCAAGGTATTTAGCAGGGACAACAGGCTTGATCACATGTTCCATCAAGTCCTCGGCAATCTGTTCATTGGTGATTGACTCATCATGTTGTGTTGAAATAAGGATGGTGTGAACTCTAATGGGAACCATTGCTCCACCCTCATTCTGGTACTCAACAGTAACCTGGGTCTTTCCATCCGGACGAACCCAGGGGCAGATCCCATTCTTGCGAACCTCCGTCAGCGTAGCCCCAAGTTTGGTTGCTAGAACATGGGTGAGAGGCATCAATTCAGGGGTCTCATCTGTGGCATAGCCAAACATGTGACCCTGATCACCAGCCCCAATCTCCTCAGGTTTCCTAGTGAGGTGGCCATGTACACCCTGGGCAATGTCAGGGCTCTGTTGTTCAATGAAGACGAGGACCTTGCACTTGTCAGCATCAAGACCAACATCCTCAGACACAAATCCAATGTTACGGCAGGTGTCACGCACAATTTTCTCATAGTCGACCTGGGCCTTGGTCGTTATCTCACCAAAGACCATGACCATGTTTGTCTTGGTGCATGTCTCACAGGCAACCTTGCTTTCAGGGTCTTGTTCAAGGCATGCATCGAGGATAGCATCTGAGACTTGGTCACAGAGCTTGTCAGGGTGACCCTCATTTACAGACTCTGATGTGAACAAAAAGGTGTCCATCTGTGCAGAAAACAAATTAAAATGTTTTAGAAGCATCAAGGTAAAAGTAGATAATAGACAAATTATTATCATCATTACCACCATATCATCCGATAAATATCTCTTCTTGAAATCTACTACATGAACATCCTCCTTTCTGCCTCATCAGGTGTGTATGTTTTACATGACTTTGGAACTAGTCAGTCAAATAGTAACCAAGATAGACACTTAGACAATAAGCTTCCGATTAACACATAAAGTAACTCATTCAACTTTGAAAACACATTGTATGAATAGTGGTTATCAAATTAGATTCAGTAGGATGTCTTTGCTAAAGGATAGTCCAACAAAAGTTTACAATCTTGTGAAGAAGACTGTGATGTAGGATTGGAGACAGATTAACATGCATAGAAAAGAAAAGAGAAAAACCAAATTTCCTATCCAAATATGAGAGAAGTATGAGAATTTCCATACTTAAAGCTCTCTAAAGACCAAGCAGCTTATTATACCAATTCCCACACAACAAATAACTCTAGGATGCTTAAAAGAAACTTCTGCCAGCTATCACATATTAAGCAGGTTTATAAGGCCAGGTTTTATGTCACCAGCATCAATCTTCAACCAGTAAAACACCATCTCCATTAAATACAGCGTTCCATTGATTAAAAATCATAGGAAAATAGGTAGTGGGATAAAAGATGTCAATTCTTGAATAAAATAAATCACAACTGATAGTAAACTTTGCTCAAACCTAAAAACCACCATTAATCAATTAAGAAAAGCCATTAGACAAGAGAACAGTGACAAGTCAAAACATTTTTTTAACTGCATCTATAAATATTGAAATAAAGAAAATCAACAGTCTAGATCTGCATGTTCGGTCTTTTCCCTTTTTGGGGCCAAACAATTAAAGGAACCATCTAGTAGGTTCTACAAATTAGCAGTTCAAGAATATGCATAAACTGACTACCACAAACAAAAGAATAGACCATAAAAAAGGACATCCCAAGATCTAGTGAACGGGACACCCTCTCAAATTTTCCCCTATCAAGGAAAACAGTTACCTCCAAATAAAATAAGTTCTCAGCCAAAGTTGAAACTAATATAAGACTGGATTAACTGTACAAAAAAAATGACGCAAAGAAATCTTGACAGATTCAATTCTAGCAATTTCAGCATCGAACAAAAACTAAGATTTGGGTAAGTTCTAACTCTAAAGATCAAAGAGACGAAGCAATGTGACATTATCGTCCCAACAGTTTAGAACTCCAACAGCAAAAGACAGAACAAAAGAGTGACAATGGCGACTGTCCAAGAGGATCGCATATCCACAACATTATCAAAAGGACGAGACAATCAAAAGAAAAACAATCGAACGTTCGAATCTGGCGACAGTAAACTTTCTACCATATAATATTAAAATATAAGCCATAGTAAAGACGCGCCTACTATTCTCATGTGAGATCTAGAAAACCAGATCTCAGAGCTAATCGGACCCAATGCGACTAATACGAAAACGAACTAAACAGAAAAGGAGACCAAATAATAATCTAAATCAAAGAAGGAAAGAAACCAAGATCCGGTCAAGCTCAGAAAGAAAAAGCCAATGCGGACTCTATGTAGCAGTATTACCCATCATCATTTTATCAACAACGAAAAACCCAAACAGATAAAGTCCCATTTACCAAGATTCCAGATTAATTTCTACACTAGAAAAAAAAACACCAGAGACAAGATCCAGATCTCAACCGAAACAACCACAAAAAGGATCTAGAATACAACCAACAAGAAAGGCAAGTCAGAGATTTGCGAGAGAGGACTCACGGTTGTTCAAGGAGACCGATGCACGTCAGTTACAGACGATTTGGCAGGAGAGGATATGGGAGATATGAGATTGGGGTTAGGAGCAGATACTTATATAATGCTCTCGGAGGGCATGCAATGAACGGAGACGGGATTGCGTCTGACTCGCTCCTCTTTTCACCAACCGCTCGGTTGTTGTCCAGCACTCCTGCGCCACCGGTTCCCAACGACCCATATTTGTCATGTCTGCAGGTGCCAGGTAGACGTTGCGGAGGTCCCTTAACCCTGCTTTCTATTTTGAAGCCACCGTCGTTGAGTGCAGCCACCGCGAGTAGAGATTTGCTTAGCAAGTGTTTTCCGAGTCACAGCTTCAACTCAGGTCGGTTAACCTGGAATTGGAGGCTTCAGAGGTGGCTCGAGGGCGTGGAATTTTGTTTTAGGTGATTCCCCCTTGATGGTCTTGAGTTCTGCCTTAGACTCGGGCGATTCAACTGAGTAAGTTCCTGAGTCTGAGTTATGTGTACCCGTGCATCTTATCCTAGTTCCCAATATTCATATGGTCACTTCTGCAAATTGTCACGTGTCCCATTAGAAATGGTGTAAGACTAAATTAAGTAGATTGTTATGAGACATAGAAGAAATAAATTATACATTGAGACTCTAACATCACCGACTAAATTAGGTAATGGTGTAGTATTAAGATATGACTTCTAGGTGACAACAAAAGAAAACATACAAGAAATAAATGGTATATTGAGACTCTAACATCGTTAGCTGAATTGGATAATGATATAATATTAAAATATGACTTCCTTCTAGGAGACAACAATAAGAAAACACAGAAGAAATAAATGGTATATTGAGACTCTAACATCACTAGCTAAATTGGGTAATGATGAAACATTAAGATATGACTTCTAGGAAACAACAAAAGAAAATATGGCACGTTAAGACTCGAACATTATAGTTTTAAATTAGTTGTATAGTAAGTGAACATGGTATATTTATTTCAAATTTGGTATGCACTCAACTTTTGGTATGTAGTGTGGGTCTAATAATGTTAAAGACTTGGACTCTAAGTATGTCACACGACTCAGAGCTACATAATTTATGTGATTGAGTGTTTCAAAGGTGGATTCAAGACTCATGCATGTAGAGTTAAATAAGTTTTTTTCAAGAAAACAATAACAATCTTTTATTTTAAATGGTATAGCATTAAGGCACAACTTCCTTCTAGAAGACAACAAAAGAAAACTCAAAATAATCATGATAAATGTTACATTGAGACTCTAGCATTGTTGGCTAAATTGGTAATGGTGTAGCATTAAGATTCGACTTCTAGATGACTACAAAAGAGTACACAAGAAATAAATAGTGCATTGAGATTCTATCTTCACTGGTTAACTTGGGTAACAATGTAGCATTAAGATACGACTTCCTTCTAGGAAGAAAACGCAGAAGAAATACATTGTGTATAGCATCACTAGTTAAATTGAGTAATGGTGAAGAATTAAAGATACAACTTCTAGGAGATAATAAAAGAAAACATGGCACATTAAGGTTCCAACGTCATAGTTTAAATTAGTTGCATAGTAAGTAAACATGGTATATTTATTTCAAATTTTGTATGCACTCAACAATTGGTAAGCCCAATGGGTCCAATAATGTTAAAGACTTTGGATTATGTATGTCACCTGATTGAGAGTTAAGTAATTTCTATGATTTGTTTCAAAGGTGGACTTAGGACTCATGCATGTAGGGTCATATAAGATTTTTCAAGAAAATAATAACAATCTCTTATATATATATATATACAATAACATTAAGATACAACTTCCTTATAAGAGACAACAAAAGAAAACACAGAAAAAATAAATGGTGCATTAAGACTCTAGCATCACTGACTAAATTGGGTAATGGTGTGGCATTAAGATTCAAATTTTAGGTGACAACAAAAGAAAATACATAAGTAAATGGTGCATTGAGACTCTAGCATTATTGGCTAAATTAGGTAATAATGAAGCATGAAAATACAACTTCCTTCTATGAGACAAAAAAAAAAAAAAAAAAAAAAACTCAAAAGAAAACAAAATAAATTAATGGTGTATTGAGACTCTAGCATCACTAGTTAAATTGGGTATTGGTACAACATTAAGATGCGACTACTAAGAAACAACAAAAGAAAACTGGGTATTGGTACAACATTAAGATGTGACTACTAAGAAACAACAAAAGAAAACAAGGGAGTGTTAAGACTCCAAGACCGTAGTTTAAATTAATTATATAGCAAGTAAACATGATATATTTGTTTCAAATTTGGTATATGCACTCAACATTTGGTATGTACCATGGATTCAATAACGTTAAACACTTACCTTTTAAGTATATCACATAACCCAAAGCTACATAATTTCTATGATTGATCGGTTCAAAGGTGGCCTTAGAACTCATGCGTGTAGGGTTAAATAAGTTTTATTTATGAAAATAATAATATCTTATTTAAATAGTATAACATTAAGATATGATTTCCTTCTAGAAGAAAACAAAAGGAAATAGAAGAAATAATTGGTGCATTGAGACTCTAGCTTAGCCGACTAAATTGGGTAACGGTGTAGCATTAAGATACAACTTTAAGGTGACAACAAAAGAAAACACTCAAGAAATAAATGGTGTATTGAGACTCTACCATCACTAGCTAAATTGGGTAATGGTGTAGCTTTATGCAACAATGAAAATATGACACATAAAGACTCCAATATCGTAGTTTAAATTAGTTGTATAGCAAGTAAACATGGCATATTTGTTTCAAAATTTGTATGTACTCAACAGTTCGTATGTACCGTAGACCAAACAACATTAAACACTTGGATTCTAAGTATGTCCCACAACTCACAGCTACATAATTTCTATTATTGACTGGTTCAAAGGTGAACTTAGAACTCATGCATGTAGGGTTAAATAAGTTTTATTCAAGAAAATAATAACAATATCTTATTTTAAAGATTTTATATTTACAAATAGAATAGAAGCTTATTGTCCACTAAATTGTAGAGGCTTGTTGTCCACTAAAGGATATTATTTAGGTTAGGGATGTTCTAAAATGCTTATTTTGTATGTGACACAAATACTACACTTGAAGCGTCATAAAAACATAAACACAAACTCGTTAAACAATGTTTAGCGACAATCGTTACAACCAAATGGCAATTATTATGCAATCATAGTTAGACATCAACTCCATTTAGGAGTGCCAATTGTATATAAACTAGGAAAATAAGCAATTTTCATATACCATACAATATATAACTTATTCATTACATTATATGTCAATATAAAGAAAAAACTATCCTATAATAATAAGGTAAAACATGCAATAATACAAAAAAAATTTAAAATGTATAAAATCATAAAAATTATAAAAAAATCACATGATCATATACTCAGAAGTCTAAAAAAATGTCATTCTAATGTATAATAAAATCATAAAAAATAGAATATCACAAAATCGTTAGATTAAAGTACTAGAATCATGTTTTATCTCAAAAATGCATTCACTTAATAAAAATAAATAAATTACCCTCATATTTAATCGGCTATCAGTTAATTTAGTTTAAAATAACTTGTTGAATTTCTGGAAAAGTGAAAGACTTCATTGACTTGATGTAATTTGAGTATAATGAGCATCTACTTATAATAGAGAAAACAAGTAGAATCTAATTACAATTAAACTATAATTATCCCAGCTACACCCAAAGTTAAACATTAAAAGATAAGTCCTAAAACAATTGAATATAAATAGAAGACTACCATAACTAAAACAAATTTAACTATGACTCTTCTGTGAAACCTTCTCTTGTGAGACTCCTACAAGACTCTTCCATATCTGTTATTCAATAAACCCCCTCAAGCTAGAGTTTATAACTTCAACTAGCAATGAAAAAGATTATTGATCTTCAATCTTGGTCTTTAATATTCATTGGCTAAATTTTTCATAGATGTTAAATCTTCATCCTTTGTTCTCTCCATTTCTTGAATATTTTGGTCACGTAAAAATTACCACAATATTTGGAATAAAAAATCTCTTTCTTGTACTTCTTCCCCTCAAATTGGGGACAAAAAGGACATAGAGACCCAACTTGGACAAAACACAGTGTGGAAGAAAAAAATCACTCCTAGCCGTACGACAAAGCTCCATACACCAGTCAAATTGTCATAGTTTGAGACACACTTCGATTAATTTTAAAAGAAGAAAAATGACCCAACTTTAGGGCTTGACAAAGAGACCACTAACTTTTTAGGGGTAGCTCAAACACAAATCACCTCATGGGTGAAAAATAAAAGACTTGATTCAAGCTAGATGTTGGGCACACTCCTATACATTATAGGTAATTGGTCTAGGCATTGCTCTGAAGTGATGAAAGCACAAGAAGATAAACGTAAGAATACTAGAGGAAAATAACTTTAACGGGAAGGAGGCGACTATGCAACACTTATTCTTCCAAACGAATTCAAGAATATGAACTTTTTTTTTAAACTAGGGGAGACTATAATGGTAGAACTAAATAAATTTGATCAAGTATAATTCTTTTTGGGTGACTACAATTTTTGAAGTTGACGATGCGTAAGATACACAACCAAGTAAAAAAAACTTAAAACTTGAAAACAACATTGAAGTAGGAAATTTTTGCATACATTGATTCAGCGCATTATGGAGTGATTGAATGCTGACCAAAGTTCCCTGGTTATAAGAGAAATTTGCCTAAAAAACTAGGATTCTAAGAGAATGAAACTCATTTAACACCAATGCATGGAGAGATAATGGGAAAGAAAATAGGAAAAAAATGAGAGATTTTTGGCAGAATTGACCTTTAATACTTATGATATCAATATGTCCCGAAATATAGACCATAAGCCTAAAAAAATCCATTTATTAAGAAACTAGACTCAAAGAGCTTTAATTTGATATCTAATTTGACATAAAAAGCTTCATTGTTGAATCTTTTAGGACCTTTTTATTTTCTTCATATTGTTGCTTGATGGTTACAGACTCCAATGCGAATATATCCTTACATTTAGATTAGATTGATATGTAATTTATCCTTATAAAACTAGACTTCGATAGCTATAATTAAAGTATAATTTTTATTCATAAAATATACTTATTTTGAAAGAAAATTTGATATGTTTCAGACTCTGTAATATGGTAGACCTAAGTGCTCTTTCTTCTTTGGCCAGGATGACCATTGACTCTTTTGATGTGATATCTCCCTCTAGAAAAATTAGATTGGGAATTGGTTTAGCAGGTAAGAAAATAAACTTATAGATATATCCTTGGACGTATAATTCCCAATATAAAGTCTCATTGATAGGATAAAAATGCCTCAAAAGTTGAAGCTTTTTTTTGTTGCTTGAACCACTCCTGTAGTCTGACCTTTGCCGCTTTGCCAAACTTCTTTTTACGTCGAAAAGTAAACTCAAAGATATTTTCAATAATATATAATTTTTCATATGAAAAATGCAGTATGGATGTGAGAATGCCAAGAAAACAACGGGTCTAGGACAAGAAAGAGAGAAAGACAATACAATATGAACCTAAATTACTACATATGGTAGATCAGAAAAGGATCACATTATCTCTATGAGTTGAAAAATTTAACTCATAGAACCCACTCCGATACCATGTTTAATTTTTGAAAAAATGGAAAACTTCTTTCACTTAATGTAATTTGAGTATAATGAACTTCTATTTATAATAGAGAAAACAAGTAGACCCATTTACTATTAAACTACCCTTATCCTAGTTACACCCAAAGCTAAACACTAAAAGAAAAGTCCTAAAATAATTGAACAATTAAACATAAATAGAAGACTAAGATAACTAAAACACCTTTAACTGAGAGTTTTTTGTGAGACTCCTGTAAGACTTCCATATATGCTTTTCAACATAATTGTTACCCATTTCTGTTCTATTTAAGAAAAGGTAAATGGGTACTGGGATAAATTACTTGAATAACTATTCGAGTAAAACAATTTTATTCAAATTTCTACTATATTAATTAAAATAATAAAAATAAATTGGTAAATTGATAATATTGGTGTGCTGTCACAAGCAACCAAAAATAAAACCTATACTCCTAAAAATATATTTAGTAGTGCGAGTAAGGATCGATCCCACGAAGAGTGATTAATCTACTTTTATTCTTCGTGAACAAGGATGGGGGGGTTTGAGTCTAACGAAAACACTTTAAAAAAACAACTTAGAAACAATTCAAATTAAAAGAATCGAAATCAATCAAAAGAACAAACCTTGGTCTAAGTCAACATCCACCATCGGGATTTCACAACTGATCATCGATGCAAGCATATATCAATTCGCACTTGAATATTCACCATTGGAACTATCTTATCTCTCCTTTTGTAGTTAATTAGAAAACAAGCGATCCAACCCTAACTACTAAACAACCCAAGACAAGCGCTAAAGGTTTAATCTAGCAGCATCCTTAAGAATTAGTGAGATCGATGAAGCTAAACAACACAAGCACAAGCGACTGCATTTAATTTAGTCCAGTGTTCGTCTCAAGATCTAATAATTCCTGACACAAAAAATCATCAAATCTCGATTGCTTCACAGGTTAGAGAGATCAAACAATTACGGATTTGACATCTAACCTAGTTGTAGATTGCAACAAGTAATAAACTAGTAGGCCTCCTAGGGATTAAACGAGACAATCATGAATGACAATTTCAGAAGAACATCAGATACTCAAAACATAAATTGAACTATGAAAATAAATCAGATCTCACAGTTGTATTGATACCGAGGCTTCAGTTTCCTTTGACCAAGTCTGAAAGTTTAGCCACGCAGGGCCATGAAGAAATCTGAAGGAAAAAACAAGAGAAAAGAGAGAGAAAAAGCTGGAGAAGTGAAAATGAGGTCTAGGCGCCCAACTCCTTTTCTCCTTTTATTCCCCTTCTTTCTCCCGATTTAGGGTTTTTCTTTTTGTGCATCCGGTCTGGGTCATAGTACATGTGCTGCGACTTCAAACCAGGTTTCGACATAGATACAGCTCGTATTGCTCAAAATTCAAAACATAAAAGTTTTAGAAAGTTTTCTTGGAATTCCATAACATCTTGAATCATCTCCATCAGAGCTCGTATGAGAGATTTATGCCCAGATTACGTTGCAATGTCGAAATTGTCCAGAATCGCCCAATTAACTTCGTTTTGCACTTAACGCTTCCATTTGCATCCTAAATCAAAATATAAGAATAATAAGTATATTTAGGCACCAAATAATTATAAAATCCCTAGAATTAAGGGATAAGAATATGAAATTTGGCATTCTCATCAAATTCCCCCACACTTAGCTTTTTCTCGTCCTCGGGTAAAACTCAAATTCACTTTCCCAAAAATACCAAGGTCGTAATGCCATCAACAAAAAACAACCAAGCTCTTCAAAAATCATAACATATCATGAACAAAAATTCTTAAACAAGTTACAATTACTCAGTAAGAATTTTCATTCAAAGATGCAGTAAACTCAATAAGTAGACTCTCACAAAAATAAACACTTGACTCTCATGTGTTTGAAGGGAATGTTTTTCTCTCAAATTCATTCCAATGAAAATGATCTTCCATAGGCTTGCATCTCTTCTCATTCTCCACCACTCAGATCACATGCATAACACAAATCATAAGGACTTTTCGAAGGTTGTAACGGGTTTTAGGATCAAGGTGGGAAATATTTTGGAATGTAGCTCAAAAGCCATCGAAACTAGTGGAGTAAAAATGAATAAATTCAAGCTCGAATGTATTAGACATGAAAAACCAATCACTCCACTCAAAATCTTCTTCAATTTGTATCTATCTCGTATAAACAGACCCCTTTCTTGGAATTTTAGGAGGAATTATGAACACAAACAGTTTATAACTTTAAAAGCCATTCCCTCCACTTCCTTTCTTCTTTTCTTTTTCTCTTCACCTTTTTTTTTTAAAAATGGAACTCCTGAATTTAGAATGAAAACATGTTCTATTTCACCAGTCATAGCCATAACACAAATCCAGACACCCCTATACTCACACCCATATGAACCATAATGATGAACAATGCTCCACTAGCTCTACGACTTGGGTAAAGGTTTTTCTTTATTTTTTTTCAAGTTTAAAGCTTGTAACGTGGGTTCACACACAAAAAAAAAAAAAAAACACCAATAAATCTCAAAAGGGTTCAACAAAAGGAAAAACATTTAATTACAAGGTAGGCTATTTGGCTTATGTAGCTTATCACAAAGAGGGCCTTAATCATGTTCATGCATGCATGTGTCAATGTGACCTCAAAGAGAATCAAGTCAAGTTCTAGTGAAACAAATCCATGGAAGATTATCTCTCATGAAAGAAAATAGTGAGACTGATATGGATGTGTCAGTCTAAAGGCTCAAAATCTCATTGGCTTTTGTCTACCAAATTTAGTCACTACCATCCTCAAAGAAAATAACTAGACTAATTCTTTCTCAGTTGGAAGATTACTTATTCAATCATGTTATGAATCTTTCAAGAGCCTAATTTAATCTTGCTTATGACATACACAACCAAAAAATCATTAAAAACCACAAAAAAACAAAGATTTTTTTTTTTAAACATAATTGAAACACAACCTAAATCCCCTCCCCCACACTTAGAACTTATATTGTCCCCAATGTAAGGTAAAATGTAAAGAGAAGGCACAAATAACCAAAATATAAATACAAAAATAAAGAGAAAAAGGAATGAACTCCCCTTGGGTTGCCTGCCAAGCAGCGCCTTTGTTTATTGTCATTCGCTCGACTCAATGCTTCCATAATTATGGGTCATCTCACACATAGTATTTGGCATCACTCTTGACTTTATCTCTTTGAGCCCTAGACAAACTAGGAGGTAACATATTAGTAACCAAATAATTTACAATATTTGCATACCAAGGTAATGTCACACTCGCAGAGAACAATTGCTCATCAGGGAACGTTTCATGCAAATGAAGTTCATCCTGCACATGCTTTTCTTCTTGAGGTGCACTAAGTTTACTAAAGATGATCACTAGTAATATTCCTCCATCTCCAAGGAACACGTACTTGAGGTGACTGTGGAGAGGCTTCAAATCTGGAGTGGGAGCCTTCAAAACAGAGGGTAAAGGCCTCTCATTAGAAACTGGTAACACAATATAAAGAACGTTACCTGACTGTTGTAACTGTGGAATATCATTCAACACTGCAACAGTTTCCACAAATCAGAACTCAAGGCTAACTCCTCATTCTCTTTCTCAAGATGCTTACTAATGGCATCTTCCAATTCATCTTTTCCATCAAGTTCAAAAAGCTTAAGTATGTCATCATCATTGGGAACGTTCCTGTCTGCAACGACGTTTTTGTCCTTTTCTTGCTCCGACAATGCGGGGGTTGCCTTTACCGGAATCTCAACCTCTTTACCACTTCTCAAAAAGATTGCACTTGCATTTTCTCTTGGATTTACAACCGTTTGAGCGAGTAATTTCCCCAAACTTTGTGCCTCTAGCCGACTAATTGTGGTTGCCATCTGACCCATTTGATTGTCCAAACTTTGAATACTGGCCTTGTCTCCTGTTGAAATTTCAAATTATTAGTGGCAAGAGATTTAACAAGATCTTCTAAAGACATACCAGAATTGGAAGTTTGGCCCGGTTGTTGTCTAAGGGGATATGGCTGCCTATAGTGCTGGTAACTTGGGTGATTTTGAGTCGCGGGCTGATTAACTTGTAGATTCCCATAAATAAGGTGGGGATGATCCCTCCATCCCTTGTTATACGTGTTCGAATAGGGATCATACTTCCTTTGTGGTTGTCCAGGAAAACCACCCGCCGCATTCACTTGCTCAATGGCTCCTCTTGAAGAGTTGGGCACATATCGGTTGGATGCCCTACTATTGAACAAATGCCACAAGTCTTCACTGTTTGCGTATTACCTACAGCCATTTGACGAACAAGGGAAGTTAGACTTGCAATTTGTTGTTCAAGGGAGGAAATATTTACCTCATTAACATTCTTAGATGGAAGGTCAAGCCTAATGCCAAATTGTTGAGAATGGGCCACCATATTTGCAATCAAGTTTCTCGCGGCCTCGGGTGTTTTATCCACCAAAGCTCCTCCACTAGAAGCATCAATCATGGTCCTATCAGTGGGTAGAAGGCCCTCATAGAAATCTTGGATAAGAAGCTGCTCGCTAATCTGATGATGGGGGCAGCTTGCACATAATTTCTTGAAACGTTCCCAATATTCGTGTAGGGACTCTCCGTTATGCTGCCTTACACCACAAATTTCTTTCCGAATGTTGGCCGCCCTTGAAGCTGGGAAATATTTCTCCAAAAACAATATCTTCATCTCATTGCATGTGGTAATACTCCTAGAGGGTAGATAATAAAGCCAATCCTTAGCCGAATCCTTCAAAGAAAATGGAAAGACTCGTAATTTAATTTGCTCTTCAGTCACCACCCGTGGGTTTCATACTCGTGCATACCACATGAAACTCCTTTAGATGCTTGTGAGGATCTTCACCTGCAAGACCATGAAAAGTGGGCAAGAGATGTATTAGTCCAGATTTTAATTCAAATGTAGTAGTAGCATCTAAAGTGGGGAACGTTATGCATAAGAATTGTTGATTCAAATCAAGGGCTGCAGGTTCTTTCAAAGTTCGATTTCCTGCTATGACTTTCTCCTCCTCTAAATCAGATTCGCTATCAAATGGGGAATCAAGAGCTAGATTGTTCTCTTCAGAATTCCTCCGAGTTTCTCTTCTTAACCTGCACAAAGTTCTCTCAATTTCTGGATCGCACTGCAAATCACCTTGATTAGAAGATCGAGATACAGTCATAAACAATCAAGGGCACTTTAATAAAACATGAAAAACAAATCAAGAATATTTATTTATTTAAAAAAAAATGAAATAAGGATCACAAGAAGCACAAAAACAAATCAACTAGAATCACTCCCCGACAACGACGCCAAAATTTGGTGTGCTATCGCAGGCAACTAAAAATAAAACCTATACTCCTAGAAATATATGTAGCAAGTAAGGATCGATCCCATGAAGAGTGATTAGTCTACTTTTATGCTCCATGAACAAGGATGGAGGGGGGGGGGGGGGGGGGGGGGGGGGGGGGGGGTTGAGTATAACAAAAACACTTTAAAAAAATAACTTAGAAACAATTCATATTAAAAGAATCAAAATCAATCAAAAGAACAAACCCTGGTCTAAGTCAACATCCACCATCGGGATTTCAGAATTGATCATCGATGCAAGCATATATCAATTCGCACTTGTATATTCACCATTGGAACTATCTTCCTATCTCTCATTTCGTAGTTAATTAGAAAACACGCGATCCAATTAGCCCTAACTACTAAACAACCCA
This sequence comes from Aristolochia californica, assembly GCF_029961685.1. Classification (NCBI taxonomy): domain Eukaryota; kingdom Viridiplantae; phylum Streptophyta; class Magnoliopsida; order Piperales; family Aristolochiaceae; genus Aristolochia; species Aristolochia californica. Next base: position 12,020,139 of record NW_027181782.1, on the reverse strand, counting down.
AGACAAGCGCTAAAGATTTAATCTAGCAGTAACCTTAAGAATTAGAGAGATCGATAAAGCTAAACAACACAAGCAGCTGCATTTAATTTAGTCCAGTGTTCTTCTCAAGATCTAATAATCCTGACGCAGTAAATCATCAAATCTCGATTGCTTCACAAGTTAGAGAGATCAAACAATTATGGATTTGACATCTAACCTAGCAGTAAATTGCAATGAGTAATAAACTAGTAGGCTTCCTAGGGATTAAATGAGACAATCATGAATGAAAATTTCAGAAGAACATCAGATACTCAAAACATAAATTGAAAGATGAAAATAAATCAGATCTCACAGTTGTATTGATACCGAGGCTTCAATTTCCTTTGACCAAGTTTGAAAGTTTAGCCACACAGGGCCATGAAGAAATCCGAAGGAAAAAACTAGAGAAAAGAGAGAGGAAAAGCTGGAGAAGTGAAAATGAGGTCTGGGCGCCCAACTCCTTTTCTCCTTTTATTCCCCTTCTTTCTCCCGGTTTAGGGTTTTTCTTTTCATGCATCCGATCTGGGTCACAGTACACGTGCCGCGACTTCAAGCTTGGTATTGCTCAAAATTCAAAACATTAAAGTTGTAGAAAGTTTTCTTGGAATTACATAACATCTTGAATCATCTCCATCAAAATTCCTATGAGAGAGTTGTGACGAGATTACGTTGCAATGTCGAAACTGTCCAGAATCGCCCAATTAACTTCGTTTTGCACTTAATGCTTTCATTTGCATCCTAAATCAAAATATAAGAATAATGAGTATACTTAGGCACCAAATAATTATAAAATCCCTAGCATTAAGGGATAATAATATGACATTTTACATTCTCATCAAATTCCCCCACACTTAGCTTTTGCTCGTCCTCGGGTAAATCTCAAATTCACTTTCCCAAAAATACCAAGGTTGTAACGCCATCAACAAAAAAAAACCATGCTCTTCAAAACTCATAACATATCATGAAAAAAAATTCTTAAACAAGTTTAATTTTTTTTGGGTGACCACTATTTTTGGAGTTGACGATGTGTACGATACACAACCAAGTAAAAAAAATGTAAAACTTGAAAACAACATCGAAGCTGGAAATTTTTGCATACATTGATTCGACACATTACGGAGTGATTAAATGTTGATCAAAGTTCCCTGATTGTAAGAGAATTTTGCCTAAAAAACTAGGATTCTAGGAGAATGAAACTCATTTAACACCAATGCATGGAGAGATAATAGAAAGAAAATAGAAAGAAAAGGAGTGATTTTTTGCAGAACTGACCTTTAATACTTATGATATCAATATGTCCCACAATGTAGGCCATAAGCCTAAAAAAATCCATTTTGTAAGAAACTAGACTTAAATACATTTAATTTGATATCTAATTTGACATAAAAATCTTCATTGTTTAATCCTTTAGGACCTTTTTATTTTCTTCATATTGTTGCTAATGGTTGCAGACTCCAATGCAAATATATCCTTACATATGGATCAGATTGATATGTAATTTTATCCTTATATTCATAAAATATAATTATTTTGAAATAAAATTTGATATGTTTCAGACTCTGTAATATGGTAGACCTGAGTGCTCTTTTTTCTTTGGCCTGCATGACCATTGACTCTTTTGATTTGATATCTCCCTCTAGAAAACTTAGATTGGGAATTGGTTTAGCTGGTAAGAAAATAAACTTATAGATCTATCTTTGGACGTATAATTCTCAATATAAAGTCTCATTATTGATAGGATAAAAATGCCTCAAAAGTTGCGGCTTTTTGTTGTTGCTCGAACCTCTCCTGTAGTCTGACCTTCACTGCTTCAAATATAAATTTCTCTTTGTAAAAATCTGATTCCCAAACTTCTTTTTACATCGGAAAGTAAACTCAAAGATCTTTTTGATAATATATAATTTTTCATATGAAAAGTGCAGTATGGATGTGAGAATGCCAAGAAAACAACGGGTCTAGGACAAGAAAGGGAGAAAGAGAATACAATTTGAACCTAAATTACTACATATGGTAGATCAGAAAAGGATCACATTATATCCGTGGGTTGAACAATTTAAATCATAGAACCCACTCCGATACCATGTTTAATTTTTGAAAAAGTGGAGAACTTCTTTCACTTAGTGTAATTTGAGTATAATAAACTTCTATTTATATTAGAGAAAACAAGTAAAACCCAATTACTATTAAACTACCCTTATCCTAGTTACACCCAAAGCTAAACACTAAAAGAAAAGTGCTAAAATAAATGAACAATTAAGAATAAATAGAAGACTAACATAATTAAAACACCTTTAACTGAGACTCTTTTGTGAGACTCTTGTAAGACTTCCATATATGATTTTTGTACATAATTGTTACCCATTTCTGTTCAATTTAAGAAAAGGTAAATGGGTATTGGGATAAATTACTTGAATAACTATTCGAGTAATTTTTTTTTCAATTTTATACTATATTAATTAAAATGATAAAAATAAATTGGTATATTGGTAATATCGATACTTTTAACATCCTAATGGCAATTACATTACATCCTAGGTGGTTATAAGGATGATTAATTGAAGAACTTGACCTTTCCTGAACCTGATTTTGATGGAGATGGGGCCTCTTCTCTACCCAACAGAATGGAGATGAAGGACATAATTGGTGGTCCAAGAAGAGTTTGGGAAAAAACTACTATGTGATCCATAGGATTTAATTACTTAGTTACCCTTGATATTGTATAAATGACATATGCTTTAGACAAAGAAAATGGATTATTTATATTGGGTTATAGAATGAGCTTTCAATCATTACGTATAACTATTATAGATCAATAGACACCACATACGTGTTAGGTATTGAGGACATAATTGGTGGCCCAAGAAGAGTCTGGATGTTAATTAAAAAATATGGAGCCATGATTTTCCACATAAGGGCACGCCTTTATAGCTCATACTTTGGCCACAAAATCTGTAAGGGACCATGCCCTACTATCAAGAACTGGGGGGAGGGGGGAAGGGGGAGGTGAATAGGTTTACCAACTTTTATTGGTTATGTTCAAATTCTAAGTTCACAAAAGTAGTCAATGTATACAATGGGCAAATTACCATATTAAACACAAAAAATTCATAATAGTTCACAATAAAAAATTAGGTTTCTATGTCCACTCCTAAGATATTTAAACCTCATAGTTAAACCCACTAATCAACTACCTAATGATATATATAGCAGTGGATTCAAAGGGTCCAAATACACAACACTTGGGACTTATGGTTAGCAACAATAAGGATTTCATAATTGCAACTACCAATCAACTTATCCAAGTTTACATTTGTAAATAGCACAACAAGGATTACTTACTTTATACTTATAAAAAAATAGATAACAAGATTGTAGAGGACAAGAGAAAATGTTAGAGAGAAAAAAGAGGGCCAGAGAGAGAATATGTATTATGTCTCCCTCACACAATCTATTTGTTGAAGAGCAAACATGAAAGAGTCTTATATGACTTTCACAATAAGAAGTCTTATAGAGCCAAAAGTATTATGGAAGGAGGTCTCACGAAAGAGTTTCTGTTTGAAGGTGTTTTAGTTATGTTAGTCTTCTATTTATGATGAGTTATTTAATTATGCTAGGACTTATCTTTAAGTGTTAGAGTTTGGGTGTAATTGGGACAAGGGTAGTTTAATTATAATTGGACTCTACTACTTTTCTTTATTATAAATAGGGGTTCATGTACTCTGATTACATAAAATCAATGAAGTATTTATCTTTTCCATAAATTCAACATGGAATTAGAGCAATCTCTATGAGTTGTCTCGGTCAATCCACAGAGATAATGTTATCTTTTTCTGATCTATTATCTTTAGCACTTGAGGTTCGAATCTATATTTTTTTTCTCTGTTTAGTCCCAGTCAACCCACAAAGATAATGTGATCCTTTTCTGATCTATTATCTGTAGCACTTAAGGTTCGTATCTATTTTGTTTTTCACTTTTTAGTCCCTATACCTTTTGTTTGCTTTGAGTTTTTACCTCTATAATGAAATCTTCATATTTCATATTATATATTTACGGAAATATATTTGAGTCTACTTTCCAACACAAAAATAATTTTGGAAATTGGATTTTTCTATAAATAGAAATCAATATTTGAATCTGCAAAGACAGATTGTAAGAGAGGTTCGAGCAGTAGCAGAAAGGTTCAACATTTGAGCCATTATATGCTATCAAGAATGAGACTTTATATGGATAATTATATATAAAAAGAAATACTTGTAAGTCTATTTTCTTACCTATTCAACCAATTCTCAAATTGAGTTTTTTATACGATGATATTGATCTTGGAAGAGTTAATGGTCATGCTGGCAAAAGGAGAAAAAGTACTTAGTTCGGCCAGATTACAGAGATTAAAATCTATCAGACTATTTATCTCAAAAGACGTATATTTTATGAAGATAACCCATACTTGGATGAAAGGTATTTAATTCTAGTTTCATAAGGGGAATTGATTTTGTCAATCTCATCTATATTTAAGGATATATTTGCATGGGACGAATCAAAGGTCATGCTGATATCCTGTTGCATTAAAAAATTCGAATTTAAGCAGAATTTTTTCATCACTTTTTGAGTTGCTATTTTTTGTTACCATCCTTTTTGGACTCTCACATACCCCTTTGGGACAACCTCTTTTGTGTTGCATCGATTGGTTTACCTTTTTATATATATGGGTGTTTTATGTCCATTGAGACTTTTTATTGGTACCCTTAGGTTTTTTATCGTTGTCTTGTGAAAGAAAAAATTACCCACTTTAGTTATTATTGTCACTATTTTTTTTTAAAATCCTTTGATGTTGGTTTCGACTTATGTTTTATCACCCATTTTAGAATTTAAAAATCTATGGAATACCGCAAATTAAAATTCTAATATGATAGACTTACTCTAGAACAATACTAAACTTAGATTAAATGAACACAAAATCAGTTGAATGAAGTTCAACACGAAAAATACCAAGTACATACTAAATTTCAAATCCACGGGCTCAAGTACTTAGAATTTTTGAAAAAAATTCTTGATTTGTGAATTTTTAAATAATTTTTAAATCACAAAGCATGATAATGTAGAAAAAGCTTTTTCCAAAAATGACATTTTGCAATTCCTATGAAAAATGATGCCTAATATCTACATGCTTAGTTCTAATATGATGCACATGATTTAAAGACAAGTTAATGGCATATATATTATCTTAATAAATAGGGTTAGAGTCAAACTCTTGGTTGTAGTTCTTTTTTGGAATTAAATGCCCTAATTCCAAACTAACGAGAGCAATAATAATAATAATCGTAGAAAAAGAAAAATCAAGTAATGAAAAACAAAAACAAGATTTTTACAAGTTCGCTTCAAGGTGAGACTATATCCTGTCTTCCGCTATTGCATAATCCTCTATGAAAATGAAATAGTTTACAAAGAGAAATTACACACACTTACAAGTGTTTTCTCTAACCTCTCGGGTTGCAACTTATGATGCTCTTCAGATGATAATACTCCAGGTTATTAAACCCTAACAACGACGCCCCCAAATTATAAAGAGAAAACTAGGGCAACCGTAATACAATAGTAAAATCCCCGAACTACTCTTAATGAAACAACAATCAATATATCATATCGACTCAGTGTAAGGCGTTGATTAGGCTCCACAACTTAATAGTTCTGAGGTGTTTGCTTCATCTGAAAGACTTATGTGCAACATAGGGAGGCAAATATGTACTTAGCTTTAACTGTTGATAGAGCCACACAATTCTTCTTCTTGGAAAACCATGACAATAAGCCTTTTCTCAATAATTAACTAGTGCTTAAGGTGTTTTTCCTATCATCAAGGCTCCTTGAAAAATCAAAATTCTAATAGCCTATAAGAGAAAAAGCATTAGTCTTTGGGTAAAATAAGCTAAGATTTAGAGTTCCCCTTAGATATCTGAAATTTTTTTTTACAACTATTACATGAGGTTATTTTGAATCTGGTTAGTACCTAGCACGTAGGTAGACAACACATTGAATGTCTAGTTTACTTGTTGTCAAGTAGAGAAAACTTCCAATCATTTAGCACAAATTGGCCAAAGTGAATGCATTAAATCTTTAAAAATATTTAAATTTCATTATTTGAGCTGCTAATGATAATGCTAGGCCACTCGTGACTTGTGGTGGCCGAATAAAAAAATTGAAACTTTGCCCATGGGAATTTATGAATGAGTCGATTAGTCATTTAAGGATCAATTGGACATCCCTCATTAAATTGCATCTTCTCATTTCTTTAGACTAGTTGGTTGGTGGGACGAACGGTACTTAAAATACCTTATCTTTCTTAAGAGGGGTTAAACATAATGTGTCCAATTGGACGACCTTCTTTGGTAGTCAATGTTTTCCTTCCTTCACCTCTTATCCTTAATTGAAGTAGGTCTGTTGGATGCTAGGGTGAACCAATGACTTTTCTCTTGTCATTCGGATAGATGCTAGTTGATGGGATGACCTTTACTTCTTTCCTTTGTACAACTAGGCCACTTGGATGCTAACTGTGCTTTTTCTCTTTCTTGGTTGATCATTTAGATGCTTTTCAGTTGGACTAACTTCATTATCACTTGTCATCCCATCTAGCCTTTTGAATAGGCCGATTGACTGCATGCTTTGCTGGTCAGATGGATCATGTGCTATATTTCTTTCTATGACTTTTTGTTTAAGATTGCTTAATCAAAATTTCTAGTTAGCAGTAAAGTGTTTGTTATCATCAAAACTGACTTTATAGAGATGTTTAAGGCCAACAATCTCCCAATTATTTATGGTAAAAAAACTCAGGAGAAATTAAAAATTAAACACTAATTAGACCATATGCAAATGCATGACTTTGAGATAGCTCCCCTTAGGTTTTTGGCTTTTGTTCCCTCTATGTCTGATGCATCTTGTTAAAAGCTCTTCAAGTATAATTTTCTAGTCCCTTTTCTCCCGCTTTTGACATTATCAAAATAAACTAAACAACTAAAGAGAGATGAAACTTTGTACTATTCATAAATACACTACGCAGTATGCATAGGATATATAAGTATGAAATCTTGGGATTGTTAAATTCTTCGTATATCTCTTAGAGGGTTTTTACTAGCTACTTATTTTGTTTTGTGTAAGATTTGAAAGGATAAACCATTTGTAGGATGAGAATCCTTAATGCGTTTGGTTGCTTTTTTACTAGATGAGGAAAACTCATAGGTTTCCTCCTCGTAGCACTATTGTAGTGGAAATGATGATGAGATTGTATGGAATGATAGCATGTGATAAATGCTCTTTCTCCACTTCACCTTTATGTCTATTGATGGATTCTTTCATCTTAGCTTCCTCTCCTTCCTGATTACCATACAAACCATATCCACTAATAGGTCAAGAGCCTTTTCACTTAAGGCTTCAAGAGGATAGTCAAGTATTTCCAATATACCATCCGCAACATCTTCTTAACTATCTTTTGTTTCTGATTTAGTGTTACCCTCTTCTTTTTTTATTTTCAATTTCTTCTTCTTATTCTTGGTCCCCTTTTTTGTTCAGAGTATTTAGGCAACTTGGATTGAAAAAGTGCATCCTCATGGATCATCGGAGGACTATCAACTCTAGGCATCAACTCATTTTGTTTCCACCAAACTCATAATCCAAATAAGAATCATTATTGACAACATATGTGTTGGAAGATGGGCCCAAGCCCATAAGATAAGGACCCATCATGACTACGAGCTGGTGGGACCCACCATGATCATGTGAGGTGGCATGATGAGTCTTACACAATAAGAAGTCTTATAGAGCCATAATTATTATGGAAGCAGGTCTCACAGAAGAGTTTCGGTTTAAGGGTGTTTTAGTCATGTTAGTTTTCTATTTATATTGGATTATTTAATTATTCTAGGACATATATTTAAGTGTTAGAGTTTGGGTATAATTGGGATAAAGGTAGTTTAATTGTAATTGGACTTTTACCTTCCTCTATTATAAATAGTGGTTCATGTACTCTGATTATGAATAAGTCAATGACGTATTTCTCTTTTCCATATATTCAACATGGTATCAGAGCAGGTTTTGTGAGTTAACTCGGTCAACCCATAGAGGTAATGTGATCCTTTTCTGATCTATTATCTCTAGTAGTTTAGGTTCATATTTATTTTTTTGCTCTTTTCTGTCAATAGTTTGATTTGCATTTTCAGCTCTATACTGAGCTATTCATATTACATACTATATATTGATGGAAAAATATTCAAGTCTATTTTCCAATGATTTTTTTTTTAAAACGGAGTTATCTACAAAGAGAAATCGATATTTGAAGCAACAAAGGTCAGATTGCAAAAGAGGTTCGAGCAATAGCAGAAAGTTTCAATTTTCTAGCTATTTTATGCTATCAAGATCGAGACTTTATATGGAGAATTATATATCAAAAGAAATATTTGTAAGCCTATTTTCTTACTTGTTCAACTAATTCTCAATCTGAGTTTTTTTATAAGGAGATATTGATATTGAAAGAGTCAATGGTTATGCTAACAAAAGGAGAAAGAGTACTTATTTCGGCCAGATTACAAAGACCAAAATCTACAAGATTATATGGCTCAATAAAAGTAGAAGTTATATTTGGATGAAAGGTATTTAAGTCTAGTTACAGAAGGAGGAAATTTCATGTCAATCTAATATACCTTTAAGGATATATTCTCATTGGAAGAATCAAAGGTCTTCTGGTATCCTGTTGCATTGAAAAATCCGAATTTAAGCCAAATTATTTCATGTGTTCTTATTACACTTAAGGAATTTCATCATTTACCGGTTATCTACTGCTATGCTACTAAAAATTTGCTATATCTATAATATTTGGTTCAAGCTGGGATCATTGCCATTACCTCCCAGCTTGAGGGGGAGAAGTAGAAGAAGGAGTACACGAAAGAGCAAAGAAAATTGAAGACCAAGAATCCTGACTCATAATAATAATTGTGATACTCACATCGGATTATTTCATGGGTCATTTCACAAGGAGTTTCATTATTTTTGGTTTGTGTTATATGGACCCAAGCCCATTTTAGCTGCAACTATTGTCTCTTTAGATGAGACATTATTATTGAAGAAGTGGTGACCTCATCATCCTCTCTTCCTCTTTACCCATTACCCATTGGTTATTTGGCAGCCATTCTCCTACCATCCTTTATTTGACTCTCACATACCTTTGGGCTAACCAATTGAGTATTAGTTCGGTTGGGAGTTTAAGTCCATCATGTACATACATATGGGTGTTTTAAGTCCATTGAGACTTTTTACTATGTATACCCGTGGGTCTTTTATCGCCATCTTGTGAATGACAAGCAATACCCACTTATCATGTTTGAGAGTCGGTGCTCGGGTTGGGACACCGTGACGGAGGAGCTTATTACTACATATATGTTACCCCCCTTAATTGGCATTTATTACTCCTACCACTTGAGAGTAGTTGTCCTGTAGAGGGACACAATGATGGAGGAGTTTTACTACACTTCTGAGCACTGCATATTGACCCACTACCTACGAAAGATAGGAGTGACGCTACCTGCCAATGATAGAAGTGTGCCCTACATCCAGCATGGGTTATGACTGGAGTATGGAGCGATGTCATACGGCTTGGAGTGATTTTACTCACTTATCTTATGCCAGTTGGGCCTTATGGAAGAGATCACCAGCGTGAGGGAGTGTTGGAAGATATGGAAGACTGCCATTTTATACGAGAAGATACTATACATCATTTTCAGCAACCTAGGAGTTCATGATGTTCTCTCACCCCCAGCTTGAGGGAGAGTGTTGGAAGATGGGCCCAAACCCACACAACCAAGGAAGACCCTCATATTTAAGAGTATTGGAAGATGGGCCCAAGCCCATATGATAAGGACTCACCATGGCATGAGGAGTCTTACACAATAAGAAGTCTTACACAGCCATAATTATTATGGAAGTAGGTTACACAAAAGAGTTTCAGTTTAAAGGTGTTTTAGTCATGTTAGTCTTCTATTTATATTGGGTTATTTAATTATGTTAGGACTTATCTTTAAGTATTAGAGTTTGGGTATAATTGGGATAAAAGGTACTTTAATTGTAATTGGACTCTACTACCTTCCTCTATTATAAATAGAGGTTCATGTACTCTGATTACAAATAAGTCAATGAAGTATTTCTCTTTTCTATAAATTTAACAATATATTTCCTCCTCTTTATCTTTGTCAGTTTATGAGTTTTAGAGTTTGTTTCTTCATCTCAAGCTTCTCCTTCATTCCTCCATTTTCTAAAGATCTCTTAAGAACTTTTGGACTGTGCTTGTTGTTTTTTCAATGGATTGTGTGCAATCAAATTACCAAGAGTATCAACCATTGAAAGAAGTTCCTTTAGGTGGCTATGTAGAATTTCAAATTGTTATGTGGTGGGGAGACTAGCTACTCTTTCCCTCCTTTTCTCAACTACATGAAGTTTAGCTTCTATTTCTCTCCTTTCCTTCGTTCTTCTTTTTAACCCTATACGAAGATTTAGGCTCCTTAGTAGTTCTTTTCATTGTTTTTCCCATTTTAATAAGTTTGGAAATGATTTATAGAAGATTTTGAAGGGTATTGGTCAGGCAGAGGTGTTCAGAACCCTAATCAGCCGAAGGAGAGTTTTAATATTTTTGAAAAGCACAGGCCAACTATTTATAAGTTTGACATGGTCTGGTTGATCAAAGCTCCATTGGGAGCAATCTCATTTGATTAGGTGGAGAAGGGGGACCCATATCATTGATAATAAAATAGGAACTGGACAATTATGGCAAGGAAAAGTTTGATTCAAAGAGAGAGTAATGTTAAGTTGTGGAGCCTAATTAACACCTTACATAGAGTTGGTCGCAGATCCATGATATATTGACTACTTTTCATTAAGGGCAGTTTCACTCTTTAATGCGGTTGCCCTAGCTTTCTCTTTAAATTGGGGGGCACCGCTATTAGGGTTTTATGATCTTAATCTGAGGAGCATCTTGAGTTGCAACCAGAGAGGTTAGAGAGAAACACTTGTACATGTGTGATTTCTCTTGTAAGCTATTTCATCTTCATAGTAGATTATTGTAGCAGCGAAAGACGTCCTTGAAAGTCACAAAGGGATCCATGGTTGTTGCATGAGGAGTTAAAATTGGAACTCTTTACATCACTTCCAGTTTCAAAGACATGGTTGCAATTGCTAATGCTGTTACTGATTTTGACTTGTGGCATTATAGGCTTGGACACATGAGTGAGAAGGGAATAAAAATTCTTCAATCTAAAGGGAAGTTACTAGGGTTGAAAATTTTAAAGAATAGTTTCTGTGAAGGCTGTATTTTGGATATGTAGAAAATGGTTAGACTTTCTAAGGCCAGAAAGGAACAAAAGATAAAAAAATTGGAGGTGGTTCACACTGATGTGTGGAGGCCTTTAGCTGTTACTTTCTTGATGGTTCTAACTACTACGTGACATTTATTGATGATGCAACAAAAAAGGTATGGGTTTATTTCCTGAAAAAGAAATCTGATGTCTTTGATACCTTCAAGAGATGGAGAGCAGTGGTTGAGAATGAGATAGATTTGAAGGTGAAGTGTTTGCAGTCAGATAATGGGGGAGAATACATAGATGATGATTTCTAGTGGTATTATGCTGATAATGGAATCAAGATGAAGAAGTTCATTCCTGGAAAACCTCAACATAATAGTGTAGCTGACAGGATGAACAAGACCTTGAATGAGTGTGTAAGGAGCAAGAGGTTGCATGTGAGATTGTCAAAGATTTTTTGGTTTGAGTCTATTAACACTGCTGCTGATTTGATCAACAATGGTCCCTCAACACCATTGGATTGCAAAATACTAGAAGTCGTCTGGAGCGGCAAAGAGGTAAACCTTTCTTTCTTGAATTTTTTTTTGTGTTTCTTATATTTATATTGATTCTACTACTAAAAATAAACTTGATTCTAAATCTAAGATATGTTTCTTTAATGGCTATGGTGGTACCGAGTATGGTTATCGCTTTTGGGATGACCAAAATCATAAGGTTATCAGGAGCAAGGACGTGATCATCAATGAAGGTGTCTTGTATTAAAGACAGGTTGGGAACATAGTCTAAGAGTACAAGTGATGAAGCCAATAAGTCTGAAGTGATTTAATTGAGAGATCTTCTAGCTATTGAGATGGAGAATATTGTTTAGGAAGACCAAGAGAACATACCCCCAGAAGTAAATCAGAACATTCATGTGACTGAACTTAGGAGATCTGCCAGAATTAGCAGACCACCACAGAGGTACTCCCCTGCACTGAATTATATTTTATTGACTAATAAAGGTGAACTAGAGAGTAATGAGGAAGCTATGCAAGTTGATGAATTAACCAAGTGGTAGTTGGCCATGAAGAACGAGATGGATTCACTGTTATCCAATCAGACATGGCAGTTAACAGAGTTTCCAAAAGGGAAGATGGTCTTTCAAAATAAATGGGTGTACCGAATACAAGACTAACATGATGGCAACAAGAAATACAAGGCAAGACTGGTGGTAAAGAGCTTTCAAAAAAATGAAGGCCTTAACTACACTGAAATTTTCTCTCCAGTAGTGAAATTGACTACTATTAGAACAATGCGTGGACTAGTGGCAAATGAAGACTTGCACTTAGACCTGTTAGATATAAGGACAACCTTTCTTCATGGTGAATTGGAGGAAGAAATTTACATGATGCAGCCACAGGGTTTCAAAGCACAAGGAAAGGAGAAAATGGTGTGCTAACTTCAAAAGAGCTTGTATGGTCTTAAACAAGCTCCAAGACAAAGGTAAAAGAAGTTTGACACTTTTATGAGTATTGATGGTTTCTTGAGGTGCCATGTGGATCATTACTATTATGTGAAGAAGCTTGATGACTCCTACATTATTCTACTACTATATATTAATGACATGTTGATAGTAGGTGCTAGCAAACAAGAAATAGATAAGTAAAAAGGGAGTTGTCTAAGAAGTTTGCAACAAAGGATTTGGGTGTTGAAAAATAAATCCTTGGGATGAAACTAGGGACATTGATGTCTTGAAACTGTCACAAGAAGAATATGTGAAGAAGGTGTTGACCAGATTCAATATGAATGATGCAAAACTAGTGAGTACTCCTTTGGCTAGTCACTTTAGGCTATCTAAGGAGTAATCACCTTCAACAGAGTAGGAGTGAGCCAACATGGCCAATGTGCCTTATGCTACTGCTATTAGCAGTCTCATTTATGCCATGGCGTGTTCTAGACCAGACATAGCTCATGCAGTGGGAGTTGTGAGCAGATATATGAGTAATCTGGGTAAACAACATTGGGAAGCAGTGAAGTGGATTCACAAGTATTTGAGAGGCATCACAGACTCAACCTTATGTTTCAGAAAGTCAGACTTGAGCTATGTTTGGTCTAGTGCACACCAGAGAATACCTAAGACTGTCACCATATGGGCTCGTTCCTGATATGTAGAAAGTGGTTGCTCCTTAGATAGCCTAAAGTGACTAACCAAAGGAGTACTTATTGGTTTTGCATCATTCATGTTGAATATGCTCAACACATTTTTCACATATTCTTCTTATGACAGTTTCAAAATATCAGTATCCCTAGTAATCCTCATCCCAATGATTTGTTTTGCAGCACCCAAATCCTTCATTGCAAACGTCTTGGACAACTCCCTTTTCAACTTATTTATTTCCTATTTGCAGGCACTTGTTATCAACATGACATCAACATATAGTAGTAGTATGATGTAGGAGTCATCAAAGTTCTTCACATAACAGCAATAATCTACATGGCACCTCAAGAAACCAATACTACTTGTTAAGAAATAGTCCCACATGGATTAGTGGATACAAAGATTTTGAGTTTATTAGCTGGGAAAACGGTTTCCTAAGTGGCTAGTCATTTTGGGACAGGGCTTTCGACCCAATTTAACATGGTATCAGAGCAAGTCACTCAGTATGTGGGCCTCCACCAAAATTATCCACTTGTAGAGCCACAAAAGAGAGTGGGCGTACACGTGAGGGGAGTGTTAATAAATAGTCCCACATGGATTAGTGGATACAAAGATCTTGAGTTTATTAGCTGGGGAAAAGGTTTCCTAAGTTGCTAGTCATTTTGGGATAGGGCCTTCGACCCAATTTAACACTACTCATGAAGATGTCAAACTTCATATACCACTGTTTTGGAGCTTGTTTAAGACCATACAAGCTTTTTTGAAGTTTGCACACCATTTTCTCCTTTCCTTGTGGTTTGAAAGTTTGTGGCTGCATCATGAAAAATTCTTCCTCCAAATCACCATGAAGAAAAGTTGTCTTTACATCCAACTGCTCCTAAGTGAAATTCTTCATTAGCCACTAGTCCAAGCACTATTCTAATAGTAGTTAATTTTACTATTGGAGAGAAAATCTCAGTGTTGTCAATGCTTTCTTTTTTTTGAAATCCCTTTACCCCAAAGCTTGCCTTGTACCACTTGTTGCCATCGTGTTCGTCTTTTATTTGGTACGCCCATTTATTCTGCAAGGGCTTCTTCCCTTTTGGTAACTCGGTCAACTGCCATGTCTGATTGGATAACAATGAATCCATCTCATCTTGCATGGCCAACTCCCACTTGGTTGATTCATCCGCTTGCATAACTTCCTCATAACTCTCTGGTTCACCTTTATTAGTCAACATAATATAATTCAGTGTAGGCGTGCCTATGAGGTAGTCTACTAGTTCTAGTAGATCTCTTGAGTTTATTCATAGGAATATTTTGATTTGTTTCTTTGGGTACGTTTTCTTGGTCTTCCTGAGCAATATTCTCCATCTCAATAACTGGAAAATCTCTCAACTGAATTACTTCAGACTTCTTGGCTTCATCACTTGTACTCTCAGACTCTGTTCTCAACCTTTATTTATACATTACACCTTCATTGAATATCACATCCTTGCTCTTGATAATCTTACGATTTTGGTCATCCCAGAAGCGATAACCAAACTCGGTACCACCATAGCCAATTAAAATTATGCACACAATAACATTATTTAGTTATTTAGAGTCTAATTAATTTTTTTTATTTAATTTAATTTATTTTATTTAAAGAATTAATAGGCCACAGGGGCATTTTTTTAATTTATATTGAACCTTGTAAGGGTGAACCCTATTTAAGGGGTAAGAGTAATGAGAAAAAGCAAGTTTTGATTTAGTGTAAACAAGGGTTTTGAGTTCTCCTCAACGAGCTCAGGGGTGTGCGTTCTCCTCAAAGTACCTAGGGTTTTCAAGCTTCCCTTCGGCTTGATTTTTGTCTTTCTCTTCTTCCTCCCAACGAATCCTTGTGTCAGATCCAGGACCGTAACAATTGGTATCAGAGCAGGAACACAATGATGTATTCTTCAAATCGAGAAGAAATATTTGCCAAACTCCATGATTTGTGCACAATAGCAAGTAAGATGTATCAAGATGTGAGCATCCTAGTATGTGAGATGCGTCAATCTTCCATTAAAATGTCGGAGGAATGGTCTACAATTGAGAGGCATCTCGCTGCCATAGAAAAGAAGGTCATACAACCTAAAATCTCTGAGCACAAAAAATTCACAGAATGCAAGGCAGCAGACACTGTCTTGGACTGGAAGCAAGGCCAAGGGCCAAAAAAATTCAAAGTCTCTGAGTAGGGAAATCCAGAGACGGGCCAGAAAAATTAAATCTCCTAAGCATAGAAATTAGACGGCTGGGACGCAAAAATTCCAAAATCGGAGGGGTATTAAGCACAACCCTCATCGGAAAGTCTTGATTAGGGTTCAACATCATACCCCTTCTCATGGAAAGGAACACGTCTCCAAGAACAGGAGACGAAAAAATTCGAGAGACCTCTGTCTCAGAAAATCTTCCAGCGGCAAAACCCAAAAGGGTAGTTGTTCACCACCGGAAAAAGAGGAGGCTCTGCGGATCCATCGGAAAAAAATCTGGTGGGATTTGGCTTCAGGACTATCCCTCTCAATCTCACTCTTGGTCTCGACAGCACAAATGAAAACCGACTTCAAAAAAAATTGGGGTAAGCTTTTGAGACTAATTTCTCCAAATTTTGCCTTCACTTTTCTCAAATCCCTCGATGTTTTATAAAATACATCTCCATTGGTGTTGGGATTGTTCCATGAAGCAGAGCAACTAAACGATTCCTCCATTTTTTACGGATTTCCAGCTTGTATGTCTGAAATATGAGATGAAATTTTTTTGGGTGGGAGTTTTGATGATGAGAAGGTAGCCAACATGGGAAAAACTAGAGATGAAATTTTTTTGGGTATTCAGGGAATGGTTGAGATAATTCTATGTGGGATGGATTATTTTTTTGTGGCTGGGTTGGATAGTAGGACGAGTTGTCCATTGGTTGCTGCTATTATAGTGCAGAAAGGGGCTCTAGTAGATAGACGGGTTGGAAATAATCCAGAGGAGATATTTGATGAGTACAAAAAGACTTTGTTGGGATCTTTTGGGGGTACTTCATCATTGGAGTGCTCTACAGAGAAGGTATGGTGGAAATGGCAACTACCCTATTTTTTGAACTCAGGAAAAATGGGTTGCCACTGTATGATTTTATTTATATGAAATTGATGGATGCCAAGTTTAATGAAGGTGGTGAAGAGGGTATCTTCGAGTTCCTTCACTAGATTGAACAATTAGATCCCGAGAAACTTGTTTTGTTGTATAATGATGCTATTAGTTTTTTATGCAAGAAAGGTTTTCATTATGCTGCTTCTGATGTTTACTTTGTAATGAGGAGAAGAGGCATGTGCAAACAGAACATAAATGGAGCTATTCAGTTTCTAAATTATAGGGGTGAGGGAAGTTTAAGCGCCCTGACAGCAATCTTGTATGCACTAACCAGGCAAGAGAGAGCTCAACTTGCTCATGAGCTTGTCTTGGAAGGTGAAGAAATGGGAATGGTTTTGGATGTTGTTGTCTACTCTGTTGTGGTTGATGGGCTCTATAAAGAAGGATGTCTGAAAGAGGCTTTAGATCTAGTTACTTATAATTTAGAGCCAAGGGTGTCTATCCAAATATAGTTACTTATAATTCAGTGATTGATGGTTTGTGCCATGAGGGATGTCTAGTGCAAGCATTTAGGTTGTTTGATTCATTAGAGATAATTAATGTTCTTCCCTCTATTGATACATATTCAACTTTGATTGATGTTGTATGTAAAGGACTCCTACAAGATGCAAATGACATATCTAAAAGAATGCTTTTGGATGTTGTTGTCTACTTTGTTGTGGTTGATGGGTTCTATAAAGAAGGATGTCTGAAAGAGGCTTTAGATCTCTATGAGAGGATGAGAGCCAAGGGTGTCTATCCAAATATAGTTACTTATAATTCAGTGATTGATGGTTTGTGCCATGAGGGATGTCTAGTGCAAGCATTTAGGTTGTTCGATTCATTAGAGACAATTAATTTTCTTACCTCTGTTGATACATATTCAACTTTGATAGATGTTGTATGTAAATGACATATCTAAAAGAATGGTTCTCAAGGGTTTGATTCCGAATACACATGTCTACAACTCATTAATCAATGGTAACTACAATTAAAGATTAATTGAGCAAGCACTTGATCTTGTTATTCACATGGAAGAAAGTAGTCAAATATCCGATGCCTTCACAGTTAGTTCTGTGCTTGGTGGTTATTTTGTCAAAGGTGACATGGAAGCTGCACTTGCATTTTTTTGCAGATTGTGGAATTATTCTCGAGGCAATCAATGTGCTTGATGAAGTGGGCTCTATGGTTTTCCCTTTGAGGAGGCCTCATGCTAGCTGTGGCCCTGCAAAGATGAAAAAACACAGCGAATGGGGAATCAGGAGAGTAAAGAAGCACAATACACTGGAAGAAATGTGGAGAACTAGATTTCTATGCTTAGTAATTTGGTTTTTTCTGGAAATGGTGGAGAATATACTATGGGGAATGATTTTTATGACTGTTGAAGGGAAAAAAATTACATTCTGGGCGGAGTCAGGACAGAGTATAAGTGCTGTAGTTTTGCGTGGGCATATTAATTTTGCATTTGATCCATGGCCATTAATTTCCAGTGGTGCAAAAAACCTAGAAAACAAAAATATACTGAGAGTAGCTCCTAGAGAGCGACTTGCTGCAATTGCAGTTCTAATTCATACATGGATGCATAGCTCAGTGGTAGAGCACAGGCTGGCCAAACGTGTTCACAACCATCTGAAGGACGGTGTTGAGGAACGTTTGGACTTATCAAGATGGATAGCTTGTGCTTACGCTCATGGGTTCTTCAACAATTTTTTTTGTGTTGTTGTTGTGGCACTGCAAAAACCAGTGCTGACAACAATAGCACTGCTGAAAATAGTGCTGACAGTTCTAAGAGTAGAAGCAACAGTGACTTATGAAGCACAATTATCGGTTGCTATGGGCACAACAGATACTCCCCTGTAGGATGTAGCTAATTCTGGTCGCAAAGGGACAACAACAAATGTAATTCCTATTTTTATTGCATATGCCATTCGTGGAGCTCTTGAGACTGAGATGATACTAAAATTTCAAATTGCTACTGCTATTGCAGTGAAGAAAGGTGAAAAACATCAGAAAATGCCAACTGAAGAGGCTAATGGGTTCTTCCACCAAATGATGTCTTTTGTGCCAGTGCCGCCAGACAGCCAAGAAAATAGAGTTGTTGTGACAGTGCATAAACCAGTGCTGAAAATAGTGGAAGTGCAGCATGAAACAGACGACGCTGCTGGTTTTCCAGCCCATGTTGGCATGTGGGGTTGCAAGATGCAATCATTCTATGCAGGTTTCTAGAAACGGTGCCCATCAGAACTGTGAAACAACAAGGTTCTTCTAGCCTTCAGGCTGCTACCGTTGTTGCTGCAACTATACAAGTTGGCTTCGATGACATCAGACTTTCTGCATTTCAGGAGGAGAAAAATGTTGTGCTTTCTGTGGATGAGGGCTGCCTTCATAACACATTTGTGTCCGACCGGGCTAAGCGAAAGACTATTTTCAAGAATGATGGCACGACCACTACTGGTAACTAGAGCCAAGTAGGTGATGGTGCTGGTGCAATCCTCTTTATGAGAAGCTCAGTTGCAGAGCAGAAGGCATTACCAATTCTTGGTGTATTCAGGAATTTTAGTGTTGTTGGTGTGGACCCTTCTGTAATGGGCATAGGTCCACCTATTGCAATTTCTGCTGTGGTGAAGGCGTTGTATGAGGAAGTAGTTCCTACATTCGATGTCATGGTGCTTAACTGTATTGGGGTGTGCTACAGCAAGTGATGTCGACAGTGTCGGCAAAAAAAATTGCTTCTCGGGTTGAATGCTCCAGTTTGGTCGTCCAGAGGGCTAACACAAATACCGCGGATACTACTTGGGAACAGGTGGAGACGTCGGCAAGGGTAAGCAGACCCTACCTTTGAGCTTGAGGACAAGCTCTTTCTCCAAGGGGAAGTGTAATGTTATGCATGCAATAACATTATGAAGTTATTTAGTCTAATTAATTCTTTTTATTTAATTTAATTTATTATTTTTTAGTTAAAGAATTAATAAGCTACAAGGGCATTTTTTTAATTTTATCTTGAACCTTGTAAGGGTGAACGCTATTTAAGGGGTAAGAGTAATGAGAAAAAGAAAGTATTGATTTAGAGTAAACAAAGGTTTTGAGTTCTCCTCAACAAGCTCAGGGTGTGCTTTCTCCTCAAAGAACCTAGGGTTTTTAAGCTTCCCTTCGGCTTGATTTATTCTTTCTCTTCTTCCTCCCTACGAATCCCTGTGTCAGATCCGGGACTGTAACAAAAAACATGTCCTAGATTTAGCATAAAGTTTTCTTCTAAAAGCTGAATCAATATGAATATAAGAAATACAATTAAAAACTTTCAAGAAAGAAATGTTTACCTCTTTGCCATTCCAAACCTCTTCTTGTATTTTGCAATTCAATGGTGTTGAAGGTCCTTTGTTGATCAAATAGGTAGCGGTGCTAATAGACTTAGACCAGAACGTCTTTGGCAATGCCGCATGTAATCTCATTCTCCTGGCATGCTCGTTCAAAGTTCTATTCATCCTCTCAGCCATACCATTCTGTTGAGGTTTTCTAGGAATGGTCTTCTTCATCTTGATTCCATTATCAACACAGTACCGCTTGAAATCATCATCTACGTATTGTCCCCCATTATCTGACTGTAAGCACTTCACCTTCAAATCTATCTCATTCTCAACTATTGCTCTCCATCTCTTGAATGTATCAAAGATATCAAATTTTATTTTTAGGAAATAAGCCTATACATTTGTTCTTGCATCATCAATAAATGTCACATAGTAGTTAGAACCACCAAGGGAAGTAACAATTGAAGGCCCCCACACATCTGTTTGAACTGTTGAATTTTGGGCCCCATGACGGAAATCTCGAGCAAGAGGAGATAGGGATAATAAAAAGACCAAAGAGAGAGAGAGAGAGTGAGAGAGAGAGAGAGAGAGAGAGAGAGAGAGAGATTTCGGGTAGAGAGGAGAGAAGAGAAAAAAGAGAAAAAAGAGTTTAGGCTAGAGAGAGATTCTTCACGAGTTGAGAAGTGGAGAACTTGATTGAACCCTTCAACCTAGACAACCCTATTTATTCTTTTTTTATTACATATTTAGAGATAAGATAGGATCTCTAATATCCTCAATCACATCAATCTTGATCATCCAAATCTACATAAATCAAAGAAAGATAAAACGATTACATTAACCAAGGAAGATTGCCAAATCGTCCAACTGATGTGATAAGGATGCCAACTCGTGTGATGACCCATCATGCCAACTCGTGTGTTGACCCATCATGCCACCTCATGTTATCATGGTGGGTCCTACCATCTTGTGTAATCATTGTGGGTCCCACCTTGTAACATGAACCAACTCCACTTTTATTGTCTTTTGCTCCTTTCTAGCTTTAGAAAATTTAACCATTTTCTGTTTGTCAAACATATAGCCTTCACATAAACTTTTGTTTACAAATTTAAACTATGGTAGCTTCCCTTTGTATTGAAACACGTTCATTCCCTTCTCACTCTTGTGACCAAGCCAATCACAAATTAGAATCATTAACAGCATCAATAATTGCAATTGTGTCTCTACAACTGAAAGTGAAGTAAAAATTTCCAGTTTTAACTCATCGTGCAACAACCATGGCTCCCTTAGTGACTTTCTAGGCAGCACAATTAAAAGTCACATTATGACCTTCATCATCAAGCTGCCATATTGAGGTCAGATTACACATTAGTTTTGGTACATGTCTCACCTTGTGAATTTTCCTCATTGACCCGTTTGACATCCTCAAACTAACATTACCAATACCAACAATATCCAAATGTTCTCCATCAACAAGATACACCTTCCCATGATCTCCAACAAACTAATCCTCCATAATCTCATGGTGTGAAGTGGTGTGAAAAGAAGCTTCTGAATCGAACATCCAAGAATCAATAGAGTTGTCAACCGACAAGAGTGAAACATTTTGTACTTCTTTAGTCACCGCATTTACTGCATCATTTTTCTTTTCATCCTTCTTAGGTGCTCTGCAGTTCTTCTTTATGTGACTAGACTTGTCACAATTTCAGCACTTCACAGTTCTTCCGAATTTAGACTTGTTTCTTCCATTCCTTGACTTCCCTCGACCATTGCCCTTGTTGGAATTCCTCTCAAAGTTTCTACCTCTAATATCGACATTTAGGGCAGAATCGATGATTCTCTGGATTCCTTTCTATGAAATTTCTCAACGAGAATGGTATCTCAAACATCATTAAAAATTAACTTAATCAATGCCTTAGGTTGAGTCGGGTAAAGAGGTTTCTCTAGTTTTCTCTTTATAAGAAGGGGGGAGCTGCTATTAGTTTTTCTTATCAATCATCATCCGAGGATCGTCTCGAGTTGTAGCCCAAGAGGTTAGAGAGAAACACTTGTAAGTATGTGCAACTTCTCTTTGTAAACTATTTCATCTTCATAGTGGATTACTACAGCGGCCGAAGACAAGACGTAGTCTCACCTTCAGGCGAACCTGTATAAATCTTGTTGTATTTCCGTGCTTGCTTTTCCTTCTCCTGGGTTTATTATTATTGCTCTTGTTAGTTTGAAATTAGGGTGTCTAATTCCTAAAAAGTAGTATCAAAGCTTTGGTTCGTGATTGAGTGCAATGGCTGGTGGAGAAGGATCGAGACTAGGAATCAACAAGTTCGATAGTATGAATTTTGCATTTTGGAGGATGCAAATTGAAGATTATCTATATAGTAAAAAGTTGCCCGCACCATTTTTGGATATGAAACTAGAAGGTATGAAAGATGATGAGTGGAATCTCCTTGATAGACAGGTGTTGGGAGTAGTTTGGTTAACACTATCGAAGAACATTGCTCACAATGTGGTGTCAGAGAAAACCACAGCGGGGATGATGAAGATTTTATCCGACATGTATGAGAAGTCTTTTGCAAATAATAAGGTACATCTGATGAAAAAACTCTTCAATTTAAAGTTGACGGAAAATACATCAGTGGCATGACATTTGAATGAGTTTAGCACAATTGTAAATCAATTGACCTCCATTCAAATTAAATTTGATGATGAGGTTTGTGCTTTAATTATTTTGGCATATTTGCCAAATGAGTTAGATGCCCTAATTCAAAACCAATGAGAACAATAATAATCATAGAAGAAGGAAAAAATAAGCATGAAAAGACTATGAGATTTATACAGGTTCGCCTCAAGGTGAGATTACGTCTTGTATTTCATCGTTGTAGTAATCCACTATACAGATGAAATAGTTTACAAGAGAAATTGCACACACTTACAAGCGTTTTTCTCCAACCTCTCTCATGCCATAACAAATGATGCTCCTTTGATAATGATAAAACCCTAATAGCCCCCAATTATAAAGAGAAAATTATGACAACCGGATTACAAGTATAAAATTCCCAAACTACCCTTAATGCTACAGTACTCAATATACCGTATGTTACAATGTGGGACCCACCATGGTGCACGAGCTGGTAGGACCCACCATAAGGGCATGGGATACCAAGAAGAGTCCTCACCCAAGCTAGCACGAGTTAAGAAGATACGAAGTACAAGCTGAAATGAGTTAGAAGACTTGAAGATCAAGTGGGACCAACAAAGATACCACGAGCTGGTAACCTTATCAATATGAGCTGGAAGATCATGTGGGACCCAAAAGGATAAGGCCACGAGCTGTCTTCCTCCCTTATATTCACATTATGGAAGAAGATTTCTAGTTCAACTCATATTAGACTTCTAGTAGATTGTGTTTATAGACTTATCTTTGAGAGTTAGAGTTGGAATGTAATTAGGAGATTGAAAGGCTAATTGTATAAGTACTCTATCTCTTCCTCTACTATAAATAGAGGTGTTGTAATTTTGAATTAATCAAGTTACACATCTCTTTCTTGAGTAAATCTCTCTCTCTTTCCTATTGCACATCTCTCTTTTCTTTTTTTTCTTCTCTCTACCCGAGAGCTCTTCTTCCCTTTTCTTGTTTTTCTTTCTAGTTTCTCTTACTCAGAATATTGGAAAAGGAATCCTAAATTCAACATGGTATCAGAGCATTAAATTTAGGATCCCTCATCAAAAGGAATGCTCTAAATAAGTGATGATCAACACCACTCAAAGAAGGTTCTTTTGTGAAGAAAGATCACAAACCGTGAGATAAGTGCTTAATTTTTTTTCCTTCATGCTACTGGTGTCAAAATTTAGAAAATAATTTAAATATGAGTATGTGAATGCTTATAATCTTATTATATTGTGGATATGCACACCTCTCCATCTAGAAGAAGCTATCAAAACAGTTTTGTCGGTGTAGAAATTTTGTTAACTGAGACCAATCCATGATCAGATTGTTGGAATTTTTTTTCATGGGAACAAGAGTCCCTTGATATGTAAGATTTTTATTGAGTCTCTTATGAGTGGTATTAGAGAAAAAAATCAGAATAATAATTTAGCATCAATGCTAAAGTTCTCCATACATCGAGTTGTTTGAAGAATACTACTTGGTGTTATTGTTAGAATTTTTTTGAAGAATGGCCTATTATGACCGAAGAGAATATGAATATCAAAAGTGATATAATGAGAATTACCACTATACCCTTACATGTGGTATCAAATTTTATGAGTTGGTCCACAACGGTTCGGAGGTTTTTTATAACAAAAGACCTACTTGGTCACCTCACCACCCGAGGACCACTTATTGATGAAGATGATATTTTTTTATAACAAATGGTTGAAAAAGGATACCTTGGTAATTAGTTGGCTAATAAAAAACATGGAAGAACATCTCTCCAACAATGTCATTCATCTTTACACTGCTAAACAAATTTGGGGGACATGTGCTAAATTGTACTATTGCCTGGATAATCTACATAGACCATATGATATTCTCCAAAGGATGTTGAATACTAAACAAGGAAAAAATATTCATGAGTACACTTTAAAGGCTTTCTTCAAGAGTGGAAGCCTTAATTACTGCTATTTACCTTGCAAATATTAAACCCCATCTTGAGATTGCCAAGAGTCAACTTTTGAGTGCTTTTGTTGTTCCCAAGTTTGATGATGTCTGTGCAGCACTACTCCGTATTCTAGACACTTCTTCCTCTACTACTGAAGTATCATCCACTATGTATTCAGATCATAGAGGACCATCATCTTACCGCGGCCAAGGCTGAGGCAGAGGTTATAGAGGAGACAGAGGAAGAGGTGGAAGGACTGGTGTTGGCAGAGTAGATGGGAAAGAATGTACTCATTGTAAAAAATTTGGCCACACTATAGATCAATGCTATTACAAGGATTACAAGGCATGTAATTACTGTGGACAATATGGTCATTATAATGAAATATGCTATAAAGCCAATGGAGAATTAGAATTAACAAAGGCTAATCAAGCCTTTGTAAATGATACAAAAGAAGAACAACAAAAAAAATCAATAGCACATAAATTTTTAAATGATGAAGAGTATGAGCTATTTCAGAAAATGAAGACAATGTTGGGTTCTTCTCCTAGTTCCTCCGCAACTACTGCTGCCACTACTGCTTCAGATATGTTATTTGCCTCATTTTCATCTTGGATAATTGACTTAGGAGCCTCCGAGCATCTTACAGGTAACAAAAATTTATTACATTCTCTATCTCCGAATCTTTCACACAAGGTAGTTACCATAGCTGACGGTTCTCAAACCAAAGTCCAAGGGAAAGGATCCAATTCTGTCACACCATCACTTTCGCTCACTGATATTCTTTTCGTGCCTACTTTCCCTTTGGATCTATTATTTGTTTGTCACCTGACAAAATATTTTAATTACTCTATTACCTTCTCACCCACTTCATGTGTATAACGAAGTAGATGATTGGTGGAGGCCATGAACAAGGTGGTTTTACTACCTAGATGTGCCAAAAAGAATATCGTTTCCACTACTGAAAATGAGATAAGGTTATGGCACAATCGGTTGGGACATCTATCTATGCTGAATTTATGGAAAAGTGAAATACTTCATTAACTTCAATAACTCATTGTAATCAGAGTATATGAACTTCTATTTATAATAGAGGAAGGTAGTAGAGTCCAATTACAATAAAACGTCCCTTGTCCCAATTACACCCAAACTCTAACACTTAAGGTAAGTCCTAACATAATTAGGTAACTCAATATTAATAAAAGACAAATATAACTTAAACTAAAACTCTTCTTGGTCGTGACCCTAAGATAAAGATACTTTTTTGAGTCCTTCTTGATCTTCCAACTGATGTGGTAAGGATGCCAGCTCTTGGTAATCATTGTGGGTCCTACTTCGTATGGGTGGGCCCATCTTGTGGGTCTTCCTTGGTCATGTGGTCCATCTTATAATAATCTTACATATGTGGGCCTTCCTTGGTCGTTTGGGTTTGAGCTTATCTTCCAACACTCCTCCTCAAGTTGGGGGTGAGAGAACAACATGAACTCCCAGCTTGCTGCAAATGATGTATAAAATATTTTTGTATAAAATGGCACATCTTCCAATATGCCTTCATCTTCCAACATTCTCCCTCATGCTGTTGCGTCCTTCCATGAGGCCCTACGACATTATAAGTGAGAGTAAAAATCACCCCTAGCCGGTAAGCCATTGCTTCATACTCCACTCTTAATGCTGGATGTAGGGCACACTCCACTGCTATCGGTAGTGTGTCTATCGGCATTGCTCTGAAGTGTCCATCACCGTGTCCCTCCATAGGACAACGACTCTCAAATGGTAGGAGACATAAAATCCATTATAGGCGGTGGGGGGGGGGGGGGGGGGGGGGGGGGGGGGGGGGTGCGGAAATAACATAAATATAATCATAAGTTCCTTCGTCATGGACTGCAGACCACAACTAATTTTCATCTTTTTGACGGGGATGAAGTTCATCCGTCGTGGACTCCCAACCAAAAATAATTTTCATCTTTTTTATGGGGATAAAGTTCCTCCATCATGGACTTCCAACCACAAATAATTTTCATATTTTTTATGGGGATAAAGTTCCTCCGTCGTGGAGTCCCAACCACAAATAATTTTCATTTTTTTGACGATGATGAGTTCCTCCGTCGTGGACTCCCAACCACCAATAATTTTAATCTTTTTGACGAGGTAAAATAAATGATGACATGAGGCCACCTCTTATTCAATAATAATGTCCCCAAAGAGACATAATAGCTACAACCGAATATAACACAACCATCTCCCAACACATATAACGCGAACCAAATAGTAAACTTTGTCAAAGAACCCATGAAATAATTCAATATAAAAATTTTCTCCATTGATGCACAAGCTTCATCTTTTGTGCTCCACCTTTCTTGAATATTTTGGTCACATAAACTTATCCACAACATAAGGAATAAAATATCTCTTTCTTGTACTTATTGTACTTCTTCCCCTCAAGCTGGGAGGCAATGGCAGTGATCCCAGCTTGAACCAAATATCATAGATGTAGCAATAAGCCAAAATAATAGAGATGTATAAATAAGCTCTCAAACCAGGGAGAAATGGGATATTTTTCTGATATATCAACTCAAAACAGTGACGCAAAACAATCGGCATAAATTCGGATTTTTCAATACAACAGGATACCAGCATGACCTTTGATTCTTCCAATTCGAATATATCTTTTAATATAGATCAGATTGACATGAAATTTTTTCCTTCTGAAACTAGACTTAAATAAATTTCATCCAACTATGAATTAACTTAATTAAATATAATTATCATAAGATAAATAATCTGATAGTTTTCGGTCTCTGTCGTTTGACTGAACTAAGTTCGGTTTCTCCTTTTTTCCAGAATGACCATTGACTCTTCCAAGATCAATATTTACTTATAAAAAAATCATACCGAGAATTGGTTGAATAGGTAAGAAAATAGATTTACTTATCTTTCGTTTGATATATAATTCTCCATATAAATTCTCTTTCTTGATAGCGTAAAATACCTCGAAAATTGATGCTTTCTGCTGCCGCTCGAACCTCTTTTTCAATCTGACCTTTCTTGCTTCAAATATCGATTTCTCTTAGTAGAAAACTCAGATAAAAAATTGGTTGAATAGATAAAAGAATAGACCTACAGATATTTCTTTTCATATATATTTCTCTATATAAATTATATTTCTTCATAGCAAAAAATACCTCGGAATCTGAAGATTGTTGCTGCTGCTCGAACCTTTCTGTAATCTGACCTTTACTCATCAAATATCAATATCTCTCTGTCGATAACTCCGATTGGAACAAATCATTCTTCTTTGGAAATTAGACTCAAATATATTTCCTTAAATATGTAAATTTCAATAAGAAAAACTACGTATAGAGGTGAAAATCTCAACAAAAATTACAGGTGTAGGGACTGAAAAAAATAACTACGAACCTAGACTTAAGGTTTAGGGTTTAGAGAAAAGGATCACATTACCTCACAAAACCTGATCTGATACCATGTTGAATTTATGGAAAAGTGAAATACTTCATTGACTTCAATAACTTGTTGTAATCAGATTACATGAACCTCTATTTATAATATCGGAAGGTAGTAGAGTCCAATTATAATAAAAGTACCCTTGTCCCAATTACACCCAAAATCTAACACTTAAGGTAAGTCCTAACATAATTAAGTAACTCAATATTGATAAAAGACAAATATAACTTAAACTAAAACTCTTATTGGTCGTGACCCTAAGATAAAGATACTTTTGTGAGTCCTTCTTGATCTTCCAACTGATGTTATAAGGATGTCAGCTCTTGGTAATCATTGTGGGTCCTACTTCTTATGGGCTTGGGCCCATCTTGTGGGCCTTCCTTGGTCATGTGGCCCATCTTATAATAATCTTACATATGTGGGCGTTCCTTGGTCGTTTGGGCTTGAGCTTATCTTCCAACAATCTACAAAGTCTCTTCATTATATGTTTCCTTCTCTTAAAGTAAGGTCAGAATTTCATTGTGAGGCTTGTCAATTGAGTAAACATCAAAGGAGTACATACTCTCCTCATCCAGAAGTCAAAAGTGTTACTCCATTTTCCTTAATTCATACTGATGTCTGGGGGCCCTTGAGTGTCTCCAACATTTCTCAAGCAAAATATTTTATTACATTTATTGGTGATTTCACTCACACAACTTAGTTATTTGTATTTAAGGAGCGTTCTGAGATACCATTTATTTTTAAGTCATTTCATGCTATGGTACTCACATAGTTTGGTCAGAAAATAAAAATTTTCCAGTCTGATAATGCCAAAGAATATGTTTCCAATGACCTTGACTCTTTTTGTCAAGAAAATGGCATTATCCATTATCCATCAAACATCGTGTGTCTACTCTCCTCAACAAAATGGTGTAGACGAACCGAAAAATTGTCATATTCTTGAGGTAGCACGAGGTTTATTATATGTCATGGAAATTCCATACTTTTATTGGCCTCATGCAGTCCTTATAGTTTGCTTTCTTATAAATCGTCTATCATCTCCTTACTCTAGATTATTACCAAATGATGATCAATTTTCACTACCTTTGAAAGTCTTCGGATGTCAATGCTTTGTTCATATTCATTTCCTAGACACAGTAAACTTGATCCTAAATCTATCAAGTGTGTCTTCTTGGGATACTCTCTCACACAAAAGGGTTATGGTTGTTATAGTCTCACTCTTCAACGTTTATCTATGTCCAGGGATGTAACATTTTTTGAAGACTCTTCATTTTATTCTGATAATGCTCCTCCTGGTCTGTCCTCAGTACCAGGTTCCCTTCGACCGGTTGTGCCCTGTGATACAGAGATTATTCAACCCCCAAAGCAAGTGGCGGACACCACATTTGCCGAGTTAACAGATCCCATAGAGGCAAGTCCTTCATCGCCAATTATTTTTGGCCCTCAATATAATACTCGTCCTATTGTTGTAAGGAAATAATCTAGATCATGCACTAGACTTCTACTTCTCATCCCATTTCAAATTTTGTGTCTCATCATCGCCTCTCACCTTTATGTTGTCAGTTTCTTTCTTCTATTTCCTCCATATTTGTTCCATAGTCCTATCAGGAGGCTCTACAACATTCAGGGTGGAAGGCAACAATGGATGAAGAAATGAAGGCACTTAATGACAATCAGACATGATCACTGGTTCCTCTTCCAACAGATAAAAGACTCGTTGGTTGCAAGTAGGTTTATACTGTCAAACATAATCCGGATGGGTCAATAGCATGATAAAAGGCTCGACTGGTTGCCAAAGGTTATACTCAGTGTTATGAAATTGATTATGAAGAAACCTTCTCTCCAATGGCAAAAATGAACTCGGTACGTATATTATTATCTCTTGCGGCCAATTCATCATGGCCGATATATCAACTTGATGTGAAAAATGCATTACTGAATGGGGATATTAAAGAATATATTTATATGCAACAACCACATGGGTATGTGGTTGAGGGGGAGTCATGTTATGGACTCATTAGGGGTTTATTTGCAATTTCTATTCATTAGAGGTTTATTTTTAATTTGTTGAACATTAGGGGTTTATTTGTAATTTGTAGAACATACATACATACATATATAGATAGATAGGTAGATAGATAAAGTCTCAATGGACTCTAAAACACCCAACCAAGATGGACTTAAAGTCCCAACCAAAGCAACACACAAGAGGTTGGCCCAAAGATGTATGTGGGAGTCAAATAAAGGATGGTAGGAGAAAGGATACTGAGGCCACCACTTCTTCAATAATAATATCTCATCCAAATAGACACAGTAGTTGCAGCTGAAATGGGCCCATATAACACAAAACAAAGTAAAAAATCCTTGTAAAAAGACCCATGAATTAAAATACCTTAAAATAATAATCTAGCCTGAGAAATAGAATCGACTCAAGTATCACCAATAATTCATCTTCTTAAATGCAAAAGCTTCATCTTTTGTGTTCTACCTTTTCTTGAATATTTTGTCACATTAAAATTACCACAACATATAAAATACCTCTTTTTTGTATTTCTTCTACTTCTCCGCCTCAAGCTGGGAGGTAATGGTAGTGATCCTAGCTTGAACCAAATAACATAGATTTAGTAATAAACAACTCAAAACAGGGAGAAGTGAGAAATTTTCTTGATATAGCAACTCTAAAAGTGACGCAAAACAATCGGCTTAAATTCAGATTTTTCAATGCAACGGGATACTAGCATGACCTTTGATTCTTCCAATACAAATATATCTTTAAATATAGATCAGATTGACATGAAACTTTCTCCATGTGAAAATATACTTAAATACCTTTCATCCAAGTATAACTTCTCTTCATAAAATATATGTCTATTGAGATATATTATCTGATAGGTTTCGGTCATTGTAATCTGGCCGAAACTAAGTACTCTTTCCCCTTTTTCCAGAATGACCATTGACTCTTCCAAGATCAATATCTCCATATAAAAAACTCAGATTGAGAATTGGTTGACTAGGTAAGAAAATAGACTGATAGATATTTCTTTTGATATAAATTTCTCCTTATAAAGTCTCATTCTTGATGGCATAGAATATCTCGTAAGTTGAAACCTTTTGCAACTGCTTGAACCTGTTTTGCAATCTGAACTTTGCTGCTTCAAATATAGATTTCTCTTTGTAGATAACTCCGATTGCAAAGAAAACAACAGGTAGAGAAAAAAAGATAAATAAAAACCTAAATTACTAGAGATGATAGATAAAAAAAAAAGGGATCACATTACCTTTATGGGTTGACCGAGTCAACTCACAAAACCTGCTCTGATACCATGTTGAATTTATGGAAAAGAGAAATATTTTATTGACCTATTATAATCAGAGTACATGAACCTCTATTTATAATAGAGGAAGGTAGTAGAGTACAATTACATTTAAACTACCTTAGTCCCAATTACATCCAAACTCTAACACTTAAAGATAAGTCCTAGCATAATTAACACTCAATATAAATAGAAGACAAACATAACTAAAACTGAAACTCATCTATGAAGCATGTGATCATGTGATAAGGATGTTAGTTTGTGGTTATCATGGTGGGTCCCACTTGATCTTCCAACTGATGTGCTAAGGATGCCAGCTTGTGGTTATCATGGTGGGTGCCACTTCTTATGGGCTTAAGCCCATCTTCCAACACTCTTAGATATGTGGCCCCATCTTCCAACAAAAATGAAGAGGATTTTGATTTCAATTAAGTGTTTGGCCTACTCTGATGCCTATTGTTGGCCCAGGTGGTTTCTCAAGAGGGGGTGAATTGAGATTTTCAAATTAAAACTAAGTAATGTGTGTAATAAAAAATCATGCATCAAATAATTCCAATGTAAAATAAACATGCACACACCATCAAAAAGATTCCCTCATTGGTATTCACCACTCAAAAAAAAAAACCTTGCTTGGAAATTTAACTATTCAAAGCTCTAATAGTTGGAATTACGTAAAAAGACTTTGACTCTCTTTAAACCATGTGTAGTTCAATACACACTTTTTAAAATACCAATCTCCCCAAGATATTGCTGCAAGATTCTAACTCTAGCTAGCCCTTTCTATCTAGATTTTATAGGTTCTAGATAAACCCCTCACAAATTATAAACAAAAAGAAAGGAAAATTTACACCCTTACTTGGAGAGATCCTTCTCCTTGAGAGATCCAGATTTCCACTTCTTTAGTAGCACTATGTGGAGTCATTGTAGGAGTTTGACTAATATGAATGCAAGGAAAGGATGGAAAGAATTGTGGAATTTTCAAAGGTAAAGCTCACTCATTCACTCTAATGCATTTTTTTGAGATATTTTAAAGATTGAGAGTAAAGTCTCAAAATATTTGACAGTAAATGCCCATTAAGTTCTCAATACATGTTTTCGTGGGGTATTTATAAGTTCTCCAAGCCAAACTAGCCATATTTTGCCTGTCAGTACTTAGATTTATCAATCACTATAAAGTGATTGATAGATTATCATAACAACTTTTTTTTTGTCAAATAGGGACTTATTGGTTGATGGATTGATCAATCAATATGTTACTATTGGTCCTCAAAAATTCAAGTTGATCGATCATTGTAAGGGATGATCGATTGATCAATTAGAATTCCCTATGGCTATGCAGTACAAGTATGATCGACCATGTTTTATGTCCCTAACTAGCAAGATTTTGTTTAATCGATCAATGATGTGGGATGATCGATCATTCCATGTAAAATTTTCTTGCCTAGGTAGTATTGATCGATCAATTCAAATGGGATGATCGATCATGTTTTACAGCATGAAATGGTCATGTTCTGGATGATTGATCAATCAATTACGGTTGATCGATCATGCTTTATAATCTTGGCCTGGATACTTTTGGATGATCGATCATTGGTGGATGTTGGATGATCATTCTAGTGCCAGTTCAACTAAGTTGACTTTCAAAGGATGAGAATGATTTTATCTAAGTGCTTTAACATGTTTTAGAGGATGTTTATGATGCTCCTAAACATGTTTACATGCAATATGTGGCTTAAAGCTCCATATTCACAATTGTACTCAAAGAAGAGAGTTTAGGAATGCTTTCTTACATTTGTGACTGAGTTTAGACTTATGACTTTTACATTTTAACTTTACTCTTCTTGTTGTCATCTTCCTTGTGGGTGCATATTCAAGAAACGTCCTTTAATGATGCTTGAGGTCTTGAGTAAATTTGGTCGTTTGACGCTTGAGACCTTGAGATGAATTAACTCTTGAAGCTGAAGTATTTGAAATACTTGGTTTTACAAATTTTTATATCAATTAAGTTTTGTTATAATCAAAACCAATATGGGAGTCAACCTATGGTCAACAAGGTGAATAGGTTGGTTAACTTTTGCAATATAGTTTGACTCCTTTTTAACTTAATTCTAATAAAGTATGCATGTTAATAATAAAATGAAATGTATATACAAGATTTTTAGTGGTTCACAATCCTTCCACAAATTACTAATCCACTCCCAAAGTGTTTTTACGCCTTGGAGTTCTACTAAGTTTTGGTTGCCATATGACATCTACAACAAATTGCCTCTATGACCAATTACAATGTTGCCTACACATGAACTTATACCACGCAATTCACCACAATGGATAACTATAGTAGCTCACTCTCACTTAGTTTATAACAACAAATTATGCTTCTAGCGGAGATCCCAAAAGGGATTTTCAGTGACAAACTTGGCAATCCAACCTAGCCCACACCTGATATTTTTAGTAGGAGCTCACTAGGTACACAAGGCCTAGATCCACAATGGGATTTCAGTACGACATACCTATACAAGGACTTGTGCTCACAGCAACGACAACAAAAAGGGCTTACTAGCTTCTTCCCACAACTTTAACAACTTATCTCAACACTTTCGAGATGGTGAACAATCTTGTCATGTCAAGGTGTGAGCAAATGAGCAAAGGATGGTTGCTTTCACTTCAACCCAAATATAATGCCTCTTAATAGGAAAATATTACAATTGAAGGACAACAGATTGACACACCAGTCCTTACTATGTATTCAATATAAATATAGCTCAAAGGTCCTTAGTTGATCAGATTTCAAAATTCAAGCTTAGTAAAACAACTCAAGTATGATTGCATAATGCAAGCACACTAGATAGGGATCTGATTTTTAGTATTCAAATTTACTACACCAAGCTCAATCAACAATTTCGAAGTGTAAGTGCAATGATGCTACGATTTTGAAAACTACCATAAGAACAATTATGTTTGGATATTGAAAACTACCCCAATCAATCAATTCTATGAAACAACCCCTTTTCAAATATCCCAAATGATTTTGAATCATGCACTTCAAATCTCTTGCTAGAACAATCAATGTGACTTCATAGTTCTAATGCATGAAATCTAACAAGAATCAAGTGAATCAGATTTCAAAATAAAAGCATAAAATGTACTCAGCTCTTTTGTGTGGCTTTTAATATCATGATTCTAAACTCCAATTTAGTTTTGAAGTACTAAGTGCTTAGAATTTATCATTTTTGCTCCAATAGTCGAGAGAGATAAATTGGGCTAATATCCTCTAAAATTTTAGAGTTATCAACAATCAAAAATTGAACCATTGAGCTCAAAATGGGAAGTTTTGTACTTTTTTAGATATTGACTAAAACTTGATTAAAAGTCATGAGAAATACAAAATCTTTATAATTAAATATTAATTACATGGACAGGTCACTTGCAGATTTTGAATATCTATCTTGATCTAGGCTTACTTGGCCAGTTGATCTTCTTCATACTCTCTTTCTCGTTGGGCTTCATTTGAACTAGTTGTTCGATCATATACATGAATGAATTCAAATAGAGACTTTTTTGTCTCAACTTTTTTGATCAACTCCTTAATGATCTGTTGACTTTCTTCACTACTTCATATCTTCATGTGGGTTGCTCATCCAACCATCATGGCGTACAAATTCTAACACAAAATTTTCTCTTTCCTTAATACTGGTAGTCGAATAGTTAATCTTGATTACTTATTCCATTTTCTATGAAGCATCTAGTCAATTTTTCTTGGTCGGATGACCTTTTATCTTTCTTCCTTCTTCACTTTTTGGCTATTTATATGGGGAGTCTGATCGATTTGTACCCATTCAAATCACTTGCTTGTTTTTTTTCTTTTTTTTTCTTCATTTTTCATTGGGGCTTGCTTGCATACTATGCTAAGCTCTCTCGCTTAAGAAAATGGTGCTTCTAGGCTGCTTGAAAAAATTACCAAACATCTTCTCACAGTATTGGAGTATGTCATTTTGAGCTATAATGTGAAATTCACAGGTCTTGAAAGGTTTTTGGTAATTGAAATTTAATTTAGCTTTGGTTGCTTCACATTTGAAGCTTGAGAAGATGCCTAAACTAAATCAAGTCGTTCCAATTAGTTTCTTAAATGATTTCAGTCAATGTACTAATCATTAAGCTTATCTAGTTTTTTCACACACCAATTTACCAAGGCTTGGATAGATGGCGAATTTGTGTGCATGTTTGCCTAGCTCAAAATTTTACATATGCCATGCACACAAGCAAACCAAAAAAATGTTTGGCTTGGTCAAGTTAAGTCAAAATCACTTTGTTGAGGGGATAACTATTTGTATTAGTTCAACTTTTGACAAATGATATGAAAAGTTTGAGTTCAAAGTAAAAGTCTATATCATGGTAGCTCACATTCAAATTCAATCATTAAAAACATGTAGTTTCAGTATGTAATAAAGTTTCACAATCAAGTAAAATTAAGTCCAAGTGCTACACACACAAAATTCAAGCAAGCAGAACATGATTTAAAAGTCAGTATGGTTCCACAAATAAATTTGAGACCTTTTTTTCTCATATTGTTTGTCGTTTTGTCATCCAAGTGTACGACTTCAATTTGAGACCTTTTTTTCTCATATTGTTTGTCGTTCAGTCAACCTTCATTGGCTTAGGATAACTGCTTATAATTTTTACATGTTGTTGAGTTCTCTCGTCATGGATCGAGTCACCCGGCGATCACCTCTCGGTTCCAGATTGAATGGCAACGTTGAAGATGATTTCGAATGCTTAGAACGACCTATTGCTATAACCGTTTGAGCTTTTCGAAGGAGCTCAGCCTTGGACCTCGTCAGAGGGAGAATCCGATCTCGTTTACTCTAATTTGATCTATACTTAATTCCTTTCAAGCCTTCATTCCTCTTATAAGAGAGGACTAGGGTTCGAGTACGAAGCAAAGGCCGATAACAAGGCCCATGAAAAGAAGGAAAATTACATCTAAACCATCAAAGTGCTTAAATCCTAAAATTACATGATTTACCCACAGCGTCTAGTAATCACTCGACCTACTATGGGGTCCATAACATCACCCTCGTTGTATGGTTGGTTGTACCATTTCATAGTGAAGTGCCAAGAGCAAGATTGCGTCCCCCGTAGAACAATCCATGCCACAGGTGTCCTGTAATTCGGACGAGCAGTCAGGTAACGGAACAACACTAGGAAGCCCCGGCATGTTTGTTCCTCATCACCAGCAGCAGCAGAGAACCCAGCTTTCCATGAATCCAACCAGTTTGTGCCCTGTCAAAATTCCAGACAGCACAAACTGCTTATCACTGTCCTGGAGTACAGGAAACACCACTATGCTGAATGCAACAGGAACTATGAGCACTGTTGGCAGCACTGATTTCTGCCATGGCAAAACAGCGCCGTACAAACCAACTATAAATGGGATGGACCTGGAACAAAAGGTAGAACTGCCCTGCTTCCAATAAATGCTGCTATGTTTCTGGCCTAAAGAGTGATAGATCAGTTTTATGTAGGGCAACTTGTGTGCACAGATCTGAACAACCTGACCTTGATTCGCATGAGCCATAGATGCAACCTGTGATACATTTTCATTTCCTACATATGCTAGGTACTGCTCATCGTCATCACTTTGCACTGATTTTATTTTTTTCTGGGGAGTCTATCGCTGCATTGCCACCACTGCAGGAAAGAATGGGACAACAGCAGACATGTGACACTATTGAACCCATTGCTGCATTGTCACCGCAGCAGTAACTAAATCCAGACTGATAAGTCGACCAAGCTATCTACTTGAATCCCTGCTGTCTACCCCTTCTCTGGTAACCTCTGAATGACACATTGAGAATCTTCAAATCTCTTTGCTACCAACCCAAGAAAAGTAGCAACAAGTGGTGAATGCCCAACCTCCTACATATCAATGCAAAACTCAATCCCATCTTTCAGCTGCTTCCCTTGACACAATCCATGAATAAAAACTGTATAGCTGAAAACATTGGAAGAGATACCAATTATCTGCATTTTCCTGAAAACTCCTTTTCCATCTTCAAACTTTAGTGCCTTGTAGCAGCCATCCACCACAGCCATAAAAATTGTATAGCCTTGAATCAACCCATCCGTGCATAGGCCATCTTGCACTGCAACGGCAGTGGGGATGAGCCTCATTGCTTTCGTTGTCTTGAAATTCATATCAGCATCTGAAATAAGGACAGACTTATATCCCAGAGCAAGCCTGACGTGTACATTTGTGGCAGCGCCTATCCGATAGGAACTAGCAACATCATGGACAGGGTTGTAAGCATTGCTAGTGTGATACCGCCTCCACAAAGGTTCAAAGCCAAGGAGGAGCATTTTATCAACTGTGTGAATTGCACACTCCGCTAGATCTGCTTTAGCAAAGTCACTAATCAAGGATGACCAGGTGACAACATTAGGACGAATACCATCTGAGACCATCTCTTCCCGTGCAAATTGCCACATTGTGGCCTCTACAGAGGCCTTTATAATTCTGTTATAGGGGATGACATGATATCTGCAAGCCCCAACTAATTTTACTGCCTCATAATTGTCTTGTGCCCTCCTTACACTCCCAGCCAGACAATAGGCATTGAGAAGGATGGTATAGGTCATGAGACCAGTAGGGACATTTAATATCTGCATTTGATTGTGGATATGCATGGTATAGGGCAAAAGACATCCATTCACAATCATGAGGCTGAACTTAATAAAATCTTGCACAAAGCTGCCATACCTGATTATGTGCTCACAAACAGCAACATACTTCTTCTGTTGAAGTAATTTCTCCATCCGCATACCAATATGGTTTAGGCCTGAGTTGGTAGCAGCAACGTTGCTATAAATCTGTTGAGAGGACTCACGAAGAGCAGTGAGTGCTCATTGGTGCAGTGTTGTAGCAGCAACAGGGAATTTGGTGTTCCTATCTTCGACAAGTTGAAGCCCTCCCATTGCAATAGAGTGCAAGATTGCCGCTGCATCTCCCATCTCAATTGGCATGATTTTAACCCTCCACCTAGCTCTTGTCTGGGCAAGCACCAAGAGCAAGCAGAACATATTCTTTGTAGTCCATCCTCTTGTGAGAACGAAAATAGATGACACATCCAGTTGAAAGCCACTTTCTATCACCCCGCTGAAAAATTCTGGTTGAGTTATGGGGTCATCTTGTTGTTCATATGCAGGAAGCATATAGTTCCATATTACCAGATCTTTGCATGCCCTATCATCACATACTGGGTAGGCCGCTGCTGCCCAACCCAACGTTGCACAATTATGAATCAATGCATTGTACGCAAAAGATTCAGATTCAAAACCAAGATGTGCAGTGCTTGTTCCTAGAAGAAACAAGTCTGTGGATTTGAACGCATGAAATTTGGCATACCCTTTCGTCATAAAAATAGAGAACCTGGAGTTCCCAGAGGAAATACTCCTATCTGTCATTCTCTCAAACATCTTCTCTACGGATTGGATAAACTATGGGGATTTGATAAACTGAGCGAGAGTGTCCATTCCGACCCTTCCAACCCCAATCTAATTGTTGTAAGGGTAGGCCAATTCTCTGGATTTGCAATTCATCTCTTCAGCAATACCTCCCTTGAATCCATAAAGTTTTTTACCCATGGCATGATTCTACAAATAATCGTAATGGCTAGAATGAACATTGTGGCTGTCAGGAGCCTGTCCTCCCGATAATATAACGACAATGTTAAATTTTCGTTTCTCGTTGCAGGCTGTTGGAATAAGAGAGCTCGTTCCAAAATTGCTGCAGTCTGCCAGAAGAAGGGAGGTTGTGCCCAAGTCGGTTTTCCGTTCAAAGGGTGATAGTGGGAGTGAGAACGAGAGACAGACCTGTTCCTGATGGCGAGCGGCTGCCATATGGGTCTTCGCCATTTGGATTTTTTCTGAGACATAGTCAGGTTGGGAATTTTCCATCTTGTGGTTTGTGCCGTGGACAGCCCCTGTTGTTTGATAAGCTAGACGCATAGGAGGCATTGGGGGTGGGTGAAGAGTGGCTGATCAGAAGGTCTACTGGAACTTTCCGTCAGAGGAGCATCTCGTGCAAAATATTCACCCATGCGCAGATTAATTTGGAGAAGAGCCTCTTTGATTTCCTGCATTTTGTTTCGGATTGCTTCATTGTCATTACGAAGTGCTGAGATTTCAATCCGAACCTCTTCAATAGAATTACGCAAATCTTTTGGAGAGGATGAGTCGCCGATGGTGATCCACTCTAATACCATGTTGTTGAGTTCTCATGTCACGGATCGAGTCACCCAACGATCACCTCTCGGTTCTAGATTGAATGGCGACATTGAAGATGATTTTGAATGCTTAGAACAAACTATTGCTGTAACCATTTGAGCCTTTCAAAGGATTTCAGCCTTGGACCTCGTCAGAGAGAGAATCCGATCTCGTTTACTCTAATTTGATCAATGCTTAATTCCGTTCAAGCCTTCGTTCCCCTTATAAGAGACCTTATAAGAGATGACTAGGGTTCGAGTACAAAGCAAAGGCCAATAACAAGGCCCATGAAAAGAAGAAAAATTACATCTAAACCATCAAAGTGCTAAAATCCTAAAATTACATGATTTACCCACGGCGTCTAGTAATCACTCGACCTGCTATGGGGTCCATAACACATCCATCATGGGGTTGATCATACCTCGTGCAAACAACCTTCTTTTTGTGACTTGGTTTTCTTCTTGTCACACATTTTCTTTTCTTTTCAAACTTTGCCTTACTTGTGATATTGAGTTCTCTTGCTCAATCAAATGGTGTAGCGTGTTTGGTTAGTGCACTTTTTGACATGAACTGCTTACTTCCCTTTTTGTATTGGTTGTTTGGTCTATCCTCTGTCGGTGAACAAATGGGTTACCAAGAATTTGATTTGGGGCCTTTTAAGCTGTAAGGAAATCTTAGTGCATATTATTAGTAATTTAAGTATTTTTAAATATCAAAATTATTTTAGATAGGAATATTAAAACCAACAAAAATATATTTGTCTAAGTAGTAATGTAATTAATCTTTGAGGCAATTTTCTTTAAGTGCCAGTAGGCAAACCAAGCATAGTGGTTGAACTTTGAGGACAAAAACACCTTGGGAGTAGATTAGGAATCCAAGATAGGATTCTAAACCACTAAAAAAATTTATGTGTTCTTTGTGGGCTTGATTGATTGTGCATAAATATTTAATTGTGAAATTAATTTTTCACATTGAACTGTAATTAAGATTGTGGGTACAAATAGGATTAAGATTAAAATTAAAAAGGGTATCGAATTTAGCACTAAAAAAATAAATAAACCTACTCACCCCCTCTAAGTTTGTCTCTCACTAGACCTAACAAATACGACAAAGATAATATCTCTAATTTTATGAAGGAGACTCACGTTCGTTTGAGCTACATTTTGAAGGTATTATGTATAATGCTTGTATGTGCCTAGAAGATGTGCCCATATACGAGTAACTCTTTTATGGACCTTATATCCAACGACAATGTAAGAACCAGCCCTTCGACTCTATGTTTGATACTCACTAGAGCTCTATCTTTTGACGTTTAATTTGTATAAGGTTACTTTGATAGTGTGGTGTTCTCTTATGATGTATTTATTGTCAAACAAGTACCTTCTAATAGATTTTTTTTAGTTTTTTATTGTGATATTTGCAACTTGGGGTTTTTAGTTTTTCATTTTCTAGTGTTACATAGATGTTCAATGTAAATAACTTTTTTATTTTTGAGTGACTTGAAGTATAAACGTCAAAATGAGTCACGCTCTTACAAAGGAATCGATCCCTTACAATGGAATCATCCCATGCAATAGGAAAAAAGAAGAACCAAAGGCTCCAAGATGCAAAGGAGTTAAACTCCTCATAACAACGAGGTTTGAACTACAAAAGGTATCAACCCAAGAAGTCAAAGTATTTAGAGTACATAAGCTTAAAGGCAAGGGTGTTAATTTTATCCAATTACCTGATTTTTGTCCACCATTTATTAAATGGAATGAAAATGGAACAAAAATATTTCCCATATATATAATTGGGTAATTTTACCCATTTAAATTTTTATCATTTATTAAAATAATGAAACAGACAATACATACTCCATAATTGTTTACCTGTTTAGCAATTATGTAAGGGTATTATAATAATTTTTATAGACATATGTAGGGAAAACTTGTTATCTATGTTGTTATATGACTTTTTAATATCTTTAGAAATTATAAACATGTAGGTCTATTTTTATAATTTTTATTAAATTTGTACTATTTTTTTGTTTTTACATGTTTACCCAGTTGTTAACTGGGTAAATAAATGAAACTAGAATGTCTTAAAAAATAATCAGGTGGAATATATATGGAATACCAAAATGGTCATTTGAACGTTATAAGGAATAGCCTATTTCATTTGGTCTATGTACCATCTACACCCTTACTTAAAGGAGTGGACTCCAAAAAAAATTATAAGGAGTCGAATCCACTAGAATAATGAATTTTGAACTCAAAACAAATCAATCCTATTGTCCAATAGACAAGCAGTTGAAAAAGGAAATGAATCAATTCTATGTAAGGGATTGAGTACTATAGCTTACTGAATCTAGCAACATTTTCACAATGGAGTCGAGCCCTTGCAATAGAGATGACTCCCACTTACGAACCTAGAGGTGGCCAAACAATCAGATGATCTTTACCACAAATCAACCCAAGGAGGACCTCCCATGTCTGAGGTGCAGCCAAAGATGGGGGACCTTGACAAATCTTTTTAATGATAATTGAATAATTAGGTATTACACTAGGCTTAAAGAGAGTCGGAATTTCATTCGATTGTAAACTTCAGCTAAAAGAGCTTATTAGTGGAATTTCTCAAAGCAAGGGTTCTTAGGCAATGATTACCATTAGGGAAACATTGAGAACAAAAACTCATTGTCTCCTTGTAGTGTGTGCTTATTAATTATATGTCATAATTTTTTCACACTAGGATTGATGGAGAAAGTTCTAAATCCCCACAATTTGTTGATGGAGAGCATGAGCTTGTAGAT
Source organism: Aristolochia californica (assembly GCF_029961685.1). Taxonomy (NCBI): domain Eukaryota; kingdom Viridiplantae; phylum Streptophyta; class Magnoliopsida; order Piperales; family Aristolochiaceae; genus Aristolochia; species Aristolochia californica. Next base: position 11,977,807 of record NW_027181782.1, on the reverse strand, counting down.
AGGTAATGTGGGTCAAATTGGGTTGGTAGGTTGAAGGATAACTTGAGAAAGTTAGATCCATAAATAGTGGTTTGAAAAATTAGGTACAATCTAGGCAGAGAAATCAACAGTTGGAGTGAGAGATAGGGTGGGGAAAACTGGAGAAAGTCTCATAGTTGCCTACTTGTTTACATCCACTTGTTCAAACATCAAATGAATGCATGCGTAAACAACTAAATAATAAAATTATTACTTCTCCTAGGTGCAATTCCCTTTTTTCAGAAAGAAATGTCCACAGTTAGGTCCCTCTTACAAACCTAGAGGTGGCAAAACAATCAAATGATCTTTAAACCAACCCAAGGAGTAGTTCCCATATCCGAGGTGCAACCAAAGATGGGGGAACTTGACAAATCTTTTTAGATCATTGAATAATTAGGTATTACACTAGCCTAAAAGAGAGTCGGAATTTCTTTTGATTGTAAACTTCAGCTAAAAGAGCTTATTAGTGGAATGTCCCTAAGCAAGGGGTCTTAGGCAATGACTTCCATTAGGAGAACATTGTGAACAAAAAATTATTGTCTCCTTGTGATGTGTGCATATTAATTATTTACCATATTTTTTCACACTAGGATTGATGAGAAGAGTTCTAAATCACCACAATTTGTTGATGGAGAGTATGAGCTTGCTACAGACAAGTAATATGACTCAAACTATGTTGGAGGGTTGAAGGATAACTTCAAAAAGTTGTGTACATAAATAGCTATTTAAGAAACAGGCACAGTTTGGGCAGACAAATCAAATTTCGGGATGAGAGATAGGGTGGGGAAAACTGGAGAAAGTCCCATAGTTGTCTGCTTGTTTACTTCCACATGTTCAAACATCAAATGAGTGCATGAGTAAACAATCAAAAGATCAAAGCATTACTTCTCCTCAGTGCAATTCCCCTTTGCAAAAAGAAATACCAACTAATAGGTCCTACTTCATGACTTAGAGGCGGCATAACAATCAAATGATCTTTACCACAAACCAACCCTAGGAGTAGCTCGGAATTCTGAGACGCAGCCAAAGATGGGGGACCTTGACAAATCTTTTTAGATCATTGAATAATTAAGTATTACATTTGGCTTAAAGAGAGTTAGAATTTCTTTCGATTGTAAATTTCATCTAAAAGAGCTTATTAGTGGAATTTCCCTGAGCAAGGTTTCTTAGGTACCGACTACCAATAGGGGAATATTGACAACAAAAAATCATTGTCTTCTTGTGGTGTATGCATATTAATTATTTGTCATTTTTTTCACAGAAGGATTGAAGGGGAGAGGTCAAAATTAGCACAATCTATTGATGGAGAGCTTGAGCATACTGCAGATAGGTAATTGGGTTGGTAGGTTGAAGGATAACTTGAGAAAGTTGGGTCCATTGATAGTAGTTTGAGAAACAGGTACAGTCTGGGCAGAGAAATCAATAGTTGGGGTGAGAGATAGGGAGAGAAAAACTGGAGAAAGTCCCATAGTTGCCTACTTGTTTAAATCCACCTGTTCAAACATCAAATGACTGCATGAGTAATCAACCAAAAGATAAAAGCATTACTTCTCCTAGGTGTAATTCCCCTTTGCAAAAAGAAATGTTCACTGCCAGGTCCAACTTACAGACCTAGAGGTGGCAAAACAAACAGATGATCTTTAACACAAACCAACACGATGAGAAGCTCCCATGCCTGAGGTGCAGCCAAAGATCGAGGACCTTGACAAATATTTTTAGATCATTGAATATTTATGTATTAAATTATGTTTAAAGAGAGTCAGAAATTCTTTTAATTGTAAACTTCAACAAAAAGAGCTAATTAGTGGAACTTCTTTGAGCAAGGGTTCTTAGGCACAGACTACCATTAGGGGAACATTGAGAACAAAAAAGCATTGCCTCCTTGTGGTGTGTGATTATATATTATTTATAATATTTTTTAACACTAGGATTGATTGGGAGAGTTCTAAATCTCTACAATCTGTTGAGGAGAGCATGAGCTTGCTACAGACAGGTAATATGGCTCAAACTATGTTGGAAGGATGAAGGATAACTTCAAAAATTTGGGTCCATAGATAGCTCTTTAAGAAACAGGTACAGTTTGGGCAGAGAAATCAAATTTTGGAGTGAGAGATAGTATGGGGAAAATCGGAGAAAGTCTCATAGTTGCCTACTTCTTTACTTCCACATGTTCAAACATCAAATGACTGCATGAGTAAACAACCGAAAGATAAAAACATTACTTCTCCTTAGTGCAATTCCCCTTTGCAGAAAGAAATGTCCACTACTAGGTCCTACTTCCGGACCTAGACGTGGCAAAACAATCAGATGATCTTTACCACAAACCAACCCTAGGAGTAGCTCCCATGTTTGAGGTGCAGTCAAAGATGGGGGACCTTGACAAATCTTCTTAGATCATTGAATAATTAGGTATTACACTAGGCTCAAAGGGAGGGTGAATTTCTTTCGATTATAAACTTCAGTTATAAGAGCTTATTAATGGAATTTACCTGAGCAAGGATTGTTAGGTAATGACTACCTTTAGGGGAATTTTGAGAACAAAATATCATTGTCTCCTTGTGGCGTGTGCTTATTAATTATTTGTCATATTTTTTTCATAGAAGGATTGAAGGGGAGAGTTCTAAAATACCATAATCTGTTTATGGAGTGAATGAGCTTGTTGTAGACAGGTAATGTGGGTCAGACTGGGTTGGTAGGTTGATGGATAACTTGAGAAAGTCTAGTCCATATATAGTGCTTTGACAAACAGGTACAGTCTGGGCTGAGACATCAATAGTTGGGGTGAGAGATAGGGTGGGGAAAATCGGAGAAAGTCCGATAGTTGCCTACTTTTTTACATCCACTTGTACAAACATCAAATGACTGCATGAGTAAAAAACCAAAAGATAAAAGCATTACTTCTCCTAGGTGAAATTCCCCTTTGCAAAAAGAATTGTCCACTGCCAGGTCCCACTTACAGAACTAGAGGTGGCAAAATAATCAGATGATCTTCGCCACAAACCAACCCGAGGGGTAGCTCCCATGGCTAAGGTGCAGCCAAAGATTGAGGACCTTAACAAATTGTTTTAGATCATTAAATAATTAGGTATTACACTAGGCTTAAAGAGAGATGGAATTTTTTTTTATTGTAAACTTTCGCTAAAAGAGCTTATTATTGGAATGTCCTTAGGTAAGGGTTCTTAGACAATGACTACCATTAGGGGAACAATGAGACCAAAAATCATTGTCTCCTTGTGGTGTGTCCTTATATATTATTTATCATATTTTTTCACACTAGGATTGATGGGGAGAGTTCTAAATCCCCATAATCTGTTGATGGAGAGCAAGAGCTTGCTGCAGATAGGTAACGTGGGTCAGACTGGGTTGGTGGGTTGAAGGATAACATGAGAAAGTTGGATGCATAGATAGTTGTTTGAGAAACAGGTACAGTCTGGGCAGAGAAATCAATAGTTGGGGTAAGAAATAGGATGAGGAAAATCGGAGAAAGTCCCATAGTTGATTGCTAGTTTACATCCACCTGTTCAAACATCAAATGACTACATGAGTAAATAACCAAAAGATAAAAGCATTAGTTCTCCTCAGTGCAATTCCCCTTTGCGGAAAGAAATGTCCACTGCCAGATCCCACTTACGAACCTAGAGGTGGCAAAACAATCAGATGATCTTTATCACAAACCAACCCGAGTAGCTCCCATGTCCAAGGTGCAGCCAAAGATGGGAAACCTTGACAAATCTTTTGAGATCATTGCATAATTAGGTATTACGCTAGGCTTAAAGAGAATCGGAATTTCTTTCAATAGTAAACTTCAACTAAAGGAGCTTGTTAGTGGATTTTCCTTGTGCAAGGGTTCAAAGACAATGACTACCATTAGTGGAACATTGAGAATAAAAAAAATATTGTCCCCTTGTCGTGTGTGTTCATTAATTATTTGTGATATTTTTTTCACACTAGGATTGATGGAGAGAGTTCTAAATCACCTCAATCTGTTGATGGAGAGCAAGAGCTTGCTGCAAATAGGTAATGTGGGTCAGACTAGGTTGGAGGGTTGAAGAATAACTAGAGAAAGTTGTGGGTGAGAGATAGGATGGGGAAAACTGTAGAAAGTCCCATAGTTGCCTAGTTGTTTAAATCCATCTATTCAAACATCAAATGACTGCATGTGTAAACAACCAAAAAATAAAACCATTACTTCTCCTCAGTGCAATTCCCCTTTTCAGAAAGAAGTGTCCACTGCCAGGTCCCACTTACAGACATAGAGGTGGCAAAAATATCCGATGATCTTTATTATAAACCAACCCGAGGAGTAGCTCCCATGTCTCAGGTGCTGCCAAAGATGGGTGACCTTGACAAATCTTTTTAATGACCATTGAATAATTAGGTATTACACTAGGCTTCAAGAGAATCATAATTTCTTTCGATTGTAAACTTCTGCTGAAAGAGCTTATTAGTGGAATTTCGTTGAGCAAGGGTTCTTAGGCAATGACTACTATTATGGGAACATTGAGAACAAAAAACCATTGTCTCTGTGTGGTGTGTGCTTATTAACTATTTGACATATTTTTTCACACTAGGATTGATGGGGAGAGTTCAAAATCACTAAAATTTGTTGATGGAGCGCATGAGCTTGCTGCAGACAGGTAATGTGGGTCAGACGGGGTTGGTGGGTTGAAGGATGACTTGAGAAAGTTTGGTCCGTAGATAGTAGTTTGAGAAATAGGTACAATCTAGGCAGAGAAATCAATAGTTGGGGTGAGAGATAGGGTGGGGAAAACCGGAGAAATTCCCATAGTTTCCTGCTTGTTTACATCCACTTGTTCAATTATCAAATGACTACATGGGTAAACAACCAAAAGATAAAATCATTACTTCTCCTTAGTGCAATTCCTCTTTGCGGAAAGAAATGTGCACTACCAGGTCCCACTTATGGACCTAGAGGTGGCAAAACAATCAGATGATCTTTACCAAAAATTTACCCTAGGAGTATCTCCCATGTTTGAGGTGCAGCCAAAGATGTAGGACCTTGACAAATCATTTCAGATCATTGAATAATTAGGTATTACATTAGGCTTAAAGAGAGTCAAAATTTCTTTCGATTGTAAACTTCAGCAAAAAGAGGTTACCAGTAGAATTTCCCAAAGCAAGGGTGGCTACCATTAGGAGAACATTGAGAATAAAAAAAATCATTTGTCTCCTTGTGGTGGTGTGCTTATTAATTACTTGTCATATTTTTTTAACACTAAGATTGATAGGGAGAGTTCTAAATCACCACAATCTATTGATGGAGAGCATGTGCTTGTTGCAGATAGGTAATGTGGGTCATACTGGGATAGTAGGTTAAAGGATAACTTGAGAAAGTTGGGTCCATATACAGTGGTTTAAGAAACTGGTACAATCTGGGCAGAGAAATCAATAATTGGGGTGAGAGATAGGGTGGGGAAAACCGGAGAAAGTCCCATAGTTGTCTGCTTGTATACATCTAACTATTCAAACTTTAAATGACTGCATGAGTAAATAACCAAAAGATAAAAGAATTACTTCTCCACACTGCAATTCCCCTTTGAAGAAAGAAGTGTCCACTGCCAAGTCCCACTTACGGACCTAGAGGTGGCCAAACAATCAGATGATCTTTACCACAAACCAACCCGAGGAGTAGCTCCCATGTCTGAGGTGCAGCCAAAGATGGGGGACCTTGACAAATCTTTTTAGATAATTGAATAATTAGGTATTACACCAGGCATAAAGAGTGTCAAAATTTCTTTCGACTGTAAACTTCAGTTAAAAGAACTTATTAGTGCAATTTTCTTGTGCAAGGGTTCTTTGGCAATGACTGCCATTAGGGGAACATTGAGAACAAAACATCATTGTCGTCATGTGGTGTGTGCTTATTAATTATTTGTCATATTTTTTAACTCTAGGATTGATATGAAGAGTTCTAAATCACCACAATTTGTTCGTGGAGAGCATGAGCTTGTTGTAGACAAGTAATGTGGGTCAGATTGGGTTAGTGGGTTGAAGGATAACTTGAGAAAGTTGGGTCCATAGATAGTGGTTTGAGAAACAGGTGCAGTCTAGGCAGAGAACTCAATAGTTGGGGTGAGTGATAGAGTGAAAAAAACCAGAGAATGTCCCATAGTTGCTTGCTTGTTTTCATCCACCTGTTCAAACATCAAATGATTGCATGCGTAAATAACCAAAAGATAAGCATTACTTATGGACCTAGAGGTGGCAAAACAATCAAATGATATTTACCAAAAACCAACATGAGGAGTAGCTCCCATGTCTAAGGTGCAGCCAAAGATGGGGGACCTTGACAAATATTTTTAGATCATTGAATAATTAGGTATTACACTTGGCTTAAAGAGAGTCCGAATTTCTTTCAATTGTAAACTTCAGTTAAAAGAGCTTATAAGTGGAATTTCCCTGAGCAAGGGTTCTTAGGCAACGACTACCATTTGGGGAACATTGAGAACAAAAAATCATTGTCTTCTTGTGGTGTGTGCTTATTAATTATTTGTCATATTTTTTTCATAGAAGGATTGAAGGGGACAGTTCTAAATCACCACAATCTATTGATCGAGAGCATGAGTTTGTTGCATATTGGTAATGTGGGTCAGACTGCGTTGGTAGGTTGAAGGATAACTTGTTAAAGTCCGGTCCATAGATAGTGGTTTGAGAAATAGGTACAGTCTGGGCAGAGAAATCAATAGTTGGGGTGAGAGATAGGGTGGGTAAACCAGTGAAAGTCCCACTGTTGCCTACTTGTTTACATCCACATGTTCAAACATCAAATGATTACATGAGTAAACAAAGAAAAGATAAAAGCATGACTTCTCCTAGGTGCAATTCCCCTTTTCAAAAACAAATGTCTACTGCTAGGTCCCACTTACAGACCTAGAGGTGGCAAAACAATCAGATGATTTTTACCACAATCCAACCCGAGGAGTAGCTCCCATGCCTGAGGTGCAGCCAAAGATCGAGGACCTAGACAAATATTTTTAGATCATTGAATAATTAGGTATTACATTAGCCTTAGAGAGAGTTGGAATTTATTTTGATTGTAAACTTTAGCTAAAAGATCTTATTAGTGGAATTTCCCTGTGCAAGGGTTCTTAGGCAACAACTACCGTTAGGGGAACATTGAGAACAAAAAATCATTGTCTCCTTGTGGTTTGTGCTTGTTAATTATTTGTCATATTTTTTTACACTAGGATTGATAGAGAGATTTCTGAATCACCACATTCTTTTGATAGAGAGCATGAGCTTGTTGTAGACAGGTAATGTGGACCAGACTAGGGTAGTGGGTTGAAGGATAACTTGAGAAAGTTGGGTCCATAGATAGTGTTGAAAGATAGGGCCCAAGCCCACACGAGCAAGGAAGGCCCACATATCTAAGAGTATTATAAGATGGGCCGCACGACCAAAGAAGGCCCATAAGATGGGCCCAAGCCCATAAGAAGTAGGACCCACCATGATTACCACGAGTTGGCATCCTTATCTTAGAAGTTGGGAAAATCAAGAAGGACTCACAAAGTCATCTTTATCTTATAGTCACGTCCTAGAAGAGTTCTAGTTTTGAATATTTGTCTTTTATCTATATTGAGTTATTTAATTATGCTAGGACTTATCTTTAAGTGTTAAAGTTAGGGTGTAATTGGGACGAAGGTAGTTTTATTGTAATTGGAATCTACTACCTACCTCTATTATAAATAAAGGTTCATGTATTCTGATTATAATAAGTTTATGAAGTCAATGAAGTATTTTTTTTCTTTTCCATAAATTCAACATGGTATCAGAGCAGGTTCTGTGAGTTGATTTGGTCAACCCACAGAGATAATGAGATCATTTTCTCTAAACCCTAAACCCTAAGCCTAGGTTCATAGTTATTTTTTTCTGTCCCTACACCCGTAGTTTTCATTGCATTTTTTTACCTCTATACTGAGCTTTTAATATTCAAAATTATATATTGACAGAAATATATTTGGGTATACTTTCCAAATAAAAATTATTTTTTTTCAATCGGAGTTATCTACAGAGAGATATCGGTATTTGAAAGAGCAGAGGTCAGATATGCAATAAGGTTAGATCAGCAACAGCAAGCTTCCGCTTTCGTGGTATTTTATGCTATCAAGAACTAAACTTTATATGGAGAAATATATATCCAAAGAAACATATGTAATTCTATTTTTTTACCTATTCAACCAATTTTTTATCTGATTTATCTACAAAGATAAATTGATATTTGAAGTAGAAAATGTCAGATTGCAAAAGAGGTTCGAGTAGCAGTAGAAAGCTTCAACTTCTGAGGTATTTTATGTTATGAACAAAGAGACTTTATATGGATAATTATATATGAAAGGAAATATATGTAAATCTATTTTCTTACCTATTCAATCAATTCTCGTTTCGATTTTTTTATAAGGAGATATTGATCTTAGAAGAGTCAATGGTCATTTTGGAAAAAAAGGAGAAACAGTACTTAGTTCGGCTAGATGACAGAGAACGAAATCTATCAGATTATTTATCTTCTGATAATTATATTTTATGAAGAGAAATTATACTTGGATGAAATTTATTTAATTCTAGTTTCAGACAAAGAAAATTTCATGTAAATCTGATCTATATTTAAAGATATACTCGCATTGGAAGAGTCAAAGGTCATTCTGGTATTATGTTGCAATGAAAAATCCGAATTTAAGCCCATTGTTTTGCATCACTTTTTGAGTTGATATATCAGGAAAATATCTCACTTCTCCCTGGTTTGACGGCTTATCTATACATATTTGTTATTTGTCTTATGGCTACATCTATGATATTTGGTTCAAACTGGGATCACTGCCTTTACCACCCAACTTGAGGGGGAGAAGTAGAAGAAGTACAAGGAAGAGGTATTTTTATTCCATATGTTGTGGATAAGTTTTATGTGACCAAAATATTCAAGAAAGAGGGAGCACAAAAGATGAAGCTTATGCATCTAAGAAAAAAATATTTATATCGGATTATGATTATTTTATGGGTCCTTCTTCAAGGTTTATTATTTTGGTTCGTGTTATATGAGTTGGAAAATGGTCGTGTTACATTACAACTGCTGTTATTATGTCTCTTTGGATGAGAAATTATTATAGAAGAAGAGGTGGCTTCGGTATCTTTCCTCATACCATTATTTATTTGCCCCCGTAAAAAATATAAAAAATGTCAATGGTTGGGATTCCATGACGGAGGAACTTAATACCCCGTCAAAAATATCAAGTGTCAATGGTTGGGATTCCATGACGGAGGAACTTAATACCCCATAAAAAATATTAAATGTCAACGATTGGGACACCATGATGGAGGAACTTATTATTATATCTATGTTATAACCTCTGAATTGTCCTACTGGGTCTCATGGAAGAGAGCATTAGCGTGAGGGGGAGTGTTGGAAGATTGGATGACTACTATTTTATATAAAAAGATTCTATACATCATTTGCAGCAAGTTGGGAGTTCTTGATGTTCTCTCACCCTCAGCTTGAGGGGGAGTGTTGAAAGATAGAGCCCAAGCCCACACGACCAAGGAAGGCCTACATATCTAAGAGTCTTATAAGATGGGCCACATGACCAAAGCAGGCCCACAAGATGGGCCCATGCCCATAAGAAGTAGGACCCACCATGATTACCACGAGTTGGTATCCTTATCACATAAGTTGGAAGATCAAGAAGGACTCACAAAGGCATCTTTATCTTATAGTCACATCCTAGAAGAGTTCTAGTTTGAGTTATATTTGTCTTTTATCTATATTAAGTTATTTAATTATGCTAGGACTTATCTTTAAGTGTTAGAGTTTGGGTGTAATTGGGACAAAGCTAGTTTTATTGTAATTGGATTCTACTACCTTCCTCTATTATAAATAGAGGTTCATGTACTCTGATTATAATAAGTTTATGAAGTCAATGAAGTATTTTTTTTCTTTTCCATAAATTCAACAGATAGTGGTTTGAGAAACAGGTACAGTCTGGGCAGAGATATCAATAGTTGGGGTGAGAGAGGGTGGGGAAAACCGGAGAAAGTCTCTTAGTTGCCTACTTGTTTATATCCACATGTACAAACATCAAATGATTGCATGAGTAATGATTTTATCTTTTGGTTGTTTACTCATGCAGTCATTTGATGTTTGAACAGGTGGATGTAAACAAGCAGGCAACTTTGAGACTTTCTCCGGTTTTCCCCACCCTATTTCTCACCCCAACTGTTGATATCTTTGCCCATAATGCACCTTTTTCTCAAACCACTATCTATGGACCCCAACTTTCTCAAGTTATCTTTCAACCCACCAACCCCGTCTGACCCACATTACTTGTCTGCAGCAAGCTCATGCTATCTATCAACAGATTGTGGTGATTTAGAACTCTCCCCATCAATCCTAGTGTAAAAAAAATATGACAAGTAATTAATAAGCACACACCACAAGGAAACTATGATTTTTTGTTCTCAATGTTCCCCTAATGGTAGTCATTGCCTAAGAACCCTTGCTAAGGGAAATTCCACTAATAAGCTTTTTTAGTTGAAGTTTACAATCAAAAGAAATTTTGACTCCCTTTAAGCATAGTGTAATACCTAATTATTCAATGATCATGAAAAAGATTTTTCATGGTCCCCTATCTTTGGTTGTACCTAAGACATGGGAGCTACTCCTGGGGTTGGTTTGTGGTAAAGGTCATCTAATTGCTTTGCCACCTCTAGGTCCGTAAGTGGGACCTGGCAATGGATATTTCCTTATGCAAAGTGAATTGCACTGAGAAGAAACTTTTATCATTTGGTTGATTACTCATGTGTTGATTTTCAAGACTCTATGAATTTAGCTCATGGAGAAAAAAAGAGAGAGATCCATTGGAAGAAAACCAAAGGACGAAGAGATTATGGACATGATATCCTAACCCTCCCCCTGAAGCTCTATTGATAGATTAATGAAACTAATGTATTATAATAATACCCCTGAACTTAGGGTTTAGGGTTTAGAGTTTTAACCTTGGAACTTTAACCTAATTATATTAATGCCATCTCTATTAGGTGACTTTTTATTTACCATCTTGCCATCATATTATATGGGCCTATGGGCCTTCTCATTATGGACATGATATCCTAACCCTCCCCCTGCAACTCTATTTATAGATTAATGAAACTATTGTATTACAATAATACCCCTTAACTTCGGGTTTAGGGTTTAGAGTTTTAACCCTGGAAGTTTAACCTAATTACAGCAATGCTATCTCTATGAGGTGACTTTTTATTTACCATCCTGCCATCATTATATATGGGCCTATGGGTCTTCTCCTTGAGCCCGTCTTCTATATCTCTTGGATATATGGACCTTCCTTGGTCTTATGGGCTTGAACCCATCTTCCAACGCTCCCCCTCAAGCTGGAGGTGAGAGAATAGCATGAACTCTCAACTTCCTGTAAATGATGTATAAAATCATTTTTTTTATAAAATGGTACATCTTCTAATATGCTTTCATCTTCCAACACTCCCCCTCACACTGGTGCTCTCGTTCATGAGGCCCAATTGGCATAATATAAGTGAGAGTAAAATCACTCCTAGCAGCTAAGACATTGCTCCATACTCCAGTTTTAACTCATGCTAGATGTAGGGCACACTCCATCTTCTGTAGGTAGTGTGCCCATCTGCATTGCTCTAAAGTGCCCACCTCCACCACCATGTCCCTCCATAAGACAACGACTCTCTAGCGGTAGAGTAATAAATGACATTAATGGGGGGAAGTGGGCTTATTTATCATGGTGTCCCAACCGTGATATTTTTTAGAGTTAAAATAAATGATGGTGTCCCAATCCGAGCACCAACTCTCATGGTGTCCCAACCGTGATATTTTCGAGAGTCAAATAAATTATGGTATGAGAAAAGGTACTAAGGCCACCTCTTCTTTAATAATAATGTCTAATTCGAAGAGACACAATAGCACCAACTGAAATAGGTTTAGGCCCATATAACACGAACCAAAATAATCCTTGTAAAATTGACCCATGAAATAATCTAATGCACATATATGTGCAAAATAATATGTTGACCAAGGAATAATCTGTCAATTCTTCAAAATAATAATCCAGCCAGAGAAAAATTTATCTGAGTCGTGCCGAGTCAATATATCCGAGTCATGGAAGCAATTTGTATAAACTTGGATCTGGACATGTATACCGAGGTAGGAAATAAGTGTCCCGAGTCAAATTGACCCGGACCGAGTTGACTCGGTCCCAGTTGGTTCGGGTTGACTTGGTCTGGCTGGTGCAGAAGCAGTAAGTGCCCTAGGGTTGTTGGGTTGACCCGGTCTGGTCCGGGTTGAATCAGGCGCGGGCTGACGCTGTTTTAATTTTTCCTAACTGAGGAAAAATTACAACAGGCAATCGTCGGGCAGCTGGCATTCGAACAGAGCGGAATCAGAGATCTTCGGTTGGACAACAACAGCAAAGATACGATCCAGAAACAGAAACGGAAAAATTAATCTGGTTGGCATCTTCTTCCTTCCAAAACGGCAACCCATCTGGCGCAAGTAAGGCCAGCGAAGCATAAGATTCTATCTTCGGCTAGGCTGGTTTCCGAACATAGTGGAAAACCAAAGAGAAACTTCCCGACAGCAGCAGAGTATATCTCCCGGAGAATCAGTAGAAGAAGAAAACTTTCCTCGGTTAATTGACAAGCAAAAAATGGGCAGGAAATATAGGCAGGAGCGCTCGGCGACTTCCTTGCCGTGAGAAGTTGTCGTCTTCGGCGCCGAATAGAGCGGGACAACAGCAACGTTCAGACGATAATTATGGCTATATTATGTAAGAAACTTTCTGCCAGAAGCAGTAGAATCAGCGGAGCTCGGTGTCATTGTCTTCGGCAATAGCAACATCATCTTTGGCAAAACAGAACCTCGGCATTACGGCAAGGCAACACGGGGAACTAGTGAGAATTACGACAAATCAGCCAAGATGCGAGATTAATGAAATTAATGGCAACTTTGGACAGCAGAACAGCGAGGAAACTCTAGCCTCTGATCGACTATCGTGCCTCCAGCTGCGGATTCGATTTGTAGGTTGATCACAGCGCCAACCACTGTGGTCACGGTTCCGGTGGCTAATCTTAAAACTCCCTCTCTTGCTGCTTTTGAATCGAGATTCCCTATCTCGTTTTGTTTTCTAGAGACCAAGAAGAGCAAGAGATATCACAGAGACGTTGCTATCGTTTTGTCTCAGTCTGCTGCTTCTTTCTCATAATGGCAGAGGAAGAATGGCAATGGCAGAGTAATGCCGGGCAATAAGAGAAAACAATCAACAAAATAAATAAATTAATATTCAGCAACTATGAAAAAACAAAAGACGAATGAAACCTGAAAACAATAGTCTTGAAAATCAGTGCTAAGGACTCCACGGAAACTATTACGTATTGGATCCATTATCATGGTTTTCCAAAAGATTGTTCTGGATTTTAATATTGTTGCTTGAGCAAGATTTTATTGAAGTCGGTTCAGGACATGGAATCCGGTCTATTTGGGCGAGTCCTTTCCTACCCGCTCCTGACCCAACTTGAAATTTAAACAAGGAAAATTTGTAAATTATATATTAATTTAAGCTAATTCTACAATTCATAGATCAATGATGTCAAATTTACGATTTATATCCTTTGAGAAAAAAAAAATGTCCTTGTTTTCATCCCACAACTATTTGATAACTTAAAATTATGAGTAATATAATTATTATTTATTGCTTAACATAATATTGTAATGATATATAATATAGTAAAGAACCGTAGTTTTTACAACAATTAATATGTAATCCATAAAATTTTCCTTTAAATAACCCATTATGGAAACCATGTTCCTTGATTTCCCATCTTCGCGTTCACATGATACATGAAGTTGTCGGGTATTGTTTTTATGTGCCATGCGTGCCCCAGGGCAGGAAACCAGAATCCAAATGGGAACTCAGAGCACGCCGCGGCCCCTCTTATGCACGGTGGTAGCCGTGGATTCCACCTGCTTCTACTACAGGGTCTGCGCCGTCTGCGAGAAGGCACTTCCTGACAACTCTACCTGCAAATTCTGCGACTACAAGGCTTTCAACCCTGGATCTTCCGGTTCCAAACGTGTTTACAGAATTTTGGTTTGTCAATCACCATTTCAGTTTTTTACTGAAGGATTATTTGATGGTAGCATTTCAGAGTAGCCTTTTCCTGCCATAGCTTGTTGGGAAACTCATTTTTTCTTTTCCATTTTCAGTTCATGTTCATGTTCTTCTCTTTATCGTGTATGCATCATCTTTTTAATCGCATTGACCCTTTCTTTGAAAATTAGCCGGATTTTGTTTGCCTCGTCTTAATTAAGGTCAGCCATTTTCATTTCGATCTGGTTGGAATATGTTGCCGTGCTTTTTATCTTCTGGCTTGTTATAGATATTTTTTTTTTTGTAATTGTCTAGCTTTTTAACAGGGTTGTCATCCAGTTGAGTTCAATACTTTATCTCTTACTCCATTCAAAGATTGCCTTTTTTTGGTTGTGCTATCATAGTAGGCATTAGTTTGGATTCCTCATGCTAAAAAGGTTAAGGAAGACTGCGATTGATGTCATCAATATCAGGCTTTCTAGGTGTTTGATCAGCAAAACTAAGCTCATTTTGTAAGATGCCAGTAAAAAATACAAGATTGGTATTTCTTTTCTAAGTAATTTGATTATTTTGCAAGTATTGGTTCTTAGTTTTATGACATTGGTGGCAAAAATGAGCGTGTTTTTTTTTTTTCATTTTCTCCAATTTTATTGCAAATATGGAACTTTTGTTTTAACTGCCAGGTCTTGCTCATGATGTCTGTTCCAACAATTGTTGGTTTCTGGGCTTCGATGTTTTGCTTTATAAATAGGGTCACTTGTGCTTTTTTGTGTTTTTGAAGTAAACCTGTGAGGCATAATGCAGACAACTGCAACCTTACTGCAATATACTGACTGCCATGTGGACGATAAAAAGCTTTTGAACCAACTTGTTCAAAGGGCAAAAGCAGATAATATAATTACTCTTTTACCTTACCCTTCCAAGTAGAAATAAAAAGATTTTTTTTTTTTTTTTGACAACCTCTAAATTTCTAAATATCATAGTAAGACTCTGTTCATGTTCTTAAGATCTAATAACATAATTTCGCTTTTAGCTTACTCTTCCAAGTAGAGCTAAAGAGCCATAGATCCTTCATGGTGCTTTTCAACAACCTTTAAATTTCTAAATGCCATAGTAAGATACTATTCATGTTCTTAAGTCTGAGATAACGAAAAGGGTTTTCTAGATCACACAATGATATCTGTGCAGCACAGAGTTTGCAAGACATCTTTTTATGTCCCTTTATTCAGGTTTCTGGTAGAATTTGTCATTTGGATGGAAATTAGTCCATCTGAAGAGGAAATTTGCTAGTGCACCAATTGCCATGGTTTCAGTTACAACAATATCATCAATTAACTTGTATCAATTTTGATCTGTTTGAGTTTTGGACATTGACTAATTGGTTTTACCACATGCAAACAATAAAGAAAAAAGTGCTATCTGCTCCAGGGATCAAATGGCATTGAATGATTTTCTTGCATAAAAAGGCATTGAATTGAAACCTTGTACCTGAAGTTCTTGAGTTGGTTTAAGTTTAACATCTTGTCTGTCTCTGTGAACCCCTCTCAAGTGTTTGGCTTTGTTTTGCTACATGCAGTTATCTATTGCTTCTGAAAGTAAAGTCATGGTGGTCATTTGCTTCGACAGAGCTGCTCGAGTTCTTTTTGGCTGTTCTGCTGATGATTTTTTCAATTTTGCAAAGTTTAATCCCTTCTCTGGTATTGGATTCTTGATCTCAGTCCTCTAGTTATGCTCCTCTTTGCCATTTTCTTTTACTCCTTGAGGTCTTTTGTTTTGTCATTGCTTGGTTTTCTCTTTTCCTGTCCTGATCGTAGCTGAGAAGGCTGGTAGAATCCTCGTGGGAGAAATGCTTAAAGTCACATTGAGCACACCGAAAAGTGGCCATGCTCAACACCTCCGAGTAACTTCTGTTGTTCCATTGCGCTCTGATTTCTGCCCTGTGATTGAGACTTTGAGAAAGCTTTACAAGTCTGATCCTTCAGAAATTGCCCAGAGATCTCTTACACAACCATTTGAGGTAATCTAATCATTTATGCTGGGTAATGAATCTTTAGTTTTTAATTTGCAAATAATTGCTTATTCTCCAGAAATCAATGGAGCCTTTGATTATGGGTGCATAACTTGCGAATGCTCTATGTTCTAAGATTAAGAAACATAGGCAATAGTCGTTGGCATTTCCTCATTTGTCTATTTTACTGAGTTTCAGAATGAGAACTAATAAACCATTCTTGAGGAGTTCAGAAGTTGCACATTCTGCTAAATCCAAGTCGAAAGGAAGTTGGGTTTCTGTCCAAGCTTCAACTTCTGTGGCTTGAGCTACCCCCAGAAGATCACCAGTGGCAAAGACATGAAAGGAGATCCACGCTTATCTCACACACTACAGGAATGTATCCACCATTATCTTCTCGATGTTTTACCCATGTAAAGGGAAGTGTCTTTTTCCAAACTAAACATGACAGTTTGTCTCTTGCATTTGGCATTATTTTTCTGGTTGAAGTTGGCACCGGAGTTTGGGCAGATCTGAATCCATCTCTTCTGTGTACATCCAGTGATGTGATTTGCTTGAAAAAATCCCTCTGTTCTGTGTGTTTTTTTTCTGTATGGAACGTGTCTGGAGGTATACTTCTAGTAGCAGGAGCTCCGTCAAGTATGATTTGAGAGCTTTCAAAATTCTGAGACAAGGGCATTTTGGTCATTTGACCAACATGTATTTCTGTTAGTATGTTCCAGCGTGCTAGGTTTCCAGATTAGAAGTTATGTTTCAAGTTTCAGATAATTCTGTAAAGTATTGAGAGAGTTATGAGAGTAATTGAATCCATAGATAGGCTATGAAGACATCCAATGTTTGGCATGCAAAATAATATAGAAGATTTAGATGGCGAAGGGATTGGGTCTAAACAAATAGTGGGATTTTATTTTTATTAATTTTATAAGCTCTATGCCTTTTCTTCTAGCATGGCTAAACCGAACCTGTAGCATCACCATCCGGGCCAACTATGGCAAATTGGTTAAAAGAAAGGACAGCACCAGGGTTACGCCCACCATGAACTCTTATTCAGTTGGAAAACGAGTGCCCAAGTTTTGATTTTACATACCAACACATTTCGCGCCCAGCTAAAGCCCGAAAAACTTGAAGCAACTGGTGGTTTAGACCATCTGGGACAAAACAGGTCAAATATAAACAGATAATTTTTTTTAAGTAATAATTAAAACCACTACCAAGAGCTTCTGTCATCAACACCTTCAAAATCACAATAGCCACAAATTTGTCCAAGAGAAATTTGAGAAAGTGGTCGTGACAGGAAGGTTCTTCGCTCTCATAGAGCATTATTGACCAAACAGTATCCTACAGATGATGAGAAAATCAGCTACCCTTCTGCCATCTTTCCAAGATAACCTGTCTCATTCTTCCAGTGTCTTTTTGCAATAAAAATCCAGAAGGGAAATAAACCTCAAGCACTTACTCTAAATTGTTAGACTGATACTTGTATAACTGTTTAACTGTTTCCACACTAAATTGTAATAAATTTGTGCTCATTTCCCCACATCAAGGAAAAGACCACAACTCGACCCTGAACGCACTTCTGATAAACTATCTTTCTTCTGAACATACCAGGAAGCATTGCAGCTCAAGACTCAGTTTCCGACTAGATAATTGATTTACACCTCAACTTCAGGCTACTGTGAAAGGGAAAAAGACCAACACTGATCAATCCTCGACTCACTCATCCATTTTGAGGGCTGAGCCGGAACTGGATCTTTTGCCCCTCTCGGCTTTAATAGAAGCAATAACAGAATCTGCAGCAGACCCCAAACCTTTCCTCCCCACTAACTTGACACTTAATTTTTCACACAAGTAGTTCAATCTCACTTCATCCCCACCCCTGACTTCTCGCAGCTCAAGTACCTCTTGCCTTGATAGTAAACTATAAACATGTAGTAGCTGCTGATGGTTAAAATGTGACTGAAGCTGCTGAAAAAGTAATTTATTAGAGTGTGGTTGATCTGACTTCAAACCCTCATTGGTCTTCTTCCGGGACCCACCGAATGTCACCCTTAAAATAGCCTGAGATTTTGGACCGGGACATTTTCTGCCAAAAATAACAGCAAAACTCCCAAACTCCAAATCCGGCTCCCTAAACAGATCTGCAAGAAGGGTTGCACACGACTGGGTATCTTTTGATGGGCTTCTTTCAACTTTGATTTTCAAGGTCCTTGCATTAGCATGACGAGCCATACTTGCTGCTTCTCGAAGACCAGTTAGATATGCTCCGTGCATTGTGGCAGGGTATCGCCTGGTTGTGGCTTCTCCTGCAAAGAAAAGTCTCCCATCCCCAACATTTTCTGCTAAAATGTCATAGTCATCTCCTGTTGCGCCCACTGCTACATTCGAGTAAGAACCTAAACTGAAAGGATCGCTGCCCCATCTAGTGCAGACGGTTTGAATGGGGTCGGGCACATCAATTCCCTGTGGCTCGTATATACCTGTTGGTGAATGCTTATCTTAAGAATAGAACAAAGACATTCAAGCTGAAGAGAACTCCTACATGCACTAAGGCACAGAGAAGAGCACGTATACAAGGGTAGACAGGCAGACTAAACAAACCTTAAAGAAAAATTTTACACAAAAATTACTAGTCTTTGATCATCTTTTAAGCTGTAAAGTCCTTGCAAATGTATAGGAGAGAAGCCATGCCAGGATTAAACAAAGATTCAGAAAAAAAAAAAAAATAGTAACTGGAGTAGTTTCCCATTCAGGGTGTTCACTTTGAACTGAACATTAAGTTGTTTGTATAGGAAACATTCAGATTCATACCGCTATAAAAGGGAAGATATATGATGGTCATAATACATTGCACGTGGAGGTTCTTATCATCTGTAGCATACCATTGTCAGAAAAACTCCTATGATTAACTCAAACCCTAAGTTAGAAGACATATCATAAGCTTATGGAGTATTTAAAATTGAATGATCTCAATATGTTTTCCCATGTTATAAGAATCGTAGTAATTAGCATAGAAATCAAATCACCTTGGCACTTTGAGGAGGAACTTTTGTGGGAAGAATTCTAGCAACTGATAAAATATTTTACAACATCATTTAAAAAAATATATATATATATATATTTTACAAATGCACATGAAGGGTGGATGTATTGGCCACATTCTAGATAATAAAAGATAAAATAGCATGAAAATGATATATCTTTCAGGAACAGAGAAAATTAAAGTACCCCTGAGAATCTGAAGAACTCGAGTTACAGCATCAGTAGGAGGCATGCCTTCAAACTTGATGGCAGCCTCTCCAGCAACAAGTGCTATCAGAAGAGGCCCACCTGCAACAGTTGCATAACTATAAAACAGAAAGAATTCTCCCCGGCGAGTAGGGTCATCCGACAAATGCCCAAAAGTGTCAAGCTCTGTCCCCCAAAATACATAAGGGAACAACATTGCCACCTTATTTAATAAACCAAAACCCATCCTCTTGATCCCATCAAGCTTTCTCTGTGGCAACTCTGGCACAAATTTTATAGAACCACTCTTTAAGACCCCAAGAGGTACTGTACATAATGCCATTTCACCCTCAAAAACCTGATTCCCTGCAAAGACTTGGACTCCATCATTTCCATAATGTACAGCATGCACAGTTTTTTCATATTGAATGGGTAAACTCTCTGTTAAAGCAGAAACCAGCCTCCCGTTTCCACCAGGTAAAAAACAGTGATCTCCACCCATCTCGTAAGGGTCATCCTGGTCCCAGAATGCGAGGGATAATTTAGAGAGTAATCCTGCATTTGCATACTCTAAATTAGCCAGATGCCAATTGAACAAACTCATCTCTTCATTATTAACCGCATCTCCATAGACCTCTCTAAATGTCTCCAAAGCGGCACCAAGAGAAACATCTACTGAAACCTCACCCATAAACTGTCTTAATCGGCTTGCCTGATCCAGAAGCCGATTAAATGCACCCTCCACCTTTGTGTCTGCCGCAGGGTTCACTGGTAATCCATCTGGCCGATACAGTGGACATTTATCTCTGACCTTATGGAGTGGATAATTTAACTGCTTCGCCAGGATCCCTAGTGGATTTCCCAAAGTACCGGTTAGAACACTCCCACCTAAATCTGCTGAAGCAACTCTATTACCACCCTCCATCTTCTTCGTGTAAACGCGGCCACCAGCCCGCTTCCGACCTTCCAAGATAACAACTTTAAACCCAAAGGTGATCAGCTGCCGAGCTGCAGCTAGGCCGGCAAGTCCAGCTCCAATAATTACAACATTAGGCTTATCAGCCTCAGCTGGCATTTTCTCTTTAATAGCAGGTGCAACCCCAAAATTGATGTACCCATAGGAGAGTAGGAAATCATAGGCAGAATCCAAGAGGTAGTGACAATGTGGTGGGATTGAAGAGAAAAAGGGTTCTTTCTCAAGCCAGTTCCATACGTTTTCCCGCCATCTTGCAATAATATGGTTGCGAATGAGGATGTAGTTCACCTGCTCGATGCCGCCCACGGAGGGCACTACATTGGCCTCAATCTCTTCATCGGTAAGAGAATCAGCAGGGAAACCGGCAGACAGACCGATAACAGCCTCAGTTGTGGACTCCTTGTTTATCACAATAATTTCTTCAGATTCGTCGGGAGAAGGATTTGTGGGTTCAACATCTGGCGGCTTAATCCCCATCGGTGGAGCCATAAAGCTACGAACACCAGCCTTGCGGCGATTACTACTTAGGTTGCTCCGTTTGCGCTTACCAACAATTCTTGGGAATAACGAATTGGGGTTCGTGAACGGGTTAGAATCAGTCGGCAGCGTAGAAAGAGGGACAGTATTGACGTTATAGTTGGGGTCAGGGTTTGAAGCTCGACTAGCATTTGAATCTGAGATGGGTCCATAGCTTGTAGCAGGAACAGCGTAGGAGGTTGAACTGGTATTAGAATTTGAAATAATTGAACTGGTTCCCAAAAGAAGGTCAGGGTTTGTGTTTTCCGGTGGAAGAAAATAGAAATTGGAGCCAGCATTCGTCTCCGGTAGGAAAAATTGGGAATTGTTCGGCTGAGGATAAAGGAGACCGCTCGGACCAGGGTTCGGGTGAGGAACAAATAAAACAAACTGGGAGTAATTCTGACCAGCAGCAGAAGTGGAGATGAGAGGAATAGCAGGGACTTGATTAGGGACGATTCGACAGGAAGCAGTTTGATTGGGGATACTTTGGTGGGGAATTTTATCAGCCATCTTCGAGTACCTTTTCTTTTCCGGTCCTTTTCTGATACTGAACTAGGTTTTTTCCCTTCCTCTCTCTTTCTTTCTGCGGAGATTAATGGAGAAGACGCCGGAAAGAGCGAAAGCTGAGCTGCAGGTGGGGTGAGATTTACGGATGGGCACGGGTCGGGTATAGGTTTTTATAAAATCCGAACCCGACACTGAACCCTGCCCCAAACCCGAACTTACAAAAACTCTGGAAACCAACCCCGTCCCCGTCCCGTCCTCCCATCCTTCAACCCCGTCTCTCCCCTGATTCTTGAAAATTCCCGCCCAACCCATTAGATAATGATCCTGTTAAGTAGTATTCTATAAACCTATAAAAATTTACAAAAAATTCAATACTTCATAAAAATCCTTCAACTAGTTTATACCCGTAAAAAACTTATTAAATTACGTCATTATATCTAAAAAATATGTCATTCATATATTTTTAAAGAGCATTATGGGTATCAAAATCTCATAGGTCGGGTTTGACATGGATCGCTGACCCAAAAGTTCATAGGGTTATTTCCCGTCTTATCCCCAACTCGCTGGGCGAAATCTTAAACCTGGGTTGATTCAGGTCGGGTTCCCTACGAAACCCGACCCGATGCCCACCCCTAGGTGAGAAACACAAAATCCAGGATGCGAAAGTCATGTTGTGAGGTAAGAAACACAAATTCTAGGATGCAAGAGATGAGAGGGACCCTCTATGTCACCATAGGAAGCAAACCAATGGTTGAGTTTAAGGTTGAGAGAAAAATATTTTCTCTTTATTAATTTTTATCAAAAATTTTGTTAGAAATTTTTATTTTAACCGATTTTTTTGCATTTGTATTGTCATAAGATATTTTTTTATACTAGAAATAAATTAATTTTTTATAAATAATAAAAATAAAGTTAAAAATAAGAGGTAAATGATCAAGATCTACTTTAGTCTTTCTTGGTTTATTTTTCATACAGTTTCCTATTACAGCAATAAGAAATTCGTTTTCCTATTTTTTTAACATTTCTAAAAGTTAAGAAGAATAAAATCGAATCAAGAGAAAAAATTTCCAAGCACAAATGCTAGAAAATTTTGCTATGACATTTCATCTCACAGTTTCCTGTTGATACAAATACACCTAAAGAGAACCATGTGTTAGACCAAGTGGCTTCTCAAGAAGGGGTAAATTGAGACTCTAAAATAAAATATAACAAATTATTAATAAGCACATACCATAAGGAGACAATAATTTTTTGTTCTCCCAATGGTAGTCCCAAGAACCGTCACTAAGGAAAATGTCACTAATAAGCTCTATTAGCTAAAAATAAACAAGGAGATTCAGGCTCTCTTTAAGTCAAGTGTAATCCCCAATTACATAATTTAATCTCCCTAATAGATTCAATAAAAATTAGATTCTCACTCTAGTGGGCATTGCTTTTTTAGATTCTAGCTCTAGAATGACAATTCTTTTGATTTAAAGGTACTAGAGGACCTTTATTTAAGAAAGTAACATTTAAACTCACAACTTTCTTTTGGAGAGTAGTGAGATCCAAATTTCAAAATCTTTAAACACATGAACTGAAATACATAGGAGTTTGATGGAACTTTGAATGCAAAGATTGTGAAGATTAAATAGAAGGTTTTAAGCAAATTTTGAGTTTTTCTCTTTAAAAGAGTAAAATCAAAATTTAATCCAAAAATATTCTTCCAGAGGTTTGGTATGTCAATGTAAGCTTAACTTATTGTCCTTTACAAGTTTGGAAGGTTATATTTATAAGTTTTTCAGTCAAACTAGTTGTTATTTTACTATTTGCAAAAAAAAAAAAAAAAAAAAAAAACTACAAAAATTTCCTATTGATACGAATACACGTAAAGAGAACCATGTGTTGGCCCAGGTGGCTTCTCAAGAGGGGGTGAATTGAGACTAAGTTAAAATTTAAGCTCTTAATGTGAAGAATAAAATATAAGAAATTATTAATAAGCACATAACATAAGTAGAAGAATTTTTTGTTCTCAATGTTCTCTTAATGGTAGTCCCAATAACCCTTGTTAAGGAAAATGCCACTAATAAGCTCTATTAGCTAAAAACAAACAAGGAGATCCAAGCTCTCTTTAAGTCAAGTGTAATCCCCGATTACATAATTTAATCTCCCTTTGAGATTCAATACAAATTAGATTCTCACCTCTAGTGGGCATTCCTTTTTTTGGATTCTAGTTCTAGAATGCCAATTCTTCTGATTCTAATGTACTAGAGGACTTTTATTTAATAAAGTTAAAATATAATAAAGTAACATTTAAACTTACAACTTTCTTTTGGAGAGTAGTGAGATCCAAACTTCAAAATCTTTAAGCACATGAATTAAATACATAGGAGCTTGATGGAACTTTGAATAGAAAGAATGTGAAGATAAAATAGAAGGTTTAAGCAAATTTTGAGTTTTTCTCTTTGAAAGGGTAAAATCAAAATTTAAGCCAAAAATATTCTTCGAGAGGTTTGGTATGTCAATGTAAGCTTAACTTATTGTCCTTTACAAGTTTGGAAGGTTATTTGTAAGCTTCCCAGCCAAACTAACTGTTATTTGACCATTTTGCATTAAAATTACAAAAAGTGTTTATCAATCAATGAAAAAGTAAAATAAATCAACCATATATAACAACTATATTTTTTAATTTCTCCAAGTTCATTGATCAATTAGCGCATCAATCAATGAGTTTCAACATTTGACAAAACTCATTGATTTATCAACCCATTTCGATTGATAGATTATACTTTTATAGAATTAGATATGCAGATTTTTGTATAATCGATCATGAAAAAAACGATGATCCATCATGCTTTATAACCTCATTTGACAACATTTTATATGATCAATCATACCAAACCTGATAAACCAATCATACTTTAGAATTTTTGCTAGTTTGCATTCTGAATGATCGATCAAGTCTATGGATGGAGGTTGATTGATCATGCAATATGCCAGCTACTATGTTGACATATAAACAAAAAATAAAGTTATTCTACCAATTGTAAAATATTTATATGCATCGATAAAATATGGTTTTGAAATATTTCATGCCCTTAAGCTCTATAACATAATTGTGAATAAGAATTTGAATTTGGTTAGCTATCTACTTACATATCTAGAAATTCTTCTATTTGACTTTCCAAGTTTTCAAGTTTTTTTCTGTGTGTAAGTTCTTCTTCACAACAACAATCTTCAATGTGTTTTTACTTTAGGTATTGACTTTGACAACTTGGTTAATCATTTTTTGCCATAGACATGATATCATAAATTAAAATCAAAATTAATTAACTAATTCAATTTGTATAATATATAATAGGTAGTTAGCAACATATCATAAATTATATTTGTTTTAGGGTAATTTTTTAAAACAGTGTCTTGATGCCATATTTTCAAATGAGAGCTGCTTAGATTTCATATTTGACGATGTAGCTAAATTTTGAATACAATCAACCAATTTTTTTTATGAAGTGGACATGGAGAATGAAATCCTCACTCCTCCAACTACGACAAGAGCCATCAACTCTTTTACAAATCCACGAGCAGCCCACTTGTTTTAATCTCTCAAATTGCACAACCGCAAAATACAATAAATCGATAAAAGAAAATCAGAATAAAAGTAATAAACTATACTATATAAAATAAACTGATTATTCCAAATAAAACAACTACAAGTTTGAAACTGCTTGATTATGCTCAAACCCCCAAAAAAAGCAGATCTTGGAGCTCTTGGGAATGACTTTATCTCAAGATTAGGCGCTTTAATTTTTTTTTATTTTATTTTAGCTCTTGGGCACTTAGAGCTATTTGCGGAGCTTAAAATGAACTAAGCCATTTTTTACCATTGGGGATTGAGCAAAGTCTACCCTACCTCGAGTCAACTCAAGGAACCATTCCAACAACCTTAAAAAGGTACTTTAGATTTATCGCGTCAACCTAAGAACAATTAAGTTAACTCGATTGTTACAATATTTTTGGGATGTATATTAGGTATCACTTATGCTTATTGTATGTTGTTTTATGTACACAACTTAATGGGGGATTGTGGGGGGGCTCATGGGCTGATGATATGTAATCTTTGGTAAACCTATAGTATAAATAAGAAAGAGAAAAGAGGGAAAGGCAGATTTTGCATTCCTGTCAACGTTCACTTCCTTCTCCTCATCGTCATTCTAGCCGAGAAGCAAGAGAGCGTGAGGCTCTCTGTCGGGACTGTGCCGTCAGTCCCCGGAGGACGTGGTGGTTCCGTCCGCCACCAACGGAGCTTAGAGGTCTCCGTGCGAGAGGATCTGTAAGCCATGGCGTTTCGTCCCCGAGAAGACCAGAGTTCATGAACACTGGTCTCGGCTGATTCGTCGGCCGTCATTCTTGAAGAAGATCTCTGTTAACATGGTATCAAAGCTTGGTGGGAGCTTTTTGAGGTAAGCCATCTCCGTCCGAAACCTTCCTTACCGACAAGCTGCTGTCTGAAGTCTTCCCTTGCCAACGAGCTGTTGACCGACGACTCAGAGGTCGGTCGGAGCTCAGGTGAGATCGAAAGCCATCGTCCGACCTCAGAGGAGTGGTCAGAAACCACCGATGGATCTCAGAGCTCCATCCTTGATGAGCTGTTGTCCGAATCCATTCAATGCCGGCGAGATACAGCCCGAAGCCTTCCCTTGCCGACGAGCTGTTGTCCGACGACTCAGAGGTCGGCCGAAACTCAGGCGAGATCGGAAACCGTCGTCTAACCTCAGAGGAGTGGTCAGAAACCACCGACGGAGCTCAGAGCTCCGTCCTCGCCGAGAAGGTGAACGGTCATGAAATTTTTTTCACGTACGTTCTGGAAATTTTGTCCTAAGTTATGAATGATTTGGAATTTCTGAGATTCTGGGGACAGAACTGGAATTTCTGATCTTGTGGGGATAGAACAGGAATTTATGATATTGTGGGGACAAAAGTGGAATTTTCGAAATCATAGGGGCAAATCTGGAAATTTCAGCGGGTATCATGTCAACGGACAGGATATAATTCTCCCTCATTCATTTCACGGGTAAGAACTATAGTACATGGGCATTTCAGTCCCGACTATTTGTCATGGGCGAAGATTTATGGGGTCATATTGATGGGAGTGATCCGGCCCCTCGCGAGGCTGAAACATTGTCCAAGTGGACCACCATGGACGCTAGAGTCATGACCTAGATACTTGGCTCCATCGAACCTCATCTTGTCCTTAATTTGAGGCCCTACAAAACTGTCGCGAAAAATGTGGGATTACCTCCACAAGGTTTATCATCAAAACAGTACGGCCCGACGGTTTCAAGTCGAATATGAAATGGTAAATTTCACGCAAGGAGGTAGTTCCATTGAAGAATATTTCATGGGGTTTCAAAATTTATGGGCTGACTATACTGATATTGTTTATAAGAGCATCCTAGTTGCTGCACTCTCGGCAGTGCAAGCAGTACACGAAACTAGTAACAGGGATCAATTCTTGATGAAACTTCGTCCAAAATTTGAGATTGCTCGGTCACATCTAATGAATCGTCATCTAGTGCCGTCTCTAGATGTCTATTTGAGTGAACTCCAAAGGGAGGAGCAGAACTCCAGGTGGGTATGGAACATCGAGTCCAAGCTAATATATCTACTCCTATGGCCTATCCAGCACAAGAAAAAAATAAGGGCCATGACATTCGTTCTGTTCAGTGCTTCCATTGCAAGGCATATGGTCGCTGTGCTCGGGAATGCCCCAAGAAATCCTGTAACTACTGCAAGAAGTCAGACCATCTCATCACAACTTGCCCTACTCACCCTGAAAAGAAAAAGAATACAACTTATCATACCTCCACTAGTACTTCTAGTTCTGCAGATTTATTGAATGTCGTGCCAGCTACTATAGTTCTTGTTCCTCCAACACCTGCAAGTTCACCCTCCCTCACCTCTGTAATGGTACAACAGATGATCATCTCTGCTTTTTCTACTTTTGGTCTCTCAGGTAAGCAGAAAATCTCTCCTCAGCCATGGTATTTTGATTCTGGTTCTTCTAACCATATGAACAACCATGTTGGGTCTCTGTCTAATGTCAGAAAGTATGATGGAAGCTTGTACATTAACACTGCTGATGGCAGCTCTCTACCTATCAATGTTGTTGGTGATCTCTCCCCCTCTGTACCCTATGTCTTCGTGTCTCCTGACCTATCGACAAACCTTCTGTCTATTGGTCAATTGGTTGATAAAAATTGTAATATTCAGTTCTCTCGCTCTGGTTGTGTTGTGCAAGATCAAACGTCGGGGAAGGTGACTGCGAAGGGGCCTAAAGTGGGATGGCTATTTCCTCTTAAAGTCCTTTTCCACCATCATTCCACGTACTCCTGTACTTTCTTTTGCATGTAATGTTGTTGGCTCTAACCCTAAGATGTGGCATAGACACCTAGGCCACACAAACTCGGATGTTCTTCGTATATTGCTTAAATCTACTTTATTATCCAATAAAAAATGCACATCTCTTGATACGGTTTTTGAATGTTCATCATGAAAACTTGGCAAAAGTAAAGTTTTACCGTTTCCTCATCATGCCTCGCATGCCTCCCACTGTTTTGATATTATTCATAGTGATATTCGGGGAATTGCTCCTGTTGTCTCCCATGCGCAATATAAGTACTTTGTTACATTTATTGATGATTTTAGTCGATTTACCTGTCTACTTCTTATGGGCTAAGTTTGAAGTTTTTGTTGTTTTTAAGAAGTTTCTTGCTCTTCTTGAAACACAATTCTCTGGTCGTATTACAGGATTGCGCTTTGATTCTGGAGGCGAGTATATGTTCACTGAATTCCAGGAATTTCTTCAGAGCAAAGGCATTATCTCTCAACGTTCTTGTCCCTCGACACCCCAAAAAATGGGGTTGCTGTGCGGAAAAGTCATCACCTTCTTGATATGGTCCGCACCCTTCTTCTTGAATCATCCGTTCCGCCCTATTTCTGGTGTGAAGCACTCTCTACCTCAGTTTATTTAATCAACCGCCTGTCCTCGCCTACGTTGCATCATGTCTCTCCATTCGTTAAGTTATTTGGTTCTTCTCCATCATACACTGATCTTCAGATGTGCCACTGTGTTTGTTTTGTGCATCTCCCTGATCACGGACGACATAAAATCACCGCCCAATCAGTGATGTGTACATTTCTTGGATATGCCATTTCTCAAAAGGGTATGTTTGCTTTGATCCCCAGGCGCGTCGAGTCCTTGTTTCTCGGAATGTGGTCTTCTTCGAAAACCAAAATTTCTTTCCTGTATTTGACATTGACCTCCATAGGAGAAGCAAACTGAAGATGTGTCCTCCAATCCAGCTAGAGAAATAAGATCTTGAGTATACTTATGCTGGTTTAAGAAAATACCATTGGGATAATGATGTATCTCCAGCCCTAAGAAGTACGTGAGGAGTCCAAGGTCCTTCATATGAAAGCTGGCATGCAACACTTGCTGAAGCTTGGTAATCAGGCCCGAGTCAGTGCAAATAATGATGATGTCATCCACATAAACCAAGAGAATGACCAAGCCGACGTCAAACATGATAAAATAGTGATGAATCATACTGACTCTGTGTAAACTTGTGGATAATAAGTGTGTTGTGAAACTTCTCAAACCAAGCCCGAGGAGCTTGCTTGAAGCCCATACAGCGGACGACGTAGCTTGCAAACATGATCAGGAGATGAAGTAGTCATACCTGAGGAGAGCTTCATGTAGACATTTTCCTGTAGGTCACCATGGAGAAATGCATTTTTCACATCCATCTAATGCAGTGGCCAGGACTGTGAGGCTGCAATGGCTAATATAGTGCAGACGGTGATCATCTTGTCAACTGGAGCAAATGTTTCCTCATAATCAATCCCATATTCATGCTTATTTCCCCGGGCCAAGAGGCGGGCATTGTATCGATCCAACGATCCATCTGAATGCAGTTTGACAGAAAATATCTACTTACTCCCAAGAGGCAGAATGGCAGGTGGGCAAGTCACAATGTCCCAAGTGTGATTCTCCTCTAGTGGTTGCAGTTCTGTTTGCATTGTCTGTTGCCAACACTCAAGTGCCATAGCTGTTTGTAGCAAGAAGGAATGGAAATAAAGGATAAGGTAGCCACAAGTGATACAGGGGAGGGGAAACCATACCTATCAGGTGGGCAAGATGGACAAGTAGATCTCTGGAGGGTGATGGGAGCAGGAGCAAGCGCCAGGTCAGAATCGGAAGAGGGCAACAAGGAACTGGGGCAAGACTCATCAGAGTTCGACATACTAGACGGAGATGCAGATGGCGGTGTAACTACAGTGACTGGTTGGGAGTCTCATATACTTGACTACTACTCGCCCGGACATCTCCTATGATGTGCATCAGGTCAGTCAGTTTATGTCATCACCTCGGTACCTTCATCTTGCGGCGGTTCGGAGCATCATTCGCTATCTACGCGGTTCTCCTACTCGGGGGTAATTCTTTCCTACAGGCTCCACACTACAACTGGTTGCCTACAGTGATGCAGATTGGGCCGGATGCCCAGATACCCATCAATCTACTACAAACTGGTGTATGTTTTTAGGGGATGCGCTGATTTCTTGAAAATGTAAGAAACATGATCGGGTGTCTAAGTCATCCACCAAGGCTGAGTATCGCGCCATGTCTACTGCCGGTTTGGAATTTCTCTCATGTGATATGGTAGTCTACTTCAATGTGCTTTGTTCTCTCATGTAAGACCGGATTTAAGGTGATATGTATTGATGCCTGATTACCACAATGTAGATCCATAGGGGCTTCTTTATAGAATCTCAGTTCATTAAGAAGGGATCTAATCCATAGAAGCTCACTAAATGTGTGTGCCATGGCCCTATATTTTGCTTCTACATTAGACCTTGCAACTACATTTTGCTTCTTGCTTCTCCATGTAACCAAGTTCCCTCCAACCAATGTATAATATCCCAAAGTAGATTTTCTGTCATCCGGAGACCCGACCAAGTTTGTATATGAGAACCCTTCTGTGTTGAAGTGACTATGGTTCTTATAGAAAATCCCTCTTCCTGGAGCTCCTTTCAAATATCGCAATATTTTTCTAGTGCTTGCCAGTGAGTAAGTTGTGGGCTGTGCATGTATTGACTCACCACACTTACTACATATGATATATCCGGCCTTGTTACATAGAGATAAATGAGTTCCTCCATAAGTCTTTGCTATTTTTCGATATAGACAACTTCTCCAATGCATGCAGATAATTTTGTATTGGAATCTATAGGGGTTTCTGTTGGTCTACAACCCATCATTCTTGTCTCCTCCAGTAGATCAAAGACATACTTCATTTGAGATAGGATAATCTTCAATACCCAAAAAGTATTTATGTAGTCTAAGATCTTTTGTCTTGAATTCATCACATATCTTTTCCCTGGTTTCCTAAATGCCCTCGGGATCACTACCGTTAAGACAATATCATCAACATTTACTGACAAAACCACTTTGCCTTTATGTGTGTCTTTAAGAAATACGGAGTGATCTATGGAACATTTGTGAAATCTGGCACGTATGAGTGCTTGGCTAAATTTATCAAACCATGCACGAGGAGACTATTTCAGACCATAAAGGGATTTCTTCAATCGACATACCGACTCAATCCAGGTGGTTGTTACATATAAATTTATTCCTTTATATCCCCATTGAAAAAAACATTTTTCACATCAAACTGATAAACCGACTAGGAAGAGTTAGGAGCAAGAGATAATAAAATACGTACCAAGTTTATTTTGGCCACCGGGGAGTGTTTTTCTCATAATCGATCCCATAACACTGCATATAGCCTTGAACAACGAGGCGGGCCTTAAGGCGTGCAACTGACCCATCCAAATGTGTTTAACAATAAAAACCCACTTACAACCAACAATTTTTTTATCTGATGGAAGAGGAACTAGAGTCCATGTGTAATTCTCATAGAGTGCCTACATTTATTCATCCATTGCCACCTTCCACCCTAGATGTTTTAGAGCCTCCTGATAGGACTGTGGGACTGAGATGGAGAAGATAGATGCAAGAAATTGACAACATGAAGAGGATAAACGATGGTGAGACACAAAATTGGATATGGGGTGAGAAGTAGAGGGCCTAGTGCAAGTTCTGGGTTCTTTTCTAAAGGCAATGGGTTGAGTATCATATTATGGTCCAAAAGGAATAGAAGAAGATAGACTTACCTCGATGGGATCCACAAAATCCTTAGGTGTGGTATTAGCCAGCGCTTTAGGGGGTTGAACAGTTTTCGTAGAAAGGGGTACAACCGGTTGAGGAGAGTCTGGTACAGAAGAGAGACCTGGAGGAGCATTATCAGAGTAGTATGAAGAGTCTTCAAAAAAAGTTACATCCCTGGACACAAGTAACCTTTGGAGAGTGAGATTGTAGCAAATATAACTTTTCTGCGTGCGAGAGTATCCTAAGAAGATACACTTGACAGATTTTGGATCAAGTTTATTATGTTATAGGGAGGTAATATGAACAAAACATGTACAACTGAAGACTTTCAAGGGAAGCAAAAAGGGACCACCGTGTGGAAACAATAAGGAATATGGGGATTTATAACCAAGAACGGAAGAGGATAGCCTATTTATAAGAAAGAATGCAGTAAGGATAGCATGCGGCCAATAAAAGTATGGGACTTTCATGGTATAAAATAAGTTGCGAGCTACCTCAACTCGACCCATTTGCAACTCTAACTGAAATTGACCATGATTTACTTGTCATTAAAAAAGACACGACATCAAGAGAGAGATGTAGGGCACCCCATTCCCCCATCTACCAAATTTTTCTAGTACTCGCAAGTTGAATTGGTGAATCAAGTCAGTTAGATGGGTTTTGACCCTATCCTATCCTAGGTCATTAGTATTTCTAGTCTAAACAAGGAACCAAAACTAATTCACCTTAGTTCACCTACCAATTCAGTCTTAGATTATATAACATAAAAAACATATTTTTGCACTTTCAAGATTTTGTAAGTAAGCCTATAATCTTATTCTCGAGATAACACATGAAAGAAGCTAAATGTAAGCTTTATCGAGCATTATCAACTAGCTATGATACTTTGTATATAAAATAAATAAAAATTTTGAAAATTATTTGTCAATTTTTTTTTTTGAGATTTAAAATGTTTAAAGGAATAGGAAATGAATTTTCCATTGCTCCATAAAGAAATAATAGAAAAGTAAAATTTTACAATAGAAATTTTTTTTGAATAAATAAATATTTTTTCTCGTTATTTTGTTTTCTAATAATGACACAAACTATCCTAAAGTTCTAAGTGCAAATTTCTTGATGCTTTTGTGACAATGTTAAGTAATGAATCAATTGTCCAATTATTTTCTCTTGATAAACACTTGTTAAAGATCTATTTATGGACTTGAGAGGTAGAATTTACTCAATCCTCAAGTATTCAAATGGCAGAGTGAGAAAAAAATTAGAAGAGCCTAACCATTCAAATAGTCATCATAACATTTGAATGGTGCACTCGACAAAGAGTTGGAATAAAAGGACCATTGAAACAGGTAATATTGCAGTCATCTGTTAAAACTTAGGATTCCATAATGTATAATCAAAGTAGAAGAGGATTAAAGGGCAAGAAGAAGAAGGAGAGTTGTGGAGAGAGGACGAGAAAAAGAAGAGTGACGAATTTGGAGAAGGACAAAGAGGCTAGAGAATTAGGGTTGTGGAAGTTATCCAAACCCTCCCCTTAAGCTTTATTTATAAATGTCAAGAGTACATAAATTACAAGTATATCTTTCACCCTAGAGAGAGTGAAGAAAAGACAAAGAACATAAGATATTTAAAATAATGCCACCTAAGATTGTTTATGACTTTCTACACTCTCCCTCAAGCTGGTGGTGAAAAAATATTATACCCTAGCTTGGTACATGTAGTGGAGAAAATTTTGGAGTTGACTAACTTCGTGAACATATCAACAAGTTATCTATGAGTAGAGACATGTTTAAAACTTATGATTCATGATTGCAACTTTTCTCTCACAAAGTGATAGTTTGCCTCAATATGCTTAGTTCTCTCATGAAACACTTAGTTGGTGGCAATGTGGATTGTTGCTTGATTATCACAATAGATTTCCATAGGGTATTCTTTGTGGAATCCCAATTCAGCTAGAAGAAATTTAATCCATAGAAGCTCACTTACCGCACGTGCCATGACTCTGTATTCTGCTTCTGCACTAGACCTTGCAACCACATTTTATTTTTTACTCCATGTAACAAGGTTTCATCCAACTAGAATACAATATCCTGAAGTAGATTTTCTATCATTTGGTGATCCAACTCAATCCCTCATCGACAAAGCTTTCAATATTGTGATGACCATGATACTTATATAAGAGCACGTGTCCTGGTGCCCTTTTCAAGTACCTGAGAATCCATTCCAATGCCTACCAATGAGACATTTGAGGTTTATAGATATATTGACTAACCACACTAACTACAAAAGAAATATCTGGTCTAGTCACAATGAGATAGATAACCTTTCCAACTAGCCTTTGGTACTTGCCAACATCAACTTCTTCTCCCGAGCCAACACATTGTTTTGTATTTGTCTCCATAGGGGTGTCAATAGGGTGACATCCCATCATTCCTATTTCTTCAAGCAAGTCAAGAACATATTTCCTATGTGATAAGATAATACCATGTTTGGACTGAAGAACCTTAATGCCGAGAAAATACTTTAGTCCTAAGTCATTCGTCATGAATTCATTACATGTATTGTTTTTTACTTGATTGATGGCAAATCAAGGAAAGATAAATATTGATGGTAACTCAATATTTCTATCAATAGGAACTATTTTTCCCTTGTAAATATTATTACCTAAGAATCTAATAAAGGTCTGAAACAATTTCATTTTAGGTGTAGATATCACCAAACCATGTTTTCGAATGAATGTTTTGAAAATAAGTAAATGCTTAAAATGAGCATCAATAGATTCTGAATACACTAATATATCATCAATATAAACAATGGTAAATTCAGAATAAGGAGCAAAAATATCATTCATGATATTCTGAAATTCAGAAGGAGCAGGCATAACATTCCATTCAAAGTGACCAAAAGGGACAGTGAATGCAATTTTGTATTTATCCTTTACATTGATTTGAATTTGCCAATATCCAGATTTCAAATCAAATTTAGAAAAGATTTTAGCAAAAAAAAATTTGTCTAATAAATCTTTTTTGTTTGGAATTGGATACCTGATCCATTTCAAACAATCATTGAGTGATTTATAATTAACGACTAATTTAGGAACACCTCCTTCATTTTCTACATTTTTATTGACATAAAAAGCAGTACAACTCCATGGGGAGTATGACTTTCGAATTAATTTCTTATCCAATAGATTTTGGATTTCTTTCTTGCATAGGTTTAAAAAAGTATGCTTCATTTGACCAAGCTGAGCTTTGGTAAGAATGGTCCTTTCATTGAACCCATTAATATAAGGTAAAGACACAATATATTTATGTTTGTCCCAAAACGTTGTAGGAATATCACTACAAATTTCTTGAGAAAACAATTTATGAAGAGAAGTAATTTTCTCTTTAATGTTTGAAGTTTCCAGTTGTTGTTCTAAGGTTAGAAATTGAATTTCTTTACGCAAGAAACTGATTTGATTTTCTTTAACATTTCTCAATTCAGAAATATCATTGATAAAAATAACTTGAGGTTGAGATTTGAAAGAGAAATAAATAGTTTTTTGATTAACCTCTCCAAGTATTCTTTGGTTATCAATGCCTTTGATTGGCATAATTATTTTAAAAAATGGAGTGCCTAATATGACTTGTTGTGTCATATCTTGAACTAACAAAAAATTTGTAGTTATGTACTGATCCTTAGTGCAGACAGAGGCATTATTTAATTTATATTTTATTTTCATTTTCTTGCCATATGCATTGGCCAAATATTGAGTAGTTTTCTCAAAATATTGGATTGGAATTAACCCTTCTTGGATGCAGTTTAAATCTGCACCACTATCTATCAGAGTTGTCAAATGACGAATGACAAAGTTCTGGTCGATAACCAAATTAATTTTGGTGTGCCACTTTTGATGAGTGACTTTGGTAATTTGATTGAGAAAACTTTCATCTGATCTTTTCTCTTGGTTTTCAATTTTTGTTTCAAGCTTTTTATATAAAATTTTAATTCTTTTAATTCTAGCTTGATATCTTTTATTTCTCCCTATAAAGCATCCAGAGATACAAGTTGTTTTGAAGAAGTAGTTTCTTCATAACGACTCATAATTTCTTTCGAGGAATAGGGTTTAACACCTTGACTATTCTTTGAAGATTTTTCAAGATATTCTTTGATTAAATATCTTTTTCTTTGAGGATCTTCCTCTTGATCAATGTTTTCAAGTAATACTTGTTGGTCAAAGGAAAGAACATTAATCTGATGTATTTGGGCCACAAATTTAAGGTGAGAACAGCTGCAACTGTGGTCCTTATTTGATTGACTAGAGGAATCATAGGTAACATCATCCTCTGAATCAGAATTTAAGAGAATTTTTGCCAACTGAAGTCTTAATCCTTCATCTATTTCAAGTTGGTTAATTTTCTCCTTTGTTTTTCATCGATTTGAATAGTGGCCTAATTTACCACATTTATAACAGACAATTTTCTTTTTGTCTGGTTTCTTCTAAGAGTTGGTCTCGGAGGAGGTCTCCTAGATTCATGACTAGTCTTTTTATGAGACTGTCTTTTCGGATATCTCCTATCCTGGAAGTAGAGACTTTGTTTTTACCTTTCCTTTGATTGGAAAGTGGTTGTTCTGTGTGACAAGCAAATTGTTCACAGAATTCTCCTAGCTCTTTTTTCCCAGTAAAATTTTGTTTCTTAAGTTGAGCTTGGAGTTTCAAATCATTACATAAGGTTAATCCTTCTTGGATAATTGCACTTGTAAGAAGGCCATATGTATATTGATGGTAGTTTATAGTGCCGACCTCATTACCTAATCTCTTTCGGTCCTTGTTGGAAAAAAGAGTTGTTAATCCATCAATGAATTTTGCTTTCCAATATTCATTATTGGCATCAGGTCTTTGCATAACCTTAAAAATGAAAACATCCTTATACCATCTAAAATGGCTAAGAATTCTACATTTAAGATTTTGCAAAACCTCTTTTCCCTTATCTGTTTGGGAAGTCAAATTTCCAATGAAATGATGAACAATACAGTAAATCAAGGTATAAACTGCATCTTCTTCACCAATATAGGTTTGTCCAGATTTAGTTTTAATAACCTTTTTGGCATTGTAAATTTCTTGTTGTTGTTCATGGGACATAATATTATCCCACCATCCTTTTAGGGCACCAGAGAACCCTGCTATAAGCATTTCGGCAATACCTTGATCTGTATTTTTATTTTGCCGACAAGTGGTGCAATACATTAGCATTCTTCGACATAATTCGAAGATTTGGTATTCAGATAAACCATCTAAATTCCATTCATATATAGATCTTCCATCATAAGATTTTTGATCTATATAAGTATTTTCTTCATACAATAGGTCCAGAGGTGTGGGCCTATTGTGATAGGTTTTATGGGCTAGATCCCATCTCTGAGTAGATTTTTTTGTATAATCTTATTTGTGAATACTCGGTTGTTGTATCATTTCCTGAAGCATTTCTTCAGTTTGACTGATATTGATCAATTCTAACTGTGAAGGAGGGTCAGAATCCATATCAGAATGTAATGAAGGAGTTATCTCTCCTGAGATGGAAGAAGATGTAACTGTCATTTCATCTTCATCATTAACCTGTTCTTCTAGAACATATTGATTAAGGTTTTTCATTCGAGATAATAATTCAGTGACAAATTCACTATTATTATCCACTTAAAGTTCCTAATAGGAACTGGAGGTTTAATCAAGGGTTTATTATCCCTAAGTAAAGGTAATTTTTTAGAGGATGACTCATAAGAAGGGGAATGATGACTTATGACCTTTAAAGAATCTTCAATTCGGTTTAGTTGTTGACTAATTGTTTGAAGATTCAAATTAGTATAATTGTTTTGTCGCCTAATCAGATTCAATGGATGAACATTGGTATTTGGATTCACAAAAGCGACCGCTTCTATAGATTCTTTTGAGGAATTTGTTGACGTGCTTGGAAATTCAAGCTTCATTGGATCAGTAGGAGGATGTACTGATTTAATCTTGATTCCAGATTGAAGCTGTCAATCTTTCGTTAGGGTTGAAAGAGTTAGAGTTGGGGTAGAAGCTAAGGGTTGCTTTTGTTTCAATCTATATTGCACGAACCAATCAACAAAAGACATAATAACTTTATTTGTTTATAAGTAAAGATGAAATTCTTTTGAAAATTCCATGCGTTGTGCGGCCCCATAGGTGTCAAAAACCCATCTTTTGAAACCTTGATTATTGAAGTGAAAAAATTCAGCTTTAATGGCTGCTCTATCCACCACAAAAGGAGGTGGATCTGCGGGTGTAATCAATGTGGGTGTAATTATCATAATCACATATTGAAACCAGTCATTTCACTGGGAGTGGGAGAAGTACACTCAAGCTCCCTTTTGGTATAGACCCCATGAGGTATCTGGGTGTCTGATATGTGGATTCCTTTTAATGAGGAATTATCCTTACAAGAGACTTTTTCATCCACTTCTTGTAGGCGTGAGGTTTGGCCTACATTAGAGTACCTGGATGACGATGGTAAGGAGAATCGATTGGAGCCTTTTCCTTGAAATTAATTACCACATCTCCATCGGTGGATTGAATAACTTGATCAATATCCTGATTGATCAGGAGTCTTGGAGGAACAGCCTGAGGAGTGGCAACATTAGCACTCATAAGATCGGTTTTGATCAATATTTTCTTACCCTGATCAGATAAGTGGAGTACCTTAGGAACTAAGGTATTCATTATTTTGAAATGACTCCTAGCAATTACTGCTATGGTTTCAGTTCCAAGAATAAAATTGTATCCCTGTGTTATAATCCTCAATTGGAGAACTTCTAACAAATTCCTATATGTTAAAGATAGGCTAAGGTTTGGATGGACATTAAAATAAATTGGTCCCCTACTGAGACTAGTTTCCACAATACATCAAAGAGGGTTTGCAATTCAAACATCTTTCATCACGAAGGATGGTTTGCAAATAGGTGTTCATCCCCAATAATGTTAGGGGTTTGAATGCAATTTGTATGCACCCAATATGCATATACTTCTTCTCAGTATCAGCAAGATACTTATTTAAATCTGTTAACTCTAATAATTTAAGAATTGAATCTTGGTTTTCAAGATTAATTGTTTGTTCCATTGTTTTAATTCTCATGGTACTAGAAAGGGTGAAAGTCCCTTTCTTGTATATTGAAGTGGGTTGGATGGACGGGATTGTCCAATCATTCAATTGTTGTTGAACTTTATATTCAACTGAAGAGGCATTCTTGATTGATCCAGTATGTCTACTACTGGATGCCATTGTTTAACAAATTAAAAATTAAAAACTAAATTAAAAATCAAACTAAAACTAAATTAACACAAAAAGTGGTAATAGAACAACAGAAAGGGGAATATCCTAGTATAAAGTAAAAATATTATAAACTTATTATATGATAAGCATGAACGAAGTAAACTATTGTTTATAATATCATAATCAATTTACTGTTCATCATCTTTGTGTGCAGATACACGTCTGTCAACGATTTAAGAGTAAAACGACCTTTCACGCCATTCTCGGCAACACGGCCTTACTCAACGCAACTTGGGTGACGTCCAATATCTTATACAAGAACGAGGATGAATAATAAAATTCTTATAACATTAAGAAATAAGTTAACTCCCTTGATGATTAAAATATAAAAAATTTATAATATCCTACTTCATACCCCGGATATTCACCGGTTAGCCTTCCATGACTCTAATACCAATTACAGCGGGAGGAGGAATATTAAAATAAGGCAATAAAATGACAAATACAGAAGAACAAGGACAGAGAATAACTTTAAACTCTTATTCACAATATCATAAAATACTTACAAAAACAACTTTTAAGTAACCAAGCAACAAGGCAACCTTGAGTACAATTATGAACTCCGAGTGCCATGTGATGCCTTAACATAATGAAACATCCCCTTATATAAAAGGAGAAAACTAAGGGGGATTCAAAATGATTTGAAATCCACCACTAAGGAAAAGATAAGCCTCTATAATTGAGGTGGCCTAGTTGATCTTTCTCCATTATTGAGATTGCTTTGAATGTTGCCTCCATTATTGAGGTTGGAAAGAGACCTTTAATGGGCTTGCACCCAGAGCATCTTCCTTTTCTTTAATGCATTAATCCTTACACAAGTAAGGCAGCTACTTTTGGCGATCCATTGATGTGACTTGATGAAGAATAGCTGACCAAAGACACCGTAGGTGCCTAGATTGATGTGACAAATAAGCCAGATGTGGGCCGGAGGATAAGATTTCCTCTATTGATTTTGGACGGTTGTTATTGACCAATCTTGTTGTGGTAATTCGGACATATCTTCTGACATCTTGAAAGAATAAAAGTTATTTCATTTTAGACTTATATCCAAGGAGATGAATCATAGTCTCCATATAATCCACCATAGTGGGTTATTTGTCAATTGGTTGGCTATCTGGTAGTGAACTAGCATGATCTTCATCATCATCTTCAATACTGTCTTCAGCAGCAGATGGTTCTGATACTGACATATCATCCTCAACAGGTCGGGAGGAGGATGGAGAACTATCATCGTACAAATCAAGAATAGAACCCTTCATTGATCCTAAGAGTTTCTTTATTAACTCTACTTCCGTAATATTCAGATGTTTAACTCTTGATTGAGTCTTAAAATTGCTGAATAAATTCTTGGGGTCATAATGGACCTCTGGCACTTTGTATAATCCATGAGAATAGCACACTTAATTTTTGCAACTTTTTGATCAATATTGGGGAAATTTTTCTACCATCGAACATGAAATGTCCGAAGTAATATTGGCAGGTTTTCTTCATTAAAGCCTGATGTGCAATCCCATCACCATATCCATGGTATAGAGAATATTATGAAGAATAGAAATAGTTCTGCACTTGTGGTATTCTACCCAGAGCTTTTAGCTCAGGACTGGTTTTAGTCCATAAATTGAATTGAACCTTAATGGGCTTTGGTAAGATATCCATAGGCGGCCCAAATTTGATTCACCAGTTGAACACCCAATTGGGTAAAGGTAATGACCTTTTGTAGACATCCTTACTCCATTAGAAGAACCAAGAATGTCGATGTGAGGGATTCTAGTAATAAAAGTATTAGACCAAGCATCAATATAATAATCCCAATAATTGAATTCCTTGTCATTAGGAAAAGCTGTAGATTTAGCCATATAAAATTTTCCCCAACCTGAAGGTTGCATAAATCTCTGAATCGTACACTTATTGTATGCTCTTGGGCTATCCTATTTAGCCACATTAAACAGTATATGATGCACTGCAATCGAATTAAGATGAACCAAGATGGATTCAAATGAATATCACCATTTTCCTGCACGGATGGGACAATAGGCTCCTCCGAGCCATTTCTGTAATATCGCTCAGGAATCCAGGGTACCATCCAAGTCCTCTTTATTGAGATCAAAATAATTTCCTGATCAGGAGAGTAATATACTCTGGTTCAGATTCCAGTGTCTATTTATATGACATAGGGGCTTTGCCCTTATTGTTGGAGGAATTTTCTCTTTCTTGATTCTTTCGGCCTCGACCTCTGGATTAAGAACCACTTCCTCTCATTGGGAGTGGGTTACCCCGACCGGGGTTAACAATGATTAGAAAATCAGGTAAGGAGTTTAATTCTCCTTTGATATGGTCAATATCAAAATCAAAGGCGTTTAATTCCGCCTGCCATCAGAGAAACATTTGTTTGGAAGTAAGATTCTTCACTTCCTTCTTAAGAATTGATTTAGCAACAGAGCAATCAACTCTCAAAAGAAATTTTTGATTTAAATTTATGAATGCACTTAATTATTGCAAGTATTTCTTGTTTCACAGTAGAATAATTAATCTGCGGATCATACCAATTTCCAGAGGTGAATCGAACAAGTTCTTCTTTACCAACTGGATTTACTTGTTTTAAATGTCACCATAGCCAATATGAGAGTCATCAGTCTCTACCACCTTCGGATAAGAAGGATTGGTCAGGTTAAGACAAGGGAGTTGTCTAACCTTTCTTTTAATAACTTGGACTGCCTGAGTATGTTTAGGAGTCCATGACTCAGGATTCTTTCTGAGTCTTTTATGTAATAGTGTTGAGTCGTGTGCAAGATTGGGATAATAGTTAGCAATATAATTGAGACTTCCTAAAAATATCTGGAGTTGAATTTTTTCCAATAATTCATCTGGAAATTTGGAAGCAAACTCAATATTTCTATCAATGGGAACTATTTTTCCCTTGTAAATATTATGACCTAAGAATCTAACAGAAGTTTGAAACAATTTCATTTTAGGTGTAGGGGAACCCTCTTAGGCCAGTCAACTTGCAGGACAAAAATTTATATAATTAATTCTCTAGTCTTCCTTGTAGAGAATAACAAAAAATCAATCAATAAGCACGAGATCAAGTAAGGTAAGGTAGCAATTCCGAATTAGATCTTTCCAAGATCATTCTGAATATATATTTGACTCCAGCTTGGGATAAACCAATATATATTCAGTTCCTCATGAATTAGGCAAGATCTAATTGATCAAATCAAACAAAATTAGGCCTAATCAAGTAGATATTGTAAGATCTTAAAAAACAACAATCTTTCTTCAAATGGATTGGCGTCAACTAGCCACTTCCTTTCTTATTTTGTGCTGGATTCCTTTTACGTAAAACACAATATTTGATGCTTGATTTTCCAAGAATGATCAGCCACATCGTGGCTCTAAAATTATTTTCCAAAAAATCACAAAACCGAGTAGAGTTCTTCAAACAACTAGGTTAATGGAGAAGTTTAGCATAGAAGCTAAGTAATTAGATTTATGAAATTCAATGGATAAAAAACCACTCATAATAGGCTCAAGAAAAAATTTCTTCATCAGGAAAAGCTTGTTCCCACAAAATTATAACCTTTTATGCATAAAATCTCAACATAAAACAGATTTTCAGCCAAGAACTTTCAAACCGACAAAACTGCCTTGGTAAATTCTTCAAATCCGAGATGCATAAATCTCAATAATTTCATAAGATGAAGACGACAATAAAATTATCTCTGAACCATCGTTTAAAGATCCGAAAACCAAGAGCATGAAGTAATAATAACAAGAATAAAAAATTTATCTCACAAGCTTCAATCTTGCTTCATAAAGAGTCTTCTGTGAGTAGCTTTGATCATAACTTCTTAGACCATTCTTTTGACGTGGGGATCCTAAATTTGATGTTCTGATACCCCATGAATTTAAGACCCCATGATTGAAACCTCGAGCAAGATGAGAGAGGGAGAAGAAAAAGAGCAAAGAGAGAGAGAGAGAGCTCGGTTAGAGAGGAGAGAAGAGAAAAGAAAGAAAAATAGTTTAGGCTAGAGAGAGATTCTTCATGAGTTAAGAAGTGGAGAGTTTGATTGAACCCTTCAATCAAAACCCCTATTTATACTGTTTTCATTACATATTTAGAGATAAGATAGGATCCCTAATATTCCTAATTACATCAATCACCATTATCCAAATCTACATAAATCAAGGAAAGATAAATTGATTACATTAATCAAGGAAGATTACCAAATCTTCCAACTCATGTGATAAGGATGCCAGCTCGTGTGGTGACTCATCATGCCACCTCACGTGATTATGGTGGGTCCCACTAGCTCGTGTGATTATGGTGGGTCCCACCTTGTAACAAATATGATTTGAATTTTTATGTAAATGGGTCTTCACTGTCAAACAAAATCTAGATGGCATGGTGGCCTTCCTTAAAGCCCAACTTGTGGCGAAAGCCTATACCCAATGTTATGGGATTGATTATGAGGAAAAAAATTCCTCGTCGCAATGCTAAACTCGGTGCATCTCTTATTATCTCTGGCTGCTAATTCTCGATGACCTATCTTTCAGCTAGGTGTAAAAAATGCCTTCGTCAATGGTGATATTAAGGAAGAAATTTATATGCATCAATCACCTGAATATGTGGTTGAGGGGGAGTTGGTTAGCCACCTTAAAAAATCATTATATGGACTAAAATAATCTCCACTGGCCTGGTTTGACAAGTTTGGTCAAGAAATGATTCTATTTGGTTTCACTAGGTGCTCTGTGGACCATTATGTATTTATCAAGCATACTGAGAAAAGAGTTGTATTACTTGTTGTATATGTGGATGATATTATTCTGACGGGTAGTGATTTTGATGCCAGGTATCCAATTCCAAACAAAAAAGATTTATTAGACAAATTGTTTTCTGCTAAAATCTTTTTTAAATTTGATTTGAAATCTGGATATTGACAAATTCAAATCAATGAAAAGGATAAATACAAAACTGCATTCACTGTCCCTTTTGCTCATTTTGAATGGAATGTGATGCCTTTTGGTTTTAAAAATGCTCCTTCTGAATTTTAGAATATCATGAATGATATTTTTTTCTCCTTATTCTGAATTTACCATTGTTTATATTGATGATATATTAGTGTATTCAAAATCTATTGATGCTCATTTTAAGCATTTACATGTTTTCAAAATAGTCATTCGAAAACATGGTTTGGTGATATCTGCACCTAAAATGAAATTGTTTCAAACTTCTGTTAGATTCTTAGGTCATGATATTTACAAGGGAAAAATAGCTCCCATTGATAGAAGTATCAAGTTACCATCAATATTTATCTTTCCTTGATTTGCCATCAGTCAAGTAAAAAACAATACATGTAATGAATTCATGACGAAAGACTTAGGACTTAAGTATTTTCTCGGTATTGAGGTTCTTCAGTCCAAACATGGTATTATCTTATCACAGATAAAATATCTTCTTGACTTGCTTGAAGAAAAAGGAATGATGGGATGTCACCTTGTTGACACCCCTATGGAGACAAATACAAAACAATGTGTTGGCTCGGGAGAAGAAGTTGATGTTGGCAAGTACCAAAGGCTAGTTGGAAAGCTTATCTATC
The DNA here is from genome assembly GCF_029961685.1 of Aristolochia californica. Classification (NCBI taxonomy): domain Eukaryota; kingdom Viridiplantae; phylum Streptophyta; class Magnoliopsida; order Piperales; family Aristolochiaceae; genus Aristolochia; species Aristolochia californica. The sequence goes on along the minus strand of NW_027181782.1, from coordinate 11,933,284 downwards.
TCATTGTGACTAGACCAAATATTTCTTTTGTAGTTAGTGTGGTCGGTCAATATATCTATAAACCTCAAATGTCTCATTGGTATGCATTGGAATGGATTCTCATGTACTTGAAAAGGGCACCAGGACACATACTCTTATATAAGTATCATGGTCATCACAGTATTAAAAGCTTTGTCATTGAGGGATTGGGCTGGATCACCAAATGATAGAAAATCTACTTCAGGATATTGTATTCTAGTTGGAGGAAACCTCGTTACATGGAGTAAAAAATAAAATGTGTTTGCAAAGTCTAGTGTAGAAGTAGAATACAAAGTCATGGCACGTGCGGTAAGTGAGCTTCTATGGATTAAATTTCTTCTAGCTGAATTGGGATTCCACAAAGAATACCCTATGGAAATCTATTGTGATAATCAAGCAGCAGTCCACATTGCCTCCAACCCAGTGTTTCTTAAGAGAACTAAGCATATTGAGGTGAACTATCACTTTGTGAGAGAAACGTTGCAAGCAGGAATCATAAGTCTTAAACATGTCTCTACTCATAGACAACTTGTTGATATGTTCATGAAGTTAGTCAACTCCAAAATTCTCTCCACTACATGTACCAAGCTAGGGTTATACAATATTTTTTCACCACCAGCTTGAGGGAGAGTGTAGAAAGTCATAAACAATCTTAGGTGGTATTATTGTAAATATCTTATGTTCTTTGTCTTTTCTTCACTCTCTCTAGGGTGAAGGGTATACTTGTAATTTATGTACTCATGACATTTATAAATAAAGCTTAAGGGGGAGGGTTTGGATAACTTCCACAACCCTAATTCTCTAGCCTCTTTGTCCTTCTCCAAATTCGTCACTCTTCTTTTTCTCGTCCTAAATCTTCTCTCCACAACTCTTCTTCTTCTTCTTACCCTTTAATCCTCTTCTACTTTGATTATACATCATGGAATCTTAAGTTTTAATAGATGAATGCAGTACTACTGTTTCAATGGTCCTTTTATTCCAACTCTTTGTCGAGTGCACCATTCAAATGTTATGATGACTATTCTAATGGTTAGGCTCTTCTAATTTTTTACTCACTCTACCGTTTGAATACTTGAGGATTGAGTAAATTCTACCTCTCAAGTCCATAAATAGGTCTTTAACAAGGTTTTATCAGAAGAAAATAATTGGACAATTGATTCATTCACTTAACATTGTCACAAAAGCATCAAGAAATTTGCACTTAGAACTTTAGGATAGTTTGTGTCATTATTAGAAAACAAAACAACGAGAAAAAATATTTATTTATTCAAAACAATTTTCTATTGTAAAATTTTACTTTTCTATCATTTTTTTTGGAGCAATGGAAAATTCATTTCCTATTCCTTTAAACATTTTAAATCTCAAAAATAAAAAAAATTGACAAATAATTTTCAAATTTTTTATTTACTTTATATACGAAGTATCATAGCTAGTTGATAATGCTCGATAAAGCTTACATTTAGCTTCTTTCATGTGTTATCTCGAGAATAAGATTATAGGCTTACGTACCAAGTCTTGAAAGTGCAAAAATATGTTTTTAATGTTATATAATCTAGACTGGATTGGTAGGTGAACTAAGGTAAATTGGATTTGGTTCCTCGTTTAGGCTAGAAATACTAATGACCTAGGATAGGATAGGGTCAAAACCCATCTAACTGACTAGATTCACCAATTCAACTTGCGAGTACTAGAAAACTTTGGGAGATGAGGGAATGGGGTGCCCTACATCTCTCCCTTGATGTTGTGTCTTTTTTAATGACAAGTAAATCATGATCAATTTCAGTTAGAGTTGCAAATGGGTCGAGTTGGGTTAGGTCGGGGAACTGTAAGATTCACATCAGATCTAATGTTGTTTGATTTTTAAAAATTTGATCCACACATTATGGCATCAGATTAAAATTTTTTATTTATCCATGGATCTCCCACAACTTTTCTTTTCACCATCGATAAAAATCTAGGCAAAAGGATATGAATACATGAATAGGAGTCAAACACTTCAATAGAGAATAAAGATGATGACTTAAAGCATAAAGACTAAAAGGAGTGGAACACATATAGAGAAGTTGACCCCTTATAGTTGAAGAAATAAAAAATTAAAGAAAAAAAGAGAGTCGACCACTATAAACTTTTGAGTTGTGAATTTAAAAAAGAGTCAGACCTCTTTATTAGGAGAGTTGAAAACTTGAAATATATAACTCCAGAGGAGTCAACCATACTAAAAGGAGTTGACTGTTTTGCACTGGAGAGTGGCAAAAATAGCAACCCCTAAAATAAAAATTGAGTTTTGAAAATAAACAAAGTCACCTCCTCTCAAGTTTTATTAATTGCCATTGAAATTGATAAACTTATTCACCCACCTCCTCTCAAAGTTTATTCTTATAGAACTTACCATTAATATCATAAAAACTACTTAAAAGGTTAAGATACAATCAACTCCCAAATCAAATTAAAAAAGTTAGATGGCTAGATTTAAATGTTACATGTCACAAAATTAAAATAAAACATAATTAAAGAAATATTAGGATAATGCTTGATAGATACATGAAAATTTAGAAGTGCGAAAACCATTAATCATGCACCAATATATGCAAACAAATTATCAAATTTGTTATATAAAAATTATAATAAAATAAATTATTTATGGATTAGATTGGGTATCTACAAATTAGGTCTGATTTAAAATTTTTAGATTCAATCCAATCCATTTTAATTTGAGCATCAGTTCGGGTTAGGTTAGGTATACACACTGACCCATATTAAGTGCGTTTTAACCCAAATACTAATTCATTCTATTTATTTGAAGATTGAATCGAATTTTATGGATCAGGGTAGTTTAAATTGCAGAAACAACGAAACCCTTTGGCGGCTCTAAATCCACTTGAACGGAACATGATCACATTTCTAAGTTCAGTTTTAATAACACTGTTACATGCTTACTGCAGTTCAGAACCTATGCTCTCATAGACTGATTATCCATGCAATTTTTAGCGAGGTTTGCATGAAGTAAATGAGAAATTAGAACCAAATCTGAGAAAGAGATACAAGAGCCATCATAAGAATAATTAGCTTAGCTCACTATTACAGTAAGTCATTTATATTTGTAAGTTTTTCCAATGCGAAACCAGACAATAAACTAGTGTACTGTTTCTCTAACTAATATATGACAAGAATCAGGCGTGGATGTTTGTTTATCGGATTACCATACTGAAACTCTAAAAATCTGATGCTTATTATCATAGTGGAACCACCATAGACTGTCCACATTATTCCGATAGACATACAATCTCCTGTAGTTGCTCATACTGGATTGAGGATGGTTGGGAGTGAAGTAACAGAATTTTTCATTGTATTTGTTCAGCTGAAAGGATGTACCTAATGGAGATAAATGACATTTGCAGGAACCAGTAATATGTAAACCATGCCAAACCAAGAGTGATCAATATCCAGACAAAAGTATTCGAACAACTTCCATAAAGGTTTCTGCTGCACAATCAAATTGCATGATATAGATAGCAATCCCAAGGAAAAGAGTTTGATTAGATTCAATTAGTCTTGATAATGAACAAACAAACCATCACTATCTAGCTGCTTGGCAACTAAAAAGAAGCAGATCTGAATATTCATATCAGATGGTCGATGTGATGAACAAACAAACAAACAAACCATCACTATATTATGTCTTCACTTTTGAAGTCATCAATCTATACATGGGAGCCCCACGATCAAGGACATGTTGTTCCCAATCTGACCGAACCCCGAAAGGATTCTCCTTAAGCCAAACCCTACTGTCATATTCGACATCCACATCAGCGGTGATAGAAAATTTACCTTGCCCATACATTAAAAAATGTTCCTTCATTGTTGTTGAAACTTCCTCTACATTGGACTGTAGGAAGACCTGTGAAACCAAGCACACGAGTTAAAACAAGAAACATGGCAACTACTGCAAGGAATGAAACTATCGAACATGCACAACTCTTCTGATAATACACGAAGAAACATCATTCACCAGGAAAATCAATGGTGTGATTTCTATATATGCCAGTAAATAAAAGCAACTTCAATCTACCAAACTGAACCACTATCATGAAGAGGTCCACCAAACTAAACCACTATCATGAAGAAGTCATGATTCATCTACAGATAATTATCACCCCACTTTCATTTCCTCCCAAATTCTTCTGTGACTGCTGAATCTTTGATGCAGTAAGGAATGCCTAAGGGCAAGAGATCACCCCCAAGTCAGTCATGTTTGTGAAAGGAGGAAAGAGATTCAATTAAAATCAGTCAGAATTTCCTATTTCAGAATAAGTTCCAAGTTCGAAAAACTCCTAAATTAAAAAAATATCATAAAGTAACAATTTCATATTTCAAGTATGCTGAATTTAAAAATTTTTAACTAGATAACTAACTTGCTGTTTTAGTTAAAGCATTTTTCAACTAATAGTTTCCTATTTTAAGTTCTGGTCTTGTTTCCAAATTAGTGTAGTTTGGCAAATCTTTAAGTTAGAAATTGTTTCCTGTTTGGTGTTTCTTTTCCCCGCAAGTAGAAGAACTAGATTTAGTCTTAATTAAAGTCTATTTCCTAGAGTTGACAACATAGGAGTTTTACATTTAGGTGCTTACGTTTACTTATAAAAAGCCTTTATATATAACACAGAAATCACTCTTTTTTTTTTTGAAAAAATTGGCAGATGGAATTGATGCTAAAAACAGCAGCTGGAAAATTAGAGCAGTTCTGTCATCAAGACACCAAGGACCAAAAGTTGAGGAGTACAGAGGGGGAGACTGCAAACCAGCTGATGAAAGCCATCACTGTTGCTGTCTCAAACTTAGTGCAATGGTTCTGAGCACTTTCTCCTAGATCGTTACCAATGAGAACTGTTATTCCAGCGGAAGCACATGCAGCTGCAAAAGTAAGTGTAGAAGTGATCCCATCACTAATTGTGAACAAACTGACTATCCGACAATTCCTCAAACACCTCTTCACTAGAAGGGCATAGATGATGTCATGCAGTGTATGGGTTTTGGGGACAGGTGGAGATTTTGAATTCGAAATTGCATTTCATTAGCCTTTTAGTATTTACTACTTAATGGCATTGTCTGCGGCACTTCCATGGCTCCCGTGGCATCCGGTAGGGAGATCCCGTCTCCCCACTACTCTTCAATATTATTTCCAAGTACCAATCCTCTACGTTCTACTCAGCCCACAGCTTTGGATGGCTGGATGCCATTTCGGATAAGTACCTTTGACATCCTGCTTCTTACAAATGACACTATTTGCTTTGGCATTGGCACTTTCGACCAAATCGGTAATATCAAGGTTCTCCTTGGGCCTTTCTAAGATCACCACTAGGCAAAAGATTAATTGGAGCAAGACAAAAATTATGGGAATTCATAGACCCCCCTTTATTAAAAAAATTTGGCTGATAATTTGGGCTGCACGATTATGACTCCCCCCTCTACTCATCTTGGTTTCCCCGTCATCAACTGCAGGCCGCGGAAAGGGCTTTGTGCCTTGATAAATGAAAGACTAGAGCGTCGCTTATCTACATGGAAAGGGAGGCTCCTCTCTAAAGCTGGCAGATGGATGCTTCACTTTTGTTTGACGGGTATACCTAACTACTTCTTTTCCTTTGCTCCTTGCCCCCGCCTTTGATTGATGGCACATTAACATGATCAAAAGGCGATTCTTATGAAGTGGAACTAGCAATGATTTTCATTATCATCTAGTCTACTGAGATGATGTCTGTATGTCGAAGACTATGGGTGGTTTGGGAATTAGATGCACTACGGATATGGGAGTTGCTCTCCTTCTTAAGTGGTTTTGGAAGTTCAACTCCAACTCTATGGCTTTCTAGAAGCTGATGGTGGCCTCCAAGCTCCGTCTTCTCGGGGCTAACTGGATTCTTGATGGCAGCAGGGGCAACATCTGTTCCCGGTCTTCCGGTCGACCGTTAGGTTTTTAGTTGTAAACGGATCATGTCTCAATTTTTGGAATGATTGGTGGGCAGGAGTTGTCCCCTTGCCTCCAACCTCCTCCAGCTTACTAATAGTTTCAACCTCTCTGTGGCCGATGCTTGGGTTGATGGCACTTGGGATCTCCGCTTAAGACGTGATCTCTTTGATGAGGAGGCCATTGCTATCTGCAACTTGATCAATGATCTTGACACTATCACCATCCAACCTCATGTAGCTGACCGAATAATTTGACTCCTTGCTAATAGTAGCTGTTTTTTCTGTCTCCTCCGCCTACCACCACCTCATGGGTTGGACCAAATCCCCTAAGCCTCACTCAGCTGCTTCTGCCTGGCACCTGCCCTCCCCTGGATAAGATTTTTTCTTTAGAGCACTTGTCGTAACAGGATCCTCACTGCTGACAATGTTCTTCGTTGTGGCAACTCACACCGGGTCCTCTCTGCCCCTTCTATGGAATTGAGGAGGAATCTATTTGCAACTTTCCTATGCTTTGCTCTTTTGCCTGGCAAGTTTGGTCATCGCTTCTCAGTAGCTTGGGCCTCCAGTTCTATATTTCATAGGACCTGAGTTCTCTGTCTCCTCCCCAAGTTGGGCAAACTCCTATTATCTAGCTGCACGGCCCACATCCTTTCATGCCTCTGGAAAGAGAGAAATGCTAGGCGATTTTGAGCACACATATCGCACGAAAGTTGAGGTTTCTTGTACTGCCACGAGCCTCATCTCTACCTGGATGCACTCTAGAAAGGATTTTCAGCACCTCTCGTATGCCCCCCTCCAAATCAACTAGAGGGTGATTGCTCAGATGTCTACTCTCCCCCATCCCCTCGGATGGTGGCTTAGGCTCCCTCCCTGCTGGTCGCTTCAAGTTCAACTTCGATGGGTGCGCCCTTGGATGTCCAGATTAGGAAGACTTTGGTGGAGTGCTTTTTCATCCTAGTGGTACTGCAATTATTTCCTACTTTTGGCATTGCTAACTCGACTACGACAGAGCTTTCAGGGCTCTGTGGGTCGTCCTTGTGAGCTCATATGGGTCAAGTCGGTTCTGATTGAGTTTGGTATTTCTGTTCCAGATACTATGATTATGAAGTGTGATAATCTAAGTAGCAATTTTCATAGCAAGCAATCCTATGTTTCATAAAAGAAAGAAACACAAAAGTTGACTGTTATTTTATTAGAGATGTAGTCTTGCAAGGGAAGTGGTTACTCCGTATGTGAAGTCTTCAAAGCAGCTTGGAAGATGTGTTTACAAAACTATGGGAAGGAAAACATTTTGGATTTTGTGACAAACTGAGACTTTTTGATATCTACTCTCCAACTTGATTAGGAGTGTTAAATTATATAGGAAGGGATAAAGAGGCCGATGAAAGACATGATCTAATCCAACCCCTCCAACGGTCATCAAAGTCCATTTGACCCAAAAGATCATCTAAGAGATCCCGGTTAACCCTGTCAAATGCCTTCTCAAGATCAAACTTCAAGGCAAGCCGAGGGCAACTAGAACGGGAGAAATGGTCAAGGAGCTCATGAGCAGCAATGGAAGAGTCAAGGATGTTCCTCCCCCCTAGGGAAGCACCTTGACCATTGTGGATGACCAAGGGAAGGAGGGACTTCATTCGTTGAGCGAGGAGCCAGGCAATAATTTTGTAAGAGCTTGAGATGAGGCTGATGGGCCAAAAATCACCTGGCTACTCAACATTGTTTTTCTTTAGAACTAAGGCAATAAAAGAAGCCCTCATACTACTAAAGGTGATGCCATTCTTGTGAAAACCCCGGACCACATTGTGTATGTCCTACCTAATAAAATGTCAAGCACTATGATAGAAATTGACATTAAACCCGTCCGGACCAAGCGCACGATCACAGGTCATACCAAGAACGGCCTTCTCAATTTCCAAATTTGAGAAAGGAAACTCAATCAGAGAGGCGGCGGCATTGGAGATTTTGGCATAGTTGAGGTGCTAGAGCTTAGGACGATGAGGGCACTCCTTTGAATAAAGATCTGCATAAAACTTGATCAAAGCATTAGTAATGAAGGATCTATCCATGGTTACCTCATTGTCCATACACAATGAGGTAATTTGGTTAGTCCTCGTCGAGGGGACAACATGAATTTTTTTTGTATTAGTGTCTCCCTCTTTCAGCCATCTAAAACGGGCACATTGCTGCCACCTCACTTTCTCCGAGTGGAGAAGAGTAAAAAACAAGCCTGAAGAGCAGCGTGAGAAGAGAATTCAATATTGGATAGATACCTTTGTTGTTCAACTTGGTCAAAGACATCAATCTGGGAAGTGAGAGAAATTTTCTTGGCACTAAGGGAGGACTTCAGGTTGGAGGCCCAAGACTTCAGCTTACCTTTGAGAAGCTTAAGTTTTTGAGGGAGGTCCCAATCCGCACGATGACCATCGGTAAACTCGCACTACCAATCAGCAAGGAGGTGATCAAAATCCGCCCCAAGTAACCAAGAGAATTCTTTTGATCACCTCCTTGCTGATTGGTGGTGCGAGTTTACCGATGGTCATCGTGCGGATTGGGACCTCCCTCAAAAACTTAAGCTTCTCAAAGGTATGCTGAAGTCTTGGGCCTCCAACCTGAAGTCCTCCCTTGGTGCCGAGAAAATTTCTCTCACTTCCCAGATTGATGTCTTTGACCAAGCTGAAGAATAGAGGTATCTATCCAATATTGAATTCCCATCTCACGCTGCTCTTCAGGCTTGTTTTTTTACTCTTCTCCACTCGGAGAAAGTGAGGTGGAAGCAATGTGCCCGTTTTAGATGGTTCAAAGAGGGAGACACTAATACAAAAAAATTTCATGCTGTCCCCTCAACGAGGACTAACTAAATTACCTCATTGTGTATGGACAATGAGGTAACCATGGATAGATCCTTCATAACTAATGCTTTGATCAAGTTTTATGCAGATCTTTATTCAAAGGAGTGCCCTCATCGTCCTAAGCTCTAGCACCTCAACTATGCCAAAATCTCCAATGCCGCCGCCTCTCTGATTGAGTTTCCTTTCTCTAATTTGGAAATTGAGAAGGCCGTTCTTGGTATGACCTGTGATCGTGCGCTTGGTCCGAACGGGTTTAACGTAGATTTCTATCATAGAGCTTGACATTTTATTAGGTAAGACATACACAATATGGTCCGGGGTTTTCACAAGAATGGCATCACCTTCAGTAGTATGAGGGCTTCTTTTATTGCCTTAGTTCTGAAGAAAAACAATGTTGAGCAGCCAGGTGATTTTTGGCCCATCAGCCTTATCTCAAGCTCTTACAAAATTATTGCCCGACTCCTCGCTCGGCGATTGAAGTCCCTCCTTCCCTTGGTCATCCACAATGGTCAAGGTGCTTCCTTAGGGGGGAGGAACATCCTTGACCCTTCCATTGCTGCTCATGAGCTCCTTGACCATTTCTCCCGTTCTAGTTGCCCTCGGCTTGCCTTGAAGTTTGATCTTGAGAAGACATTTGACAGGGTTAATTGGGATATCTTAGATGATCTTTTGGGTCAAATGGACTTCGATGACCGTTGGAGGGGTTGGATTAGATCATGTCTTTCATCGGCCTCTTTATCCCTACCTATGTAATTTAACACTCCTAATCAAGTTGGAGAGTAGATATCAAAAAGTCTCAGTTTGTCACAAAATCCAAAATGTTTTCCTTCCCATAGTTTTGTAAACACATCTTCCAAGCTGCTTTGAAGACTTCACATACGGAGTAACCACTTCCCTTGCAAGACTACATCTCTAATAAAATAACAGTCAACTTTTGTGTTTCTTTCTTTTATGAAACATAGGATTGCTTGCTATGAAAATTGCTACTTAGATTATCACACTTCATAATCATAGTATCTGGAACAGAAATACCAAACTCAATCAGAACCGACTTGACCCATATGAGCTCACAAGGACGACCCACAGAGCCCTGAAAGCTCTGTCGTAGTCGAGTTAGCAATGCCAAAAGTAGGAAATAATTGCAGTACCACTAGGATGAAAAAGCACTCCACCAAAGTCTTCCTAATCTGGACATCCAAGGGCGCACCCATCGAAGTTGAACTTGAAGCGACCAGCAGGGAGGGAACCTAAGCCACCATCCGAGGGGATGGGGGAGAGTAGACATCTGAGCAATCACCCTCTAGTTGATTTGGAGGGGGGCATACGAGAGGTGCTGAAAATCCTTTCTAGAGTGCATCCAGGTAGAGATGTGGTTTGTGGCAGTACAAGAAACTTCAGCCGTCGTGCGATATGTGTGCTCAAATCTCCTAGCATTTCTCTCTCTCCAGAGGCACCAAAGGATGTGGGTCATGCAGCTAGATAATAGGAGTTTGCCCAACTTGGGGAGGAGACGAAGAACTCAGGTCCTATGAAATATAGAACTGGAGGCCCAAGCTGCTGAGAAGCGATGACCAAACTTGCCAGGCAAAGGAGCAAAGCAAAGGAAAGCTGAAAATAGATTCCTCCTCAATTCCATAAAAGGGGCAGAGAGGATCCGGTGTGAGTTGCCACAACGAAGAACATTGCCAACAGTGAGGATCCTTTTACGATAAGTGCTCTAAAGAAAAAATCTTATCCAGGGAGGGCAGGTGCTAGGCAGAAGCAGCTGAGTGAGGCGTAGGGGATTTGGTCCAACCCATGAGGTGGCGGTAGGCTGAGAAGACAGAGAAAACAACCACTATTAGCAAGGAGCCAAATTATCCGATCAGCTACATGAGGTTGGAAGATGATAGTGCCACGATCATTGATCAAGTTGCATATAGCAATGACCTCCTCATCAAAGAGATCACGTCTTAAGTGGAGATCCCAAGTGCCATCAACCCAAGCATCGGCCACAGAGAGGTTGCAACTATAAGTAAGTTGGAGGAGTGAGAGGAGGGTGGAGGCAAGGGGCCAACTCCTGCCCACCAATCATTCCAAAAATTGAGACTTGATCCTTTTACAACTAAAAACCTGACGGTCAACTGGAAGACCGGGAACAGATGATGAAGTGCTCTCTAGAGGGGACAAATGTTGCCCTTGCTGCCATCAAGAATCCAGTTAGCCCTGAGAAGACGGAGCTTGGAGGCCACCATCAGCTTCTAGAAAGACATAGAGTTAGAGTTGAACTTCCAAAACCACTTAAGAAGGAGAGCAACTCCCATATCCGTAGTGCATCTAATTCCCAGACCACCCATAGTCTTCAGCACACAAACATCATCTCAACTGACCAGATGCTAATGAAAATCATTGCTAGTTCCACTTCATAAGAATCACCTTTTGAAAATGTTAATGTGCCATCAATCAGAGGTGGGGGCAAGGAGCAAAGGAAAAGAAGTAGTTAGGTATACCCGTCAAACAAAAGTGAAGCATCCATCTGCCAGCTTTAGAGAGGAGCCTCCCTTTCCATGTAGATAAGCGACCCTCTAGTCTTTCATTTATCAAGGCACAAAGCCCTTTCCGCGGCCTGCAATTGATGACGGGGAAACCAAGATGAGTAGAGGGGGGAGTCATAATCGTGCAGCCCAAATTATCAGCCATAATCTGTAATAAGGGGGGGTCTATGAATTCCCATAATTGTTGTCTTGCTCCAATTAATCTTTTGCCTAGTGGTGATCATAGAAAGGCCCAAGGAGAACGTTGATATTACCGATTTGGTCGAGAGTGCCAATGCCAAAGCAAATAGTGTCATCTGCAAGAAGCGGGATGTCAAAGGTACTCATCCAAAATGGCATCAAGCCATCCAAAGTTGTGGGCTGAGTAGAACGTAGAGGACTAGTACTTGGCAATCATATTGAAGAGTAGTGGGGAAACAGGATCTCCCTACCGGATGCCACGGGAGCCATGGAAGTGCTGCAGACAATGCCATTGAGTAGTAAATACTAAAAGGCTAATGAAATGCAATTTCTAATTCAAAATCTCCACCTGTCCCCAAAACCCATACACTGCATGACATCATCTATGCCCTTCTAGTAAAGCGGTGTTTGGGGAATTGTCGGATAGTCGGTTTGTTCACAATCGGTGATGGGATCACTTCTACACTTACTTTCGCAGCTGCATGTGCTTTCGCTGGAATAACAGTTCTCATTGGTAACGATCTAGGAGAAAGTGCTCAGAACCATTGCACTAAGTTTGAGATAGCAACAGTGATGGCTTTCATCAGCTGGTTTGCAGTCTCCCCCTCTGTACTCCTGAACTTTTGGTCCTTGGCATCTTGATGACAGAACTGCTCTAATTTTCCAGCTTCTGTTTTTAGTATCAATTCCATCTGCCAATTTTTTCAAAAAAAAAAAAGAGTGATTTCTGTGTTATATATCAAGTCTTTTTATAAGTATACGTAAGCACCTAATTGTAAAACTCCTATGTTGTCCACTCTAGGAAATAGACTTTAATTAAGACTAAATCTAGTTCTTCTACTTGCGGGGAAAAGAAACACCAAACAGGAAACAATTTCTAACTTAAAGACTTGCCAAACGACACTAATTTGGAAACAAGACCAGAACTTAAAATAGGAAACTATTAGTTGAAAAGAAGTTCTAGTTGAATGCTTTAACTAAAACAGTAAGTTAGTTATCTAGTTAAAACTTTTTAAATTCAGCATACTTGAAATATGAAATTTTTACTTTAAGATACTTTTTTTAATTTAGGAGTTTTCCGTACTTGGAACTTATCCTGAAATAGGAAATTCTGACTGCTTTTAATTGAATCTCTTTCTTCCTTCTTTCACAAACATGACTGACTTGGGGGTGATCTCTGGCCTTTAGGCATTCCTTACTGCATCAAAGATTCAGCAGTCACAGAAGAATTTGGGAGGAAATGACAGTGGGGTGATAATTGTTTGTAGATGAATCATGACTTCTTCATGATAGAAGTTTAGTTTGGTGGACCTCTTTATGATAGTGGTTCAGTTTGGTAGATTGAAGTTGCTTTTATTTACTGACATATATAGAAATCACACCATTGATTTTCCTGGTGAATGATGTTTCTTCGTGTAATATCAGAGGAGTTGTGCCTGTTCGATAGTTTCATTGCTTGCAGTAGTTGCGATGTTTCTTGTTTTAACTCATGTGCTTGGTTTCACAGGTCTTCCTACAGTCCAATGTAGAGGAAGTTTCAACAAGAATGAAGGAACATTTTTTAATGTATGGGAAAGGTAAATTTTCTATCACTGCTGATGAGGATATCGAATATGACAGTGGGGTTTGGCTTAAGGAGAATCCTTTCGGGGTTCGGTCAGATTGGGAACAACATGTCCTTGATCGTGGGGCTCCCATGTATAGATTGATGATTTCAAAAGTGAAGACATAATATATAATCTTAGTGTGTATGTTTGTATATAATTTATTTCTCGTCTTCAAAAACGAAATAGAAAAATTCTCATCACATCGACCATCTGAAGTGGAACTTAATCACTCAAAACAGTTGAGGGCATACGATAAACCAAGCAGCACGAAGTTAAAACTGCATCTCCCCAAAAAGATTTAGGAACATTCATATGCAATAATAGTGTCCTTGTAACCTCAAGGAGATGTCTATTTTTACGTTCAGCCACCCCATTTTGTTGTGGTGTATAAGGGCAGGATGTTTGATGGGTAATACCATGAGAATCACAAAACACTGAAAATTTATGGTTAAGATATTCCAAACCATTGTCAGTACGAAGTACATGAACACATGCACCAAATTGATTTTTTATTTCATTGTCTACTTCCCATATACCTCGTTCAGTGCAGGAAGTCTTGTGCTCTCCAGAATGGAAACAAGCTATGGATGATGAGATGAGTGCTTTGGTGTCTTGGGGAACATGGAATCTATGTATTTAGCCATGGCACGTCATAAACTTAGTCATCAATTCAAGGTCCGAAAGCTCCCCAGATTCATCCTCAAGCTTGACTTCGAAAAGGCATTTGACAGAGTTAAGTGGAAGTTTCTGGACACCCTCTTGGGGAAGATGGGATTCGGAGAAAAATGACGCTTCTGGATCCAAAGCTGCATCTCCTCTGCAAGCTACTCCGTCCTTCGCAACGGAACAATTTGTGGGTATTTTAAGGGAACCAGGGGAATCAGACAGGGAGACCCCCTCTCCCCCCTGCTCATCAACGTGGTGGCAGAATATCTATCCTCCTTGATCTACTCGGCCAAGAACATGGGATGGCTCCTCCCCACGACTGATTGTACAACCTTTGATAATCCTATTCTCCAGTTTGCGGATGATACTATTTGCTTCGGCGTTGGTACTATGGATCAGATCAGAAAATTGTGTGTCATGCTGGGATTATTTGAATTGGCTTCCGGTCATAACATAAACTAGGGAAAAAACACTCTTCTTGGCTATCACATTGATCCAACCGAGCTTGGGGATACGACGGACTACCGTATTGTGTATGTCATAACAGAAACTTCAATCGCCGAGCGAAGAGCCGAGCAATAATTTTGTAAGAGCTTGAGATGAGGTTGATGGGCTGAAAATCACCTGGCTGCTCAACATTGTCTTTCTTCAAAACTAAGGCAATAAAAGAAGCCCTCATACTACTGAAGGTGATGCCATTCTTGTGAAAACCCCGGACCATATTGTGTATGTCCTACCTAAAAAAATGTCAATCTCTATGATAGAAATCTACGTTAAACCCGTCCAGACCAAGCGCACGATCACAGGTCATACCAATAACGGCCTTCTCAATTTCCAAATCAGAGAAAGGAAACTCAATTAGAGAGGCGATGAGGGCACTCCTTTGAATAAAGATCTGTATAAAACTTGATCAGAGCATTAGTAATGGAGGATCTATCTATGGTTGCCTCATTGTCCATACACAATGAGGTAATTTGGTTAGTCCTCGTCGAGGGACAGTATGAAAAAATATATTATTAGTGTCTCCCTCTTTCAGCCATCTAAAACGGGAACATTGCTTCCACCTCACTTTCTCCGAGTGGAGAAGAGTAAAAAAACAAGCCTGAAGAGCAATGTGAGAAGAGAATTCAGTATTGGACAGACACCTTTGTTCTTCAGCTTGGTCAAAGACATCAATCTCGGAAGTGAGAGAAATTTTCTCGGCACCAAGGGAGTACTTCAGGTTGGAGGCCCAAGACTTCAGCTTACCTTTGAGAAGCTTAAGTTTTTTAGGGAGGTCCCAATCGGCACGATGACCATTGGTAAACTCGAACCACCAATCAGCAAGGAGGTGATCAAAATCTGCCCCAAGTAACCAAGAGTTCTCAAAGCAAAGGGGGCAGGACCCTATCTACCAAAAGATGTAGAAAGGAGAATCGACCAGTGATCAGATCCCACCCAGTTAAGAACCCTGCCTAAAGTATCTTCATATATTTGGAGCCAATCGCTACTCACAAGAAATCTGTCCAGCTTGGAGAGAATGGGTTGTTTCTGCCCATTTGACCAAGTAAATGTCTTTCCAGCCAGAGAGATCTCAACCAGCTCTGCACCCCCTATAAAATCCGCAAAATATAAAAATGGCAGGAAGGGATTATTCGTTGCAAAATCTGATCGCATTGAAATCACTTGCAATGAGCCAAGGTAGCGACCATAGTTAAAGAAGATTGTGAAGCTCCTCCCAAAAAGATCTACGCTGCCGGTATCTAGTGGGTCCATAAATCCCAGTAAGCCCCTAAGTGCATTATTGTCGACCATTATTGTCATTGCGTCAGTGGCTCGCAGCATCCTTCCTCACACCAATGCATCAGGGGCAAAGGAGATTTACATCCCTCGCGGTAACTCAGCAGAGTTACCGAGCTCGGGCAAGACAGCCGAGGCGGCATTTGTAAATTCTAGCACAGTTCAGCCAGGAGGCGCAGTGCTGGCCAGGGCCAGGAAGGTCATCGCCGATAAATTTTCTGGCTGGGGGGTTACCTTGTTGGAGTTAGGTCAGGTTCTGGAGATGATGCATTTCCCGACCCGAGAGCTTGACGTCGTAGGAGTACTCCTTGATTGCTGTCTGAAAGGTCAACCAACCAAAGGAATCCTTCGATTCCGGAAGGAGATCTGGCCAAGCTGGAGCTCTCTGGATCTGGTTCGACAACTATCAATCGCTGTAACAGCGTCGAACTGGCTAAGGAAGACATTGAAGTCTGCCGCCAGAAAGGAGACGAAGGTCCTTCTTCCCTCATTTTGAACCGTGATCCGGATCGTCATCCCCAATCTGTCTCAATTTCGTCCGATCGCTAGAGAGGAGTTGCCAAAATTGAAAAAAGTTTCCGTAGAACCAAAGCTTCCTTCCTTTCTGTTTTTCTTTGATCAAATTGTCTTCCATCCTGTAGCGTCTCGATCTCTGTCCCTGGAAGATTCGTCAGCCATCATTGTCTCAGACGAAAGACTTCTTTCCGTCAAGGGCTCACGGCCTGAAGCACAGGGGTCAGGGATCCGAGCACTGGTTTCCCCCTTCTCAAGACGACGCTCGAACACAAGTTCACGAGAAGAGAGAAAGGGAGGGAGAGAGGGAGACGCGGAATCTTCCCTTTTGATAACCTTCTTTCCGAGGGAAACCCTCGTTGGAAGGGTTTCCAAAGATTCGGCAAGGTCGGCGGAGCTCGTCGGTCGTCGTCGTCTTCCACCATGAGAGGGGGTTGCGACTCCTCGAGTCACCCAAGTCGCACATCATATAGAGTGAATGAAGCAACTGGTTTCAGAACCTCTATCAAATCCTTCTAAATCCTGATGTCACTGGCCCTAACATATACTTGTTCAAAGACAAAGCAATTGTTAGGTGTGAAGCTATCTAAAATCGAGTCAGTTTGTAATTGTTTAATTTCCTTTTACTTGATTTGTTGTATAGCACCTGCGAAAGGTGTGAAAGAAGATTAAGTCCACAGCGCCCCCCCTCCCCCTATCCCTATACACTCACACACACACACAAAAAAAAAAAAAAAAAAAGAATCAAACTTGGACAACAACCTTGCACCTTGGACATTTCATTTTGCTGTTATGAACACAATAACATTATTATTTTATTATTTTTTCCTAATTTACTTTATTTTATTTCAGTTTTAGGCCACAAGGGTATTTTTGGAATATTTTATTTATATGGATTTTTGGATTATTTATTTATAGGGGTATTTTTGTAATATTTTATATTAAACCCTAACAGGGTGAACCCTATTTAAGGGGTAAGAGTAATGAGAAAGACAAACATTGATTTTAGGGTAAACAGGCTGGGAGTTTTGCTCAACAAGCTCTAGGGTTTTCAAGATTCTCTTTGGCTAGATCTTCGTCTTCCTCTCCATGTCTCCCTACAATTCTACCATGTCTTTCTACAATTCCCCATGGCCAAACTGGAACCGTATCAACGAATCCTTGTGTTAGATACGGGACCATAACAACTGGTATCAGAGCAGGAACACAATGAGTCATTCTATATCCCCAGAAGAATGGATGGCGATGCACAGAGAAATATCCCTAGAAGAATAGATGGCGATGCACAGAGAAATCAGAGAAATGCGGTGGATTGGCATTGAAGAGGAAAAAATACGGGAATGGCGTGCAACCTACATGAAAAAATTTCTTGCAAGGAAGCAACTGGCTTTCGCAGAAAAAGGTCATACGACCTAAATTCTCCGAGCACGAAAAATCCACATAACGAGAGGCAACAAAAGCTCTCTTGGACGGAAATCTTCATCTCATTGCTGTGGTAGATAAAATCGTCACGGGAGACGCTCTCTCGGACGAACAGAAGACGCAAGAACACAAAGAGTTCTCTGTATCTCCGGTGACGGCGACATCCGAATTTGGGGATTCAGAAATTCCAAAAACGGAAGGGTATTCAAATATTCATTCGTCGAAAAATCCAGAATGGGGTTCAGCATCAAATCCTTTCCCAATGGATGTCGTGCGTCTCTCCAAACCGAAGACGCAGAGAAATCCAAAGCCGAACAGCGGGGAGGTAATACAAATCCAAACAGGGGAAATTCCGAAATCGTTGGCACTGGATGATTTGGGGGCGACCTCATTTTTGCGTTGCATATTTTGAAAAGTTCGGCAAATTCGTGTAGTTAATTGAGAAAGTGTCTTGGAATTTTTTTTTGAGGGGCTTTGTTTTTCTGTGGATGAGCACAGTACCTGTGCGGATGTGAATCTTCAAATTGCATATGTGGAGTTTAATTTTCTGGATCCTGTTCGGCCACGAACTTCAAATTCAACTTTTTGGCCTGGTGTGTTTCTGTTCCGGGAAGCAAAGAAACACAACCAGCATCGTTTTGACTTACAGCTGGTGTGTATGAATTCCGAGAGGGAGTTTTTCTGGGGATGCCGGGAACGATCGCAAAAAAATTCTGGATGTTGTTTTATTCTCCTGCCGCGATCAGCAGCAGTGTTATTGTCCTTCATTCAATTAGCACCCTTGTGTTTAATCTTTTGGATGTTTTGTATGCTGCTCGTCCACTGTTTGTCAAAATTCTTACCGTGAGTGATAATATTTTGTTGGGTATTCAGCGCAGGGTTGAGATAATTCTGTAGATGAATTGTTTTTCTATTGATGGGACCAACAGTGGTGAGTTTGTTCTTGATCTAATTGACAAAGTTGGGCTTAATTTTTTGGGTTCCATAATTGTTTGCACAAAAAGTTGTGATTATGCACTGCAAGTGAGAACACAGAAATTGGAATCCTCTTTTACCTCTCCTTTTCCATTGTTGTCCACGACTCAGTTGCCTGCTGGAAATTCTGTTGGAATTTCTGGAGTGAGTTGGAGGGAGTTGAATGCCATTGATAATGGGATCAATGAAGTTGTTCCTTTTCTGTTTGAGAAAGGGCTTAATTATCAAAGAGGGTGTCTTAATAGACATTCTGTTGGGTTTTCTGTTGGCCGAGAGAAGGGACCCTGTATCTAATGATAAGGATGCATTCGTGCTGTCTGGTTCTGCTATTAGTGCTGAAACTACTGCTGGGTCTGCTGCTATTCCAATCAGCATTGGAATCGTGTTAGATTTCTTGTGGTATGAACCTTCTAGTGAGCGAATCGATGATATGGCAGCAGCTCAAAGGGCAAGAGATTTTCATCTCGGCTGGTTTCTGGAACCAAACAGATTTGGTCACTACCCCAGATCAATGGAACTAATTGTAGGAGAGCAGCCCCAACAAATCTGCTGGGTGAAATAAGATTGGAAAAAAGATGAAGGCTTGGCAGGTGGGTGCACACTTCAGGAAAATGGAGTGGTGATCCCACTGATAAAGGCATCCAAACTTCTCTAGACTACAGTTTTTTTGCTATCTCTTCCTAGTTTCCTGAGATCTCTAACAAAGACAAGACCTTGGTCTTTCAACTTTCTGTTAAACATGAGCAGAAGCTTGGTTGTGGTGGTGGGTACATGAAGTTGGTCAGTAGTGATGCGGATCTAAAGAACTTTGGTGGAGAGACTCCATACAGCATTATGTTTGGACCTGACTTATGTGGCTATAGCACTAGGAAGGTTCATGCGATCTTGACCTGTGATGGGAAGAACCACTTGATAAAGAAGGACATTCCCTGTGAAATAGACAAGCTAACACATGTTTACACTTTCATCATCCATCCGGATGCTACATACAGTATACTGATCGATAACAATGAGAAACAGACTGGAAGCTTGTATACCATTTGGGACTTACTCCCTCCAAAACAAATGAAGGATCCTGCTGCTAAGAAGCCGGAGGATTGGATGATAATGAATATATTCCAGACCCAGAAGATACGAAGCCTGAGGGGTACGATGACATCCCAAAAGAAATAACTGATCTTGATGCACAGAAGCCTGACGACTGGGACGATGAGGAAGATGGTGAATGGACTTCACCTACTATTCCAAATCCCAAGTATATGGATGGAAGCAAAAGAAAATAAAGAACCTGAACTACAAGGGAAAATGGAAAGCACCTATGATTGATAACCCTGATTTTAAGGACGATCCCTATTTGTATGTCTTCCCCAACTTGAAATATGTTGCAGTTGAGTTGTGGCAGGTGAAATCAGGTACTTTGTTTGACATCATTCTAGTATGTGATGACCCCGGGTATGTGAATAAGGGTGCAGAGGACACATGGATGAAGAATAAGGATGTTGACTCTGCTGATGAGAAGGAAGACAAGAATGACAACGAAGATGATGACAGCGAAGAAGACAAGGAGGATGAACCGATAGAACACGATGAGCTATCGGCACGGGCAAACAGACCTACCTTCGAGCTTGAGGACAAGCTCGTTGTTCCAGGGGGTGTAATGTTATGAACACAATAACATTATTATTTTATTGTTTTTCCCTAATTTACTTTATTTTATTTCAGTTTTAGGCCATAGGGGTATTTTTGGAATATTTTTTTATAGGGGTATTTTTGGAATATTTTATTTATAAGGGTATTTTTGTAATATTTTATATTAAACCCAAACATGGTGAACCCTATTTAAGGGGTAAGAGTAATGAGAAAGACAAACATTGATTTTAGATTAATTTTAGGGTAAACAGGCTGGGAGTTCTACTCAACGAGCTCTAGGGTTTTCAAGCTTCCCTTTGGCTTGATCTTCGTCTTCCTCTCCATGTCTCCCTACAATTCCACCATGTCTTTCTACAATTCCCCATGGCCAAACCGGAACCGTAACAACGAATCCTTGTGTTAGATTCGGGACCATAACATTTGCCTTAAGACTTCTTCTAAGATGCAAACTCCATGCACCATGACAAAAAGAATCAATTAGTTTAACCTGTTGATTATATTTAAATACTCTTAAGTTCCTAGCATAGAAAGAAAGAGAGGACTCTTTAGAGAAGGTAGAAGAAAGAGGAAACAAAAGAAATAGAAAAAAGTCACTTCCAAATTACACATATAACCCAAGTAATAATCACTAAACAGGGACAAAAAAGTAAACAACCTACTCAAAACTGCCTTCGTCTAACTTAACTTGAAACAGGCTAATATAACTTACGAACAAAAAGGAAATTTCCTAATCTAACAGGAAGCTTTCTTCTGACCAGTTTAACAGCCTCTATATCTAGGATTAAGACACAACATGATGGGAATCTACAGAGCACTCCTTACTTTGTTATAAAAATTTAAAAAAAGTTTGCCATTGAAAAAAAAAAAAAAAGTTAGCAATCTAAATTTTTGTTTTCTTTTTCATTTAATACGTCAATGCTATACCAAAAGATGAATACACAACTCTTGATTCTTTCAACGCTTAAGAATTCACTTAAGAGGCAATTTTGTTTAGTCTTTGACAGCAAAGAGAAAATTTCTTTCAATGTGAGTGGACCAAGGTCAACAGGTTCCCAACCTACAGTCAGCACAATATTTTTCACAATGCTTTGTTTCTAATGAATGAATAACTTGATAGAAGATAAATTGCAATGAGTATTAATTAGTTTAACAGAAAGCATAAGTCCTATAAGACTCTTTTAAAACTTTCCTAAAAAGACAATGAATGAGCGAGCGCACAAGAGGAGCAACTTAGGCGATTTTTTCGCTTAACGTGCACCGTTAACGATCGTAACGTGCATTGTTGGCGATCGTATCTTGCGTTGTCTATTTCAAAACTGCTAACGTGCGCCAAAACACCCAAATGAGAGAGAGAACTCTCCTGACGATCATCGTCCCTATGGCTGACGACTGGACCACCCCCGACAACCACCGCTACTCAAGCAAGGCTACCGTGAGCCTTTTCGACGCCGGTAGAAGACTCGACGATGCTGTGACGAGAAGAAATGGAGGAAATGGCTCTCCATGGCGAGGAAGAAAAACTCATAGACGGTCAGATCCGTCTAGCCACCGCTCCAGCGAGCTTTCTGAAGCTTCGACAAAGGAATACGAAGCTCGCTGGATGACGATCTCTTGTTGAAAGAAGTGAAATTGTCTTTTCCAAATCAGTTACAGAAAATGCAAAGTTACCGTCAAGAGAATCGTCCAAAAATCAGGTCTGGTGATCCGTATCTTCTCAGCTGACGGACCAAAACTTTCATTCATCTGTATCCCAGTAGAAGCGATCCACAGCTTCAGGCATCAGTTTCAGAGAGCTACCATAGAAACTGAAAAATCCTGTGAACTCTAGTCACGGGACTCGATTTTCCTCTTCTCAGTGACTACCTTTCGTGGTCGTCGGGAATGTTGGGTCACCCACAGAAGAGGAACCACCAATTTAGCCAAATTATTCATACCCGAGGCCACAAACTCGGGTTTTGGCTAGAATGAGCTAGCTGCTGCACTCCAGAGCCTCTCCCCGGCGCTAGACACAGCAGAAGCACCAATCTGCCCCGATGATACCAGAGTAAGATTTCCACCTCTCCTCCCAGCAACCCAACGCCACCAAAACACCCTCCTGACCTCCCCTCCTGCTCCTAACAGCACCCCCTCCCCGAAAATTCCTGATTTACCCCAAACCATACCTCGGGCCCCCTGCTCCCATAGAAACACCCAAAATAATCCAAATCCCACCAAACCTTCTCCATGACGGGCGTAGAATTTTGACTCGCTCCATTCTTGTCCAAACATCCCCCGACGTCATCAAATCCAGCATTCTTCACTGGCTGATTGACAAACTTCACCTCTCTTACACTCCCAGAATCTCCTATCTTAGTCCCCAAACTTGGCTTGCTCATTGCGGAATCGAGTAGGAGTCTTTTGCGGCTCTTGCCATCATACCCCACACCAGCTCTGGCATCATCGGGGTCTCAGAGTGGCTCCCCTCAGCACCCTCCAGCCAGTACAGGCAATGGGTCACAGTTACAAGGCTTCTTGTCGAGCTATGGAAAAACGCGGTCCTTTCGAGAATCGTGTCCGAGTTTGGCTCTATCATTGCTTTGGACCCACTCACGGAGCACCGGCACCGTCTGGATGAGGCCCGGATCCTCATCAAACCTCTTCACCCATGTGATGGACAATATTTCAGATGCGTTATGGTAGATAAAGTACGATACTGGATCTGTATCAGCATCACTGTGATGGATGATTTTAGAGATGTGGTCCCCGAAAGCACAATCAAACCTCGAGAAATCACATAGCCAGAGACAGAAGATTTCATCATTCCAGAGTTGGGTGAACGAACTCAAGTGTTTGTTGCAACTCTCCAATCAAAACAACACAAATACAACCCAAAAACCTGGGCCCAGATAATGGAACTTGCCAAGGTGATGGGCACCGTCTTCACAGAGCCTCTCCTAGGAGATAACCACCCATCTGAGAAGTCAAAGAAGATGAATAATGATCAATGATTATTCCCTCCTGGAATGTTCGTGGAATTGGGTCCTTGAGTCGCTGCGCCTCCATTCTGGACCTCCTTGCCTCTACCAAGGCAAATGTTGTTGTTCTCCAAGAAACCAAGGTGGCTTCTCTACCCCTTGGATACATCCGTGAGTTGTGGCACCTAAAGGAGCCCGGCTGGGCTTCAGTGGATGTAGTGGGATCGATAGGCAGTATCCTACTGATGTGGGACACCAGTACTACTGAGGTGCTTGATCGTTGTTGTGGCTCTTACTCCCTTGGCATTAAGCTGTGAGACAAAAGTTCGGGGAACATTTGGTGCCTAGTTGGTGTCTATGGCCCTACCAGACACCATGAGCGCCACCTATCTTGAGAGGATCTATTGAGGTCTTGTCAAATGTGGTATATTCCTCTGATTCTTGTGGGTGACTTCAATGTCACTCGCTTTTGCCACAAAAAATCCCCGCCGTCCAGGAGAATCACAACCTCTATGAGGCTATTTGCTGATTTTAGTGGCAGCTGGGACCTAGATGAGATTACCATATCTGGGAAGACCTTCACTTGGTCAAATGGTAGGCAGCCCCCTGTCCTCTCAAAGCTGGACCTATTCTTAGCCAGCAATGATTGAGTTCAGCTCTACAGCAACGTCTCCGACAAAGTGCTCAATCGAGTCGTCCCTGATCATTGGCCAATTATGATCATTGGCCGATTATGGTTGATAGCCATTTTGGCAATTGTCATCCCCCCCCCCCCCCCCCCCCCCCCCCCCCCCCCCTTTCAGATTCAACAATAATTGGATGGCAAACCCCTCTTTTGATCTCTCTCCAATCTTTTTTGGAGAATATGACCGTTGCTGGCCCGAGCGGGTGGACCTTCCCAATCAAACTCAAGATGTTGAAACCGTTGCAGAGGTCCTAGGCCTCCAAAAAGAAGGACTCTTCCTCGACTATGAGAACCAATGCCCTTGCTCAGATAGCCACTCTCGACTCTGAGGAGGAAGTCAGAGGTCGCTCTTCTCCGAAAGTCTCTCAGAGGTATGCCCTTCAAGGGCAATTGCAGTCCTTTGCCCACAGTGAGTTAGTGCATTGGAAGCAACGTGCAAGATTCAAATGGTTCTTCGATGGGGATGCTAATACTAAATTCTTCCATGCAGTCGCCTATGCACGAAGAAGGGCCAACCGCATTGCCATGCTCAGCGTCAACGGTGAGGCTACCTCAGACCGAGCCATTATTTCTGACTCACTGGTGATTTTTTTTGCAGATTTATACTCTGATCACTAGCCATTCCGCCCCTTCTTCCAAAGGGTTAACCTCCAGGTTATTCCATCAGCCGCAGCTAGTCTCATTGAGCTCCCCTTCTCTAGTCGAGAAATTGAAATTACAGCCCTTGGTCTTCCTTTGGATCATGCTCCCGGTCCGGATGGATTCAACAGGGAATTTTATCGACGTTGTTGGCCCTTCATTAGAGAAGACATTTCCATCATGGCCTGCTCCTTTTATCAGCATGACATCAGATATAGGAGTCTCGGAGCCTCTTTCACCGCCCTCATCCCTAAAAAAGATGGGGTAGAGCTCCCATCCGACTTCCGGCCGATCAGTCTCACTACCAGTGCATATAAGGTGACTGCACGCCTCCTTGCTAGTCGTTTCAGGGCAATCATCCCTATTGCCATTCACCATAGCCAGAGTGTTTTTATTAAGGGAAGAAAAATTCTTGATTTAGCCATGGCATGTTATGAACTTAGTCATCATTTCAAGGTCTGAAAGCTCCTCAGATTCATCCTCAAGCTTGACTTCGAAAAGGCATTTGACAGAGTTAACTAGAAGTTTCTGGACACCCACTTGGGGAAGATGGGATTCGGAGAAAAATGGTGCTTCTGGATCCAAAGTTGCATCTCCTCTACAAGCTACTCCGTCCTTTTCAACGGAAGATTTTGTGGGTATTTTAAGGTAACCAGGGGAATATCTATCCTCCTTGATCTACTCGGCCAAGAACATGGGATGGCTCCTCCCCCCGACTGATTGTACAACCTTTGATATTCCGATACTCCAGCTTGCGGATGATACTATTTGCTTCGGGGTTGGTACTATGGATCAGATCAGAGAATTGTGTGTCGTGCTGGGATTATTTAAATTGGCCACCGGTCATAACATAAAATGGGGAAAAAACACTCTTCTTGGCTATCACATTGATCCAGCCAAGCTTCGGGATACAGCGGACTACCTGGATGCTCTGTGGGAAATATGCCATCTACATATCTTGGGCTCCCACTTTTTGATTCTCGGCCTTCGGCGTCACTATCGTCCCGCGTCATTGAGAAATTTGAAAAGAGGCTAGCCACTTGGAGGGGTAAACTCTTATCAACAGCGGGGCGTCTCACTCTCCTCAAGTTTTGTCTGGCGAGGCAGCCAAATTATCTGTTATCATTCATGCACTGTCCAGCCTTCGTTTGCTCCAAAATTGATGTCATTCGTCAACGATTTCTATGGAGAGGTTCAAAAGATACCTTCTGGTACCATCTGGTTAGTTGGAAGGATATTTGCATACCTCATAATAGGGGAAGATTGGGCATCCAACCTACAAGAGAAATGAACAAAGCTCTTATGCTCAAATAGATTTGGAATTTCAACAACAAACATAACAATTTATGGAGGAATATAGTGAAATTCTACCTTCAATTTTCGGGTGCCTAGTGGAGAGAGGGCGGCATTGCTCGCCTCCTATCCCCGATATGGAAATCAGTTTTCAAGCTCCTTCCAGTATTCAGAGATGCTACCTCGTTTCACACGGGCAATGGAAGGACCCTTCTCTTCTGGTCAGACGATTGATGTGGAGCTCGATCCCTCTCGGAGGACTTCCCGGGGCTGCATAGGGTGGCAAGCGACCTCTCTTACTTTGTGGCTAATTCATGGAATGATCACTCGTGGAGTCTCCCGTTCCGTCGGGGATTAAATGATGAGGAATCCTTGGCTTTTTGCTCTCTCCTTACCAAAAACTCAGCAGTACTATTATCCGGGAGCACTCAGTTGATAAGCTGATTTGGAAGCCCAGTAATAATGGCCGATTCACTGTCACTTCGGCTTACTCTCATATCAGAAAGTAAGACTATAGTACTCATGAGCACAAGGCGAATCTGGCTTGGAAACTCTCAGCACCAAGCAAAATCAAAATTTTTGTGTGGTCAGCCATCAAAGAACATATTCCTACTTCAACCAATCTTCATAGAAGAGGCTTCACTGCCCCCGATCTTTCTTGTCCCTTTTGCGGTGAGTGTGAAGAGACAGTCCAACATGTCCTCTTACACTGGATTTTTGTGGCAAGTTTGGATGAAGATCTTTCAAAAAATCGAGCTCACACTATGGCTACATCAAGACCTCTTTGGCATCTTTGAGATGTTTGAGGGATTCTTTCAGCCTGTCTTGCGCATGTTCCATGGTGCATTTGGCTCAAGCGGAATAATCGGAGATTCAACTCCAAAGCTAGCACCACAGACAACACGGCTTCTCATGTCATTGGACTCATCTCGAGCTGGCTTCATACAAAGAAGGATTTTGCCACTCTATCGGGGTTTCCCTTCGAGAAAATTGGAATTTTATCGCTCATATGTCTGGCCCCATCAGAACTCCGAGTATGGCTATCTGGGATCCTCCCCCTTGCAATTGCATAAAATTGAATTTTGATGGTAGTGCTATTGGATATCCCGGACCAGCAGGAGCAGGTGGTGGAGACCTTATGCTTTCTTATGTTGATCCGGTGGGCATTGCCGATTCTAATACTGCTGAAGTTAGTGCTCTATTGTTCGGCCTCTAAATCTTCAGGGATCGTCTCCATGGCAAGTTAATTATTGAAGGCGACGGTTATTAGTTGGTGTTCCAAAGACAGCCTCCCCCCTTGGCACCACTGGCCCATCACTGATAGTATTGCTGACATTGTATCTTCTACACATTGTAATTGGAATCTCATTCCAAGATCAGCCAACTCTTTGGCTGATAAATTTGCAAAATTCGGAACTTCCCAGAAATCTCTCATTGTTTGGGAAGGCTTCTCTTGAGTTTTTGCCTTAAAAAAAATCAGCATCATTTAAAAAAAAAAAAACTTTCCTGAAAAGTGTGTGAACACTATTGGAAGAGAAGAAAAACACAAGACTTCCATGTGGGCGAAGCAGATGCAACCAAGTGAACAGCACTAACAACGTTCTCTTACATTGTGGTTATTCTTGTTAAGTCTGGATGAAGATCTTTCAAAAGATTGGACTCCAAATGGGGCTATATCAGGACCTCTTTGGCACCTATGAGATTGTTATGGGGATCCACCTTCCTAGGTTGGAGAAGTTAATTCTCTTGGCATGCCTTGCGCATGTCCCATGGTAACTATGGCTTATGCGAAATAACCGGAGATTCAACGCCAAGGCTAGCACCCCGGACAATACGGCTTCTCATGCAATGGCCCTTATCTTGAGCTGGTTACATACCAGGAAGAAGATTTCCTCTCTATCGCGTGTTTCCCTTCGAGAAAATATGAGTTTGATTGCTCATAAGGCGGGCCCCTGCAAGACTCCGGTTATGGCTACCTGGGATCCTCCCCCTTGCGATTGCATCAAACTCAATTTTGATGGTAGTGCTTTAGGCTGTCTTGGGCCGACCGGAGTAGGTGGTGTTTTCAGATATAGCAGTGGAGACCTTATCCTATCCTATGCAGGGCCGATGGCCATTCCTGATTCGAATACTGCTGAAGTGAGTGCTCTTCTATTCGACCTCTAAATCTTCAAGGAATGTCTCCACAACAAGCTACTCATTGAAGGCAACTCAAAAATTATCATCAACTGGTGTTCAAAATGTAGCTCTCCCACTTGGCGCCACTGGCCTATCACTGATTGTATTGCTAACATTGTGTCATCTATTCACTGTAATTGGAATCTCATTCCTAGATCAACAAATTTCTTGGCTAATAAATTGGCAAAATTCGGAATCTCCCAGCAATCTCTCATTGTTTGGGAAGGCTTCTCTTGAGCTTTTGCCATAATAAAAATCAGCATCATTTCAAAAAAAAAAAAATTTCCTAAAAAGTGTGCGAACACTATTGGAAGAGAAGAAGAACACAAGACTTCCATGTGGGTGAAGCAGATGCAACCAAGTGAGCAGCACTAACAATGTTCTCTTACATTGTGGTTATTCTTGGCAAGTCTGGATGAAGATCTTTCAAAAGATTGGACTCCAAATGGGGCTACACCAGGACCTCTTTGGCACCTATGAGATGGTTATGGGGATCCGCCTTCCTAGGTTGGACAAGTTAATTCTCTTGGCATGCCTTGCACATGTCCCATGGTGCCTATGGCTCGAGCGAAATAACCGGAGATTCAACTTCAAGGCTAGCACCTCGGACAATATGGCTTCTCATGCAATGGCCCTTATCTCGAGCAGGTTACATACCAGGAAGAAGATTTCCTCTCTATCGGGTGTTTCCCTTCGAGAAAATATGAGTTTGATCGCTCATAAGGCGGGCCCCTGCAAGACTCTGGTTATGGCCACCTGGGATCCTCCCCCTTGCGATTGCATCAAATTCAATTTTGATGGCAGTGCTTTAGGCTATCGTGGGCCGATCGACATAGGTGGTGATTGCAGAGATAGCAGTGGAAACCTTATCCTATCCTATGCAGGGCCGATGGGCATTCCTGATTCAAATACTGCTGAAGTGAGTGCTCTTCTACTCGGCCTCCAAATCTTCAAGGAACGTGAACACGACAAGCTACTCATTGAAGGCAACTCAAAAACTATCATCAACTGGTGTTCAAAATATAGCTCTCCCACTTGGCGCCACTGGCCTATCACTGATTGTATTGCTAACATTGTCTCATCTATTCATTGTAATTGGAATCTCATCCTTAGATCAGCAAATTTCATGGCTGATAAATTAGCAAAATTCAGAACCTCACAGCAATCTCTCATTATTTGAGAAGGCTCCCCCCCACCCCCCCCCCCCCCCCCCCCCCCCCACCCATGTTGCCCCCGAACATCTTCAAATAGTCAAAAACATCATGAAGGATGCTAGTAATGTCTTCTGAAGGACTATCTTGCAGCCATAGAGTCTTGTACACAAAATCAGCCTTGAAGTATTCGGGGCTCACAAAACCCACACAATTAAGAACATCGGTGATACCCTTTATAATAAGAATCCCATGGTCCCGTGCTACAACATCACCACCAAGATATATATGCTCAGCCACCTTTGAACATTCCTTAGCAAAAAATGCAATCTTATCCTTCTTAACAAGGGTTCCAGTAGGGTCTGGTTTTTGTTGAAATGATGACACTTCAATCCTCTATTTGAGCTGCCACCTGGGTTTGGTGGCTGGGGGGTGATACCATTTTTAATAAGAATGCGACGGTCCCATGCTACAACATCACCACCAAGATATATATGCTCAGCCATCTTTGAATATTCCTTATCCAAAAATGCAATCTTATCCTTCTTAACAAGGGTTCCGATAGGATCTGGTTTTTGTTGAAATGATGACAAGTCAAGCTTCAATCCTCTATTTGAGCTGCCACTTGGGGTTGGTGGATAGGGCCTTGGCATTCTTATTAAAAATGGTATCACCCATGTTCTTAATTGCGTGGGTTTTGTGAGCCCCGAATACTTCAAGGCTGATTTTGTGTACAAGACTCTATGGCTGCAAGATAGTTCTTCAGAAGACATTACTAGCATCCTTTATGATGTTTTTGACTATTTTGAAGATGTTCGGGAGCAATGTGGACGGGTCCTAGTGTAAATATATATTTCTAAGGGTATTATTGTAATTTCTATTTTAAATCTCTATACCTATGTATCGAACAAAAAATCAGGGATTATGCTTCGATCCTTCGTTTCGGTAAATAAAACCAATTTTCGGAAACTTTGTCATCGTATCAGAGCTTCGTTCCGTGCCCTGATTTTTTGTTTTTCTGAGCTTTTTCGGAGCCTTCGGCGGTCTCGGTTCGGTGGTGGAGAAATCGGCTCGGCGTTGTGCTCTCAGAGGTGCGTTATCTTTCCCTCTTTCTCGGTTCTCGATTTGTAGTGGATTCGGAGGGTCTTGTGGGTTTTCTTTTGGATTTCAGAGGTTCTTCTCTCGGATTTACGAATTTTGGCAGCTCCTCTCTCGGGCATTTCGGTTTTTTGGTGTTCGACGGGACCATCTTCGTTTTTGGTATTGAACGGTTCGTTTTTGGTGTTCGACGGGGTCATTGGCTTCGTTTTTGGTGTGCAACGAGAGCACAGGTCCACTCCACGACGATTTTTTTGCTCGATACACATGTCGCAGCGTCTGCTGCGACCCTTTCTACCACTACAACCACGAAGGAGTGGCTCATATTCATGTAGGTGCGTACAGTTGCTGGAAACCTTTCATTGTTGGGTTTTGCAGCACATCTCATAGTTTGTGCCCAAGCTCGCAGGGGCATCATGTCACCTGATAAGGTAGACCAGTTCCCTATCCGTTTCAAGGGTAAAAATTACAGTGCCTGGGAATTTCAGTTTCGTTTATTTGTTATGGGAAATGAGTTATGGGGTCATATAGATGGGACTGATCCCGCACCACGAGAGGCTGAGGCTTTGCCCAAGTGGACAGTCAAGGATGCTAGGGTCATGACCTGGATCCTTGGCTCTGTTGAGCCTCACTTTGTTCTCAATTTGCGGCCTTATAGAACTGCGGCTGACATGTGGAGTTATCTCGCCCAAGTTTATCATCAAGACAACTCGGCTTGGCGTTTTCAATTGGAGTATGAGATGGCTCATTTCACACAAGGCAGTCTATCCATCGAGGAATATTTTTCAGGTTTTCAAAACCTTTGGGCTGACTATGCCGACATTGTTCATTCTATTATTCCTGTTATAGCTCTCTCTGCTATTCAAGCAGTGTATGAAACAAGCAAGAAGGATCAATTCTTGATGAAGCTCCGTTCCGATTTTGGCATTGCACTGTCTAATCTTATGAGTCATCATCCTATCCCCTCTTTAGCTGCTTGTTTCAGTGAACTCCTCCGTGAGGAGCAGCGTCTAGCCACTCAGGCTGGCATCGAACATCGGGCTAACATCAGTGCCCTTGTCACTGTGGCTTATGCAACCCAGGCGAGGAATAAGGGACGAGACATGCGTGTTGTTCAGCTATTGTTGTAAACCTTTTGGTCATGTTTCTCGGGATTGCCCTAGAAAGTTTTGTAGCTACTGCAGGAAACCCGGTCATATCATCACTACTTGCTCCATTCGACCTGCGTGGAGGCCGGATATTGCTTATCCTGCCTACACTGGTGCCTCTAGTTCTATGACATTGCCTGTTGCATCGCCGGTTGTTCCTCTTGCACTGTCTGCTGCCTCGCCGGTTGTTCCTGTTGCACCTACAACTTCCGCCCCACCGACCACACTCACTCCTGAGATGGTACAACAGATGATCATTTCTGCTTTCTCTACTTTTGGGCTCTCAGGTAATCCTCAAGTTTCTTCTAAGCCATGGTATTTTGACTCCGGAGCTTCTAACACATGACCAATACTGTTGTTTCTCTTTCCAATGTCCGCAATTATGATGACCCTCAAAAAATTAACACCGCTGATGGCAGTTCTCTACCTATCAGTGCTGTTGGTGATCTTTCCTCTTGTTTAACTGATGTTTTTGTGTCTCCTGATCTCTCCAAAATCTTATTTCTGTTGGTCAATTGGTCGATAATAATTGTAATGTCCATTTCTCTCGATCTGGTTGTGTTGTGCAAGATCAAGCATCTGGGACGATGATCGCAAAGGGGCCTAAAGTGGAATGACTCTTTCCTCTTTATCCTAGTTTTCCTTTCCTTTCTTTTGCCTGTCATGTTGTTAATTTTGGACCTAAGATGTGGCATAAACGTCTAGGCCACCCCAACTCTGATGTACTTCAAAAATTATTTAATTCAGGTGTTTTCGGACATAAAGTGTGTTCTTCTCTTGATTTTTCTTTTGAATGTCCGTCATGCAAACTCGAGATTGTAAATATATATTTCTAAGGGTATTATTGTAATTTCTATTTAAATCTCCATACCTATGTATCGAACAGAAAATCAGGGATTATGTTTCGATCCTTCGTTTCGGAAAATAAAACCAATTTTCGGAAACTTTGTCACCTAGTGCATTGTTGTTAGGGTGTCTCCCGTTCAACCTCCTTTAGTGATTGCATATCTCATGTGGAAGGAGGGCCAGAGCTTTGAAGATGCATTTCAATATGTTAAAGCTGCAAGGAGCATAGCAGATCCAAATATGGGCTTTACTTGTCAGTTACAGCAATGCCAGAACAAGTGCATGCTATTCCTCTGAGTCCCAGCTCCATCTTGAGAATATACAGAATGGCCCCACACTCTTCTTATGACGCTCTACATCTTGTACCGAAAATGTTGAATGAAGCATCCCCATCTGCTTTAGATTCTAGAGGTGCATTTATTGTTCACGTGCCATCTACAATATATGTGCGGATTGGTAAAAATTGTGAAAATGTCATGGAAAGGGATGCAAAAGCAGTAGCATTTCAGGTTGTTCGATATGAAAGGGTGCAGGACCCCATAATAACTGTTGAGGAAGGGGAAGAACCATCTGACTTTTAAATGTTTTCTCAAATTGTTCACACTCTGTAGATAATTTTGATACCTCTTTGCAAGTTAAGAAGGAGCAGATTGAATCAACAATTAGGGTTGGAGTAGGTAGAAAGCAGGTAGATTTATATGATGTGGACTTTGAGCTTTTTCATAAAGCACTTATGGGTGGAATCATACCACCCTTTTGATTAACACAACCATGTTAATGTTTCACTTCAAAACTGAAATGTTGCACAATGACTACCTACTCCAATTTAACAATTATAACACTAGCAAGCTCTTCAATCTAAATTCAAGGTTCTAGATGAACCTCTCAAATAAAATCAGAAAATTACAAGAAAATATCAAAGCTTACACCCTTTGATCTTTGAAGAGGCAACCCTCCCCTTTTTAATTTGACCAAGCCTCCAACTTTGATGCACAATGTAAATGAGTTTGGTGCTTGACTAATTGATTCCAAGGCAGCAAAGCTGCCCCTCTTCCAGAAATCCTTTTTCTATTCTATTTTCTCTCCAAATCACCTATTTTTTATGGTAACAGAGCAGGTACTCATATGTGGAACCTGTACCTAAAAAACTATCTACTTGTAGTACCACAAAAGAGGGTCTACACGTGAGGGGGAGTGTTAAGGAATAGTCCCACATGGATTAGTGAGTACAAAGATCTTGAGTTTATTAGTTGATAAAGAGGTTTCCTAAGTTGGTTAGTCATTTTAGGATAGGCCTTGGAACCAACTTAACCTAAGTTGCAGTACTGCTAAGGCAATGTGGACTACATTGGCTTCCATTTTGTCTCAAGAAAGTAATTTATCAAGGATCTATGAGTTATATGTGAAGTTATTTAATTTGAAGCATGGAGGTAGATCAGTGATACATTATTTCACTGAGATGAGGGCAGTACTATAGGAGATTAGTACATTACATTCTTTTACTACGAATGTTGAAGACATCCGTTCTCAATACACCAATAATGGTCCATCTTTTGTCATAGATTCTTCAATAGATTGGCATACTCCGTGACTGAGCGATCTCCCTGTTTAGTGGCAGAGATTTTAGTTTTAATCTCAAAGACTGAGACCAGTATCCCTTACTTTAGAATAAGTTTGTTGTGTAGCTTCCCATATTTCTTTAGACGTATATAGAAACATAAATGTATCACTAATTTCTGGCAGCATGGAATTCCATAGCCAAGACATAACCATGGAGTGTTCTTTATCCCAAGCATCAAATCTGGGATCTTCCTTCTTGGGCCTATACCAATGAGATGACTCAATTTTCCCTTCCCTTTTAGAAAGGTCTGAACCACTTGAGACCACTTCATATAATTTTTTCCATTTAATCTGTAGGCAGATTGAATATTCTGTAATTCTCTTGTTGCTTGATTGAGTTCACTCTTTGGATCGGGTAGTAGTGAATTTTCTCAGTTGCAGAAGACATGTTGAAATCCTTTCGAAATAGATTTAAAGGAAAAGGATGGTGATGAAGACCAATGGTGAAAAAAAAACAAAAAACGTTGGATAAAGGCTATGAAGGCCGAAGATTTGGTGAAGGCAAAACAACAATGCGCAAAAAAAAAAAAAAAAAAAAAAAACTTTGTTTTTGAACTTAAATACAAGGCTCAAAGAAACAACGTATGGTCTTGGCAATTAAGGCTTGTATGACGAGTTTCTGATCCTAGAAAAGAGCCTAAAGCTCTGATTTCTGAAATTTTATTCAGAATTTTTTTCATATTGAACTGGTCAAATACAAGGAATTTATACAGCAAGATATTGCTATTCTAGGAAATCAGGAAATCAGGAATACAAATCTAATTTACAGCTAATAAAAATCTGATTCTAATCTCTAGAAATCAGGATACAAATTTGATTCTAATCTCTAGAAATCAGGAAACTATTATCTACTAATTTACAACTAATCTTCTATAATTAGAAATATAAATCTGTCCCTCCAATTACTGCTATTCACAGGAACCTTGGGGGATTTTCAATCAATTCCGAATTTCCAACAGTAAGTCAGAAAGAAAATGTGTTCATTGTGGCCGAAATAACCACTACTCTGACAAGTGTTGGATTAAGTTTGGAAAACCAACACGGGCTAATTCACTAATCATGATAGTGGAGTGGTCTTTCTCTCTTCTACCTCTGTTACACTGGGAGCCCCAGATGAGATGCAATAGATGATATAGCAGCAACAACAGTTTGCACAATGGATGGCTCAAATCTCTATTATCTCACTTTTTGCATCTGTAGCTCATGTTTCCATCCCTGTCCCTACTTGTACTGGTGCTAGTTTAGGTATTTCAGCCTATCATGTTCACTCATCCACCATCCTGAGTTCTTGATTCAGAGGCCTCTAGGCATATGTCAGGTATGTTGTCATTGTTGTCTGATTTGAAAAAGTCTCTATTTATCAAACATGTTCATCTAAAAGATGGATCTACCTCTCTTGTTCAAGGGAGTTAGCAATGTTACTTCAACTTCTTCTTATCTCCTTAGTCAACACTTCTTGTCCCCAGTTTCCTTTAAATTTGTTTTTTGTTCGTCGGCTAGCCAAATCTATGAATTATTCTCTCACTTTTTATCCTACTCTTTGCATTTTTTTCTAGATCTTGTGACGAGGAAGATAATGGTTCCGCTCGTGAGAGATATGGACTATATTATTTGGAAAACAACCAACCAGATGTCATTCATGCATTACACTCAATAGATTCTTCTCTATAGTGGCACTTGCGACTA